>NW_025335268.1:45735502-46149283 GCF_004798865.1 Varanus komodoensis | reverse complement strand
CTTGGCAGAAAGTGAAGAGGAACTAAAGAGCCTCTTGATGCGGGTGAAGGAGGAGAGTGCAAAAGTTGGCTTGAAACTCAACATCAAGAAAACTAAGATCATGGCATCCGGTCCTCTCACTTCCTGGGAAATAGATGGGGAAGAAATGGAGGTAGTGACAGATTTAATTTCCTGGGCTCCAAGATCACCACAGATGGGGACTAAAGCCAAGAAATTAAAAGATGCTTACTCCTTGGAAGGAAAGCTATGGTAAATCTAGACAGCATACTAAAAAGCAGAGACATCACCCTGCCAACAAAAGTGCTTATAGTCAAGGCTATGGTTTTCCCAGTTGCAATGTATGGCTGTGAAAGCTGGACCATAAAGAAGGCTGAGTGCCAAAGGATTGAGACCTTTGAATTGTGGTGCTGGCGGAGACTACTGCAAGTCCCTTGGACTAAAGGCAATCAAACCGGTCAGTCCTAGAGGAGATCAACCCTGACTGCTCTTTAGAAGGCCAGATACTGAAGATGAAACTCACATACTTTGGCCTCCTAATGAGAAGGAAGGACTCCCCGGAGAAGAGCCTAATGCTGGGAACAATAGATGGCAAAAGAAGGAGGGGACGGCAGAGAATGAGGTGGCTAGATGGAGTCACTGAAGCAGTTGGTGTGAGCTTAAGTGGACTCTGGGGGATGGTGGACAGGAAGGCCTGGAAGAATGTTGTCCATGGAGTCATGATGGGTCGGACACGACTTCGTGACTATCAACAACAACAAAACGAAGTGGCAACAGCAGCAAATGTGTTGGCATCACAGTCACCATTCTGCATCTTTCGTCATGGCCCACACTGAGTCTCAGCCAGGTCATTGTTTGGTGAATAGGATGGGAGCCACCACAAAAATACTAGAGAAATTTTGTTGGGGTGCATGTTTCCTTGGTATGTCACGCCTGTCCATTGCTCTGCAGCCTCCCAGGCTGCCTGCACCTCCTGATCCCAAGAAGCTCTATGGGTGGAATTGGCCTATGCTTCTTTCCTTGGACTACAACAGAAGTGTGAAAAGGCCCAAACTGCTGGAGACCCATGTGCAGAATGAAAAGACCGGGCACACACACACTCCTCAGCTGCCTCATAAGTAACCACAAGAACCCAACACAAGAGAACTTCTTTTAAGTTTTCATCTCTGAACTTATTTTCAAAAGCAAGTTCTCTCTCAAATGGAATCAGGATGGCTGAAAAATGTGGAATGAACGTTCAATACTTCACTTCTGCTTCCATGGCCCAGGAGCAGCAGAAGGCATAATCACAATCAGAGCCTTAGTCAGAAAAAGGATGGAACTGGAAAGTTCAGGAAACTTCAGAATCCCATTTCTGCATTTGACATTCAAAGCTCCCTGGCAGATTCGCCTCTTGGTGCTTGTCTCGCTTGCAGTGCACACGCTGTGCTCAGAATTTCACAGGGCTTTTCAGCTTAGTTTGTGCATGCCTATCAGCACTGGTTTGAGCTGCAGAATGCCAGGTTGGTAGCAAATATGAAACCTGCTCCTTGAAATGGAACTATTTTCTTGGCATATTGGCTCATTTAAATCTCTGTTGAAATTAATCAGGAATTATCAGATCCATTCTTAGAACCAATAGCTTCTTATATTCTATTTAGATATAGATAGCATTGTTTGTACATGTGCCCAGCCTAGAAAAGTGAATTAATATTTATTTTAATTACCTCCCAGGTAGCATTCCATTGCCTGCCTATCTCTTTGTGAAAAGGACAAATAGGAGGGGAAAATCTCTCCCCAGCTCTCTTACATAATCACCTTCCTTTATATAGTGGGGTTTCGGTCTTGCCAATAGCTGTACTTTAACACAGTTTTCCTTTATCTTGATCACTATCCATCCGAAGAACAGGGTGCAGTATCAAATGATTGTTCTATGATTTACCATGAGGGCAACATCTCTTCCTCTAAATTATTCAGAACTTCCTACTTGTGCAGCGCTGCAAATGCCATCTGCTGGGCCAAGGCCTGAAGCTTCCATTTTTGGAACATCCAATCTGCTTTGCAGCTGATATGGGGTACCATCTGCATCGATCTTGTGTTGAAAAGTATGGTCTCCTTATCCATTGCAGCCTTTGCTCCAAGCTTTATAGGACCCATCCATGGTGCTCCATGGTGATGAACTTATAGCGGCATGAAGTGCTCCTATGAAGCTCAGAACAAATGCAGCAATAGGTAGAGAGCCCAACTGACCTAGAATCATCAGCCTTCCCTGGGTGTAGTCATCCCAGACCAACAGTCCTGGCCATTCACCACCACTGCACACAATGCTGAGCGTGGTTCTGATCAACCTGCCCCATCTCATCAGTCTCCAACAGTCACAGGGAGCCTCCTTCTCCATTACTGCTCAGCAGCAGATCTTTCTCCTTCATCTTACCAGCTGCACCACAGCTGACATGGCTACTTTTCTCAATGTCAGATAATAACGGGATGCCCCTGAAAAGATAATTAGCAGATGCATAAATGGAAGCACTGATGTAAACAGTTCTGCATGCATTCGGCGGGCAAAGGCTTTGATCCTCGCAGAGTGTATGCAATGCTGGCATGGAACGGACTCTAGCACTGGCATTGGCCCTGCAAGTTGGAGTCCAGAGTTGCAGTTCGAGTCCTGCCAGGTCAGATTCAGGGGAGGCATAATGAGAGTCATGCTTGCAGCTGACTTTGACAGCCCCTACTGGAAATGTTTCCCTGCTGGCACAGGTTCCATCAGGTCGGAGAATGGGATACTTGCGTCCACACTTCTGGCCATTGCATGCATGGCGTTGAGAAGTTACTTCAGATTAAATGCTTCTTTTCAGCAAAAGAGAAGAGAGCAGGGACACCATATTTAGAAAAGAATAAAAAAAATCGCCAATCAACCCAGGACAGACAGAATGCAAATATACACTACACAGTGTGAGTCACAGGTCTGAGTGTGCTGCAGTCTGTCGTACCAGAAACACACAGCAACTTTGGGGAGGGAGGTGAGGTGCTTCAGTCCTTCCTGAGCGTGCAGACAAGATGGCAACAGGGCCGCACCCCAGCTTTGGAGAGGTTACAAGCGGTCGCTCATTTGCAAATGTCTCCTGCACAGCTGTAATATCTGTATTAGGCCAAGTACAAGAAGAAGAATAACCTGTGAGCTTTGCATACCCACAAGCCTTGTCTTTAAGAAGATGTTAAAAGGGCCATTGGAGTAGGATGAGGAGGAAAAAGTGGACAGCTGTTGAAGTCACACTATATGATAGCAGCTTCCTTCTCCCCCTCACCTATCTGTCTAGCTTGCCAGGCATGATTGTCTCACCTTCACATTGATTTTGTTGTCCTTGTTCTTTGTTTTGTTTTGTTTTCTTGGTACTTCTTGCTTAGTATCCCAAATGTGTTGGAGTGCAATCCATTGGTTAAGCATGTCCCGATTATAGGGCTCATCTGAAGAATATCATTTATCATTTAATAGGAGCAAGGACACACATGCTCCAAGTTTTGCTTCAGAAGTTCTGGGACAAATTCTATAGTTCATATATTTGAGATGCTATACAAATTGTTTCCAGAATCCAGGCATATTTTATTTATATTATTAGATTTTGGCATTTATTCATCTATTTGATAATTCATTCATTCTTACCCTGCTCCCATGTTATGTGAAACAGTAACTGCAACACCCATTTGGGTAGCTGCTTAAGATGGATAGATCTCCTGATTTATGGCTGGTCTGGTCTGGTCTGGTCTGGTCTATTCTTTTATCTTCTATAATAGGCTTATTGAAGCACAAGGTATAGACTTTTGTTGTTGTTAAGAACTGGTATAGGAGCATATTTGTAAAACTGATGAGTTCAGTTAATTCATACAGAATCAGTGGCTAAAATGACATCCAAAGGCATTAGTTTGGAGTTCTCATGGTGTGAGTTACAAAATGGCATTTTAGAAGGTGAGGTACGTAGCGCTTGGAAAACTACTTCAGTTTGTTTCAGTGCTGCTAACGGAGTAGCTACGATATATACATTGCAGTCCATGGGATCTCCTTACTGCACTATTTAAACAGAAAACAAGATGCGTCAGACGGTATTCCCTGGTCTCTCCTGGGGGGAACTTCAGTTTCTTCTTTGGTAATGTAAAGGCCTTTATTTTTAAGTACTGCATGACATCAGATCTAGGTTATTTCTGGAGACCAATAAACACAGATTAGCAGTTCCTTCTGCAGTAATCTAACTAGGCTACTAAGCAAAGAGCTTTACAGCTTTGTTTCCTTCCAAGAAAGAGCCCCGTAAAGTCTCCTTGGCAGTGTCACCCTGCAGAATGAAAACATAATCTTCAAACTTAGTACAGCATTCACTTATTCCGAGGAAATAATTGCATGAATAATACTCTGCTTCCTTGCTCATCACCTCCTCTCATCTCCACATACCAACTATGTATGGAAGGGTTCTTGGAGTGATCATTCATTTTTAAAGGCTGTAACCTGCCAAACACAATTGTATTATATAGGTCACACCATTAAATATTCCCAATTTACTTTTCAGAAAGGACCATGTGGAACAGACCAGGAGTGCAATTAATCAAGCCAAGGGCTGGTCCCAGTTCAGTGACCCAGCTTGTTTAACAAATGAATCGGATCAATGTATTGATTCAAGTGTGGCCCTGAGATATCACATTGCTAGATGGCTATTTTAAACCTCTCCGTGGTGCTTCAATTAGGTACTTCAGCAAACACTGCTTTTGCTTGATGGATGTTTAAAAACCCAATGCTCTACAAAAATAGCCATTTGGAAAGGCTCTTGCCGGAGTTGTGCAGCAACTCCACAACTCCAAAAATAGCAAACAGTGAAAGATAATCTCCAAAGCTATTTAAGTGGACCTCAGCTCAGCATCCTGCTGCACTCCTGTGCTATGTGCATCTGGTCCTCTAAGATGTCCCCCTCTTCAGGGCAATCGTAGGAAGATATCAGAAGATACCAGCCTGTGCGGCGGACTCCACTGTGGAGCTTCAGTCTCCACCAATGCTTTGCCACCCCACCCGTTCACTTCTAGAAGTAGTGGATCCTGTCAGTTCTGTTGCACAAGTGGGGCCTACCACATCTGCAAGGGAGATACAGCCCTTCCTAAAGGAAGCCCTGAAACTAGTGGAAATACTTGTTTCTTGAAGGAGGCAGGTCACTGTGGCTCCTTTATGTGAGCTCTGCCAACCTGCTTTCAGAAATGAATGTTTCTCCTGCTTTTGGGTTGCTATGGAAGTACCAGTCACCCCTGTGGAAGAGGCAGGGGCTCCTTTGTAGAGTGTAACTGGTGGGACATAAAAGAATTTTAAAGGTGTACATTTCTTGCTGGATTCTGCCCATGGTCTTGCATATAAAGAACCTAGAAAGGTAAAGCAACAGCCTTTGCCATGACTTCTTTGGTATAGATTGCATTAATGCTTTGCAAGCTCATTTCACACGGTGCACTCACATCTGAATTTATAATCCTTAACATATATAGATTATGGTTTCAGACATATGTCTAACTACTGTTGCTACGTTTGCACCGAACCACAGTGATTTGAATGAGCCAGTGATTGGAGATAATCTCCATGTCCCCTATAACTTTCTATGGATTTTAATAGCTTCCATTTATCTTTCTTCTAAATCATAGGATGGGTCATCAGTGTGTGACCCCTGTGGTGGCTGCCCCCATGCACATGAGCAGATATACACCCACATGTTATATATGCACATATGTGCACAGGTACATTATAATTGTATTATAGGAGGCTCTTGAACACTTACCCTAGTTTGATGTAGTACTCCCTGACTGCTTTCTAAGACATCACATTGGCATGGATCAATCACACGTTTGTCCTGTCCAGGAATTTATATGGGCTTCCCTGTGAGGTAGAAGAGGCTGAGAAAGAGGGACTTGGTACTTGCCACACCCCTGAGCTTCATGGCTAAGCAGAAATATGAATCAAGACTTTATGGGCCTCCATTAACACTCTCTGATGCCCCTGGAATTTGTGCTACTCATATCGCTAGACATTTCCAAGGCTGGCGTCAAGGCAGACATGGCCAGGTGCCTTCCAAGGATCCATGCTGCAGTAGAGAAGCACTGACAACAAAGCCCTGGACTTGCTTCTGCTCTTCACCATTGTATCCTACTCATCTGCCTGCTTCTTGTTCGGGCCCAGACAGTGGTACTAAGAAGGAGGGCCAGTGGAGTGCCTACCTCCTCACTCACTGGCTTTCTGCCTGCTAAGCAAGTGATAGCCACAGTGAGAAAGAAGATGAGAAGCAATAACGCTGGGGGACAGTGCCAATGAGAACGTAGGCTCGCTGGCAGAGAGGGTCCATTGCAGGAGGACTCCTAAACATCTGAATCTGGCAGTGAACCATTCTGTGCGCATGCAAACCATTCACTATCTCTCAACATGCCAATTTACTCTGAGAAGTTTGCGGGAAAGGGCAGGATCATTCTGGTTCACTCAGACCAATCTTTCCATGGAATTATTTCAGAATTTCATGGGGAAAGTGACCCTATGTCACCTGAACAGAGCTGAATAGGCCATTGAGCTTTTGAATTCCCAGTCCTGAGGTTGGAGACAATGCTCTGAGCTTGCAGCTGGGGAATGGAGCCCTGACCCTCAATTCTCCCAGCCCTTTACAACTTGTATGGAAAGAAACACATTGACTGCTCACCAAGGTCAGGAAAGCAACTTCAGAGAAGGAGTAAGAGGGGGTGGTTTGGAAAGCAAGGAGTGGAGGAGACTGGGGAGGCCAGGATGGGAGGTATCCTCAACCATGCAGCCTCCTTCCCTCTCCCTCTGAGATGCTCTAGTTAGATGAATGAAAAAGCATTTTTCTCCACTGAGAAAAATGCAGATCAGCAGGATAGAGCGCTGCAAATTGTTTCCACCGCTCCTGCTGTGCATTGGATGCCTGAATTTAGAGAGTTTGGGATGTCCCAATAGGACTGCATCCTAAATGGCTCGTATCCATTGCATAAAATCCAGTGTACCATTCTATGAAGCAGCAGCTGTACATTTCAACTTAGCTTAGGAAACAGGGAGATCTTCATATTCAATTCTGGCAATACAAGCAGAGAAGACTGGTCACGGATCAGCACTGATCCTTCATTACAACTTGTATTACTGCTGCCAGTGTAACAACTCCTACAAATGCACTAGTGGCATTTTATTATATGCATATAATGTCAAAACTAATTAAAATGGCATATAAAGCTGAAACATAGATTTGAAATTTGCCTGATATCCCAGAGTAAAGCTTGCAATGACAATTTCAAAGCAACATGTTCAAACCCTACTTGCTCATTGCATAAAATCAGATATAAGGTTTTTCTTAATTACTACTCCACTTCTGTCTTTACCATCTGATCAAAGTCATTCATTTAGTCAATTA
This sequence comes from Varanus komodoensis, assembly GCF_004798865.1. Lineage (NCBI taxonomy): Eukaryota > Metazoa > Chordata > Lepidosauria > Squamata > Varanidae > Varanus > Varanus komodoensis. The sequence continues at coordinate 46,141,883 of NW_025335268.1, read as the reverse complement.
TGTTGCGTCATGGTACCAAAAGTAGATTTTTAATCAGCTACCCGCATTTTGCACAGAAGCCCTACTAAGCAAGGTAGACTAAGTGGTGGGTTGTTTCTTCACTTCTCCAAATCATTCTCTCTCATGCTTCAAACACAACCAGAAAGCTCTCTTACACACAGACACACCCACACCCACACACTGCTCACTGCCCTGCAAGCTGGAGCAGCCAAAACAGACCAAGAGATTCCCTAGAACTGCAAAGGATCATGTCACTGCCTGTAAGATGCAAGACTCATTATGAGCGGAAAGCCTTAAAGGATTAGTGAGTCATTATACCGTTTGTTTTTTTTTTATCTTGGGAACATCTTGTGATGATTTCCCTTCCTCTTTAGGGGCACCACTTGCTTGTACATATAAAGCAATGGATGCGCAGAACTTTTAGGTCTTATTTTTGGGAAAGTGCATTAGCTGAGAGAATGTTGTGACCTTTCCTCTTTAATGCAATTGGATATGAAATACGCCATAGTGATGCATTATTTTGCAACAGCAGCCCCAAAGGAATAGCATATCCTAAAGCTGTGGGAACTGCCTGTGCAGTTCCTACAAAGGGGGGCCAACCTGATACCTTTAGAAAGCAGAGCAAGCTGGAGATAGCCCATGTTTTGAGCACGCACACCCAAGTATACAAAAACACAGCCAAGTATACCAACTTCTTTAGGCAAATACCAGATTTTAAAGATACAACATTTATTTTGACATGAACAGAATTGAGTGAGGATTGAGTCACATCATACCCAGAGCCCAGAAACAGATGCATTTGAAGGGGATCTGCACCCCCCCCCCCCCCCCTCCCCCATATACCTCATACACTTCTTTTCAGCTCAGCTCAAAATGAGCTCTTTACAGCTCACAGGCAAATCTTGTGCTTCTGCTACACCGGCTGTTCTGCCTGGCAGGCGATGCAATGCCAGGAGATGCTGGCCTTTGGCTTGGGCACCTCGGTGCACGGTTCAGCAAAGACTTCATCACGCTGTTTATAATTAGTGTGCTTTGAACATACGCTGTTGCCAGTGGCACAATGATTTTAATGAACTGCGGAACTCCATAACTGCTATCATTTCTGAGTGGGAGTGCCAGTGACCTTCCTTGGTTTATTTCTTCAAGTGCATGCTAGATTAGCAGGACCATCCTCCTTGTACATTTCCTTTCGTCTCCCTTGCCAAATTACCAGTAAATAAGTTACAAAGAGAAAAAGAGCAGCCTGCGAACATGAAGGGACGAGGGAACTGCAATCCTGTTTGTCAAGTTTCTCACTTTGTTCCCCCTGAGAATAAACAGTGACTCACTAATTGGGTAGCTCATTAGCCTGCTAAGCAATCCTGTGGGGGGGTCTCGCACACCGAGCCCGTTGGGGCTTGCTCCAAAGGAAGCCGGCGTGCCACATGGCCATGCTCCCTGCAAAGCACTCCGTGGCCGCGTATTTCTCGCAGCTGCTCCGCCTGCTGTGCCGAAGTGGCGCTCTGAGAAGGCTGGCCTTGTGCCACCGGGGTGGGGGGGATGCCAAGGGGAGCCTGGACTCCACACCAGGGACTGGTGCCAGCGAGCGGCTCAGTTCCTGAGAGATGCACAAGATGCTACAGAATCCCAGAGGACCAGCCGTCAAAAGCCAGCCCATTGCACTTGAGGCAAGGGGGGCTGCCCAATTTCACTTCCGGCTCTGCACGCACGACCTCTTGAAACCAAGGCAAAATTAGTTCACTCTTGCTGGGTGCCTCCAACTGTCAGAATAAGACAGATGCCAAACAGACAATTTCTTCTTCCCTCCTATCTAGGCAGTGTCAGTGCAAGCAAAGGCAGATACCCGATGTGTCAGCCGCAAGTCTGTCTGGATCGGATTTGACCAATTCAATGCATTCTTTATGGGACTTCCATTAAAGGCATCTGGAATAGCAATTAATCAAAAATACAGTAGGGAGTCTGTCAACTGGGACTCAGTGCTACTGCATTGCCAACTGCAGGGCCCTCCAGTCATTTGTGGGCTCATTTTAAACACCCCATGGCTTGGGACAGGAGTGCCTGAAGGCACACTTGTCTCTGCAGGTGTGTGCCCATATCTTTTTAGGCTCCCCTGACATCTGTGTGGCAGGTGGCTGCAAGAAAAGGGGGCTACTTAGTGGTGACATTGTGCCTGTGAATGCTGACCCCAAGAAGGCTCACCTGGCACTTGGATGGATGGCCTTTTTGCAACAATTACCCTTTTAGTTTCCCGGGCTTCAGTGTTCTTTGTACATCTCTTTTATGCTGATTGATGTTTGTTTTAGTGTTGCTGCTTCTATATTCCTCTTTTGCATTGCAGGGCTGGCCTAACCATTAAGCAGACCAGAGCACGGGTGTCACGGAAGGGCAGCAAAGCATGTCTCGATTTAGGAGCCCTAAGCTACTCAGCTCAGAATTTTTATGGGCAACCAACACAGAGCAGGAAGAGTGATGGAATCAAATTCCATCTTCCCACTCTGCATTTTTGCTAGACAGGATCTATCACCCTCCTAGCTTGAGTGCCTCAGAGGAGAAGGGAAGGAGACTAGAGAGCCTTCAGGATACTTCATATCCCATCTCCCCTTTCTCTTCTGCCCCTGAAATTCCCCCGTTTAACCTTGTCCAGGGTCATTTCCCCAGACCTTGGAGAATAGCTTGTGTGGTTCTTTCCATGCCCCCTGAATGGAGAAGGCTGGAGAGAAGCCTTGAAGGCTGGAGTTCAGTTTCCAAATTCCAAATCTGAAAGATCTAATAGCCCCTCAGCTGTTGTTTAGGGGGCTATCAGATAGTCCTGTTAATTATTCAATTTTTATTATTTTATGTTCCTGACAAGGGATGGGAAGACATATCTGTGGAATTTTCTTGCCTCATGTGCCAAAGTAACTTGCCTGACTTGGAGTTATTATATGTTGTGAACACATCTCTCCCCTTTTCCCTTTCCAGCAGCTCAAGGCAAAACGTTTCTAAAACACAATCCTTTATTGAGCCAGGATGGACAGTAGGCTTTGTAATACAGAGTATGTAATATAAAGTTGTTAACAAGTAGAACCTATCAAAATAGTGATTCTTCTGACTGGTGGAGTTTTGCTCATGCCAGGAATTAATCCAAACTGAACCCTTCCCTTCCCTTCTCTTCCAAAAGGGTCTGGCTCCTCCCTTAGGGAGGTTTATGCTATTGTGGCCAGATAATGGGAATGCCAGCTATCACTTACTCGCACCACTCATTTTGCTCCACTCCTCCCCATCTGACCTTCTTCATTTTACAGTGTTCCCCTCCCCACACCCACAAACCAGAGGTGATCCAGTTATCACCAGCTACTTGGGTAATTTTGCTTGTTAACCCATTTACTTACTTCTCTTCTAGCTCATCTTCAGAGCCTGAGCTTAGCTTGGCATGTTATATTTGAAAGAAAGAGTTTAGTCCCAACACTGTGTACCATGACTCATGAGGGTAGGTGACATCATTTGTCGGGCTCTTTTATGCTTTTAGAAAGCTAAAAAGTCAAACTGACTTAAGATCATATAGGAGACGAGGTTATTAGCCTCCCATGCAAAGAACAGGCCTGTTTGTCAGCCTTATTAAAATAAATCCCTTAGAAAAAGCTCGATCTATTACAGCTCCACTGATTGTACAAAACTAGCTCAATGGGGCTAGAAATGACACTGGGTGACTCTTCCCTCCTGTGCAGTCACAGAATTGCTGAGCAATGTCTTCAAACATTAAAAGATACTAATAAGAGGATCATTTGTTTATGTGGGCCTCAGCTCAGGATAGCATCCATCATTGCCTCCCCTTGTGTGAGGGGGACAAAACCTCAGGCCCAGCTTTCTGGGGTCCAAATCCAGCTGCTTGGAGATCTCCAGACATCCCTGCCCTCGATCTCACTGCTTCCCCCAAGCACCAACGGTTTTGCAGCTTCCTAGCATTTGCAGTTTTTCCCATTTAAGAAAGTTGAAATGCCTCTCCTAAGGCTTAGATACTGCCAGTCAGGGCTTTAGCCTAATATGTGCTCATGTGATCTTTCTGGCACCACCCTCTACCACTTGCCCTCGGCCTGCATTCTTTTGCCACCAGCCTCACCTTCCACTGGAATGCAGGCCCAGAGACAGGCTCTGAGTTTAGCCTGCATGCGGAAAGAGGCTATGCACTTCTAATACATGCAGAACCAGGGCGAAAGGAATCCTGGGGTGTTTAGCAATAGTCACTGTCATATTCCTATGCACTTGAGACAGTATTCTGGGTCAGCACCTCCCAAATTTTATTTCTTTAAGAGCACTTGAAAATTGCTGGAGGTCTTGGAAGATCATTTCATTAGCATTTTGGTTCTACAGGTCGAGGTATGATGTGCAGAAGGGGAAGGAAAATCACAGGGCTTTATCCCTGACCTCAATGTATCTCTCATGCCATTTGTATAGGGTGTGCCTACTGTGGCTAGTCTGGTCCAACATGGCTCTTCTTAGGTTCTTATCTGTCATGAGAAAGAGGCAGGCATCACTAAAACAAGGGACAACAAAGGACATTTTAATGTAACATTTGCACAGATGCAAAATTAGAAAGAATTGTTATTAGTTAATCAGGTGCTAGAGCAGGGCTGGCTGGAATCGGATGGAGTCAGCATTTCCCATATTTTTAATTTATTTACTTTCATGCACAGGCAGGCAATGGCTGAAAACACAAGCTTTTTTTGTGTGTTTTAAATTACTACTATCTCCGAGTCTTAGAAACAGGGCAGCTACAAATAGGAAGGAAACTGAGAGTGTCTTTGCCATGCTCAATGTGACTCTGTTTGATAGGGTGGCCAAGTGCTGTGATAGGGTGGCTAAGTGGCCAGGTGGTGGTCAGGGTGATGGCTGCCAGAGGACTGTCCTGCATTTAGAAGATGTTGTCTATCTGAAGGGTTGTCCAGTCCAAAGCCATTGGGACTGTTACCCAACCACAAGTGATCAAAGCCTTCCACAGCACGGTGGACTGGGGTGTATTTCTACTTAAATTACAGCACCTACTTCTAAATTTGCTCCCGTTTCTATGAATTACCGTCTTCAAATGTTATGCAAATCACTTCTGTACTTTTTATGATAATGCATATCTTCTGTTTTTGCAATTTATAAGTGGCCATTCTAAAGCAAACAAGAGAGCAAAGAGAGAGGTGGAGAAAAAGAGAGAGAAAGAGAGAGAAAAATCATCTTGCAAATGTGATGCTTGTTCAGAATTGAGCATCATGAAGCTGTCTACCCAGACTCACTTTTCTGATATTGGAGGATATGTCCCCAAGCATTACTCTTTAAAAGTTTACAAGGAGGAATATGGTGATTATATGCAGCAAAATACTTTTCTAGCAATGTCATGTGGATGAGGTATATACCCCTGGCACCAGCACAGCTGTTGAACCCAAGAAATGTCTAGAAAGTCTTGGTTCTACCATGCAGGCTTTCTCTCCAAGCACCTTGAAAGCCAGAAGGAAGGCTTTTATGCACAAGTAACACTTCTAAATATTTCAGCTCACTTCATACCCTTCGGGGGTTTTCCTTCTAGATTTCTTGTGTTTAAAAGAAAGTACTGAAATGGGTCAGTGGCTGAACTTTATCTTTGGCAGTTGCACTGCTATTTCATGACTGAGGTGTTTCATTAAAAGGCTACTAGTACAGAATTGCATGCAAAGACTGGAATCTGCTGATAATCAAAAGATTTGCAAGTGGTATCGTGGAGGCATGTTTGCCCTTGGTATAGGCAGCTTCCTCCATTGGTTTTGGTGGCTGGGAATTATGGGAGTTAAAGTCCAACCCATCTGGAGGGTACCCAGTTGGGAAAGGGTTTGTTTTGTTTCAGTGTCATTTTTGGTCACCTAGAGTTTACCACACTACAAAAGCATGAACAGCCTGTTTCTTTTATCTCATGGTTTTTTAGAATTTATGTCCCACACTTCATTCTAAAAGAAACAGTCACTCTTAGAGTGGCTTACTAAGAAACAAAAATTAACAACAGAACCAGTGCAGCACTACAGTAAGCAGAGTGAGGTGAACCAGCCCCAGGGAAAAGTTCCAGAGCCAGGGTATCACAGCTAGGGATGTTGGAGGCATCTGAAACAGACTTGGATTTCTGTGAATCTGTAGTGGACTGTTTTTTACTGAGTTGCATGATTCATGGACTGATTTTTAAACTTTGATGCAGTTATGCTATTATGCACCTGAGCAAGTGGAATGAAATTCTTGTACATCCCTAAAAAATCTGATTCACCCATAAGTGAGCAATGGGGTGAAAGATGCCTTACAACCCATGAAAGGGGGGGATTAACAAACTGGAGGGGAGATGTAGGCAAATTAACAAAATCCATACATCCCTAATCACAAGAAGGCCTTGTTTAGTTTCTACATCCCTGATCTCTAGTGTTGGGAGGGCATAGAAAATGGCTTCTAAGGAGGACCTTAAAACTTGGGCAGACTTATGCAGATTATGGCAATCTTTCAGGAACACCAGCCATGTCAATTGGAAGCTCTCTTTCAGCTCACAGGAGTCCACCCACTTCCATTCCTCTCAGATAGTAGGCCACTGTAATATGCCTAGCATTCATGCAGAGGAAAGAAGCCAGAGTATACCTAAAGTCCACCTAAAATGAGAAGGGAATCCAAAGAAAATCCACTGCATCCAAATCACCATCCAGCTTCTCAGCTGAACCAAGTGTGTATGTTGATCCCATGATGACCCCTGGGATCTTTTTGTCTCATTACTTTGATTTTGATCGGAACCAACCCTCATAATAAATTGATACAGTAGCAATCCAGATCGTTTGACACTGGAGATTTATATGCAATCTACTTGCATACACTTGCTTCTTAAGAGGAATGAGTTTTGTATGAAGACAATTCTTGATTTGCACAGTGAGTCATTAAAACAGAAATGTGCCAAAACACTTAGAAATTTATTTTGGGTTTTCTAGGCCACATAAGCAATGATCGTTCAATGATCATTCAGTATAATACTGGCAGGCAGCTTGATCATAACAGCGTAAAATCCATCTATTCTTGGCACAAATCAGAGTTTGCTGAGTGTCGTTTGCTAAAAGTGTGGTTTCTACATAGTTCAAGGGTGTAATTCCATGTAGAACACATTTCAGGAGCTGACCTCAGCGCGACTGAGGAAGAATGGAAGATCCATCCCCAGAGAAAGGAACACAGCCTGAGTGATAAGCAATGAAGATAAACCCCCAACAAGAATTCATTTTAAACAGCAACATAGCCTTTGAATTATGAAGACAGATAGAAAGAAGACTTTGATAACATGAAAAAGTAGTGTCTGAAAGCTTAGTAGGGCTTGACATAGGATGTGGCTAATCCTTACTGTTAGAATAAGTATGAAGAGGGTCCCAGACCATTTTTTTTCTTTTCTGGAAATCATGTTCAATTTGTTCTGTCTAAAAGTATGTATAAGAAGCACCTTTTTTGCAGATTATTAGTCCATGCATATTCACAAAATTTAAGTAGCACCTTTAAAACACTGTAGCAGCTTTGAATTGTCAAAGATATTTTTTAGGAAGCTATCCAAATGACATAATCAGATGTTTCCAAGGATCCAGATATGAACATACAGTCTTGTATGCACAAGAGTTTTAAAATTTTAATTCCATTCTGATTCATGAATTCATTTTGGGTCACAGTATGAATTTAGTAGAAAAGGATCCAATCTAGAGAAGATTTATTGTGGAGATTGATGGGGCTCATTAGTTGCAGCTAATTTGTTCTATTTATTTCAGTGTGACTGAAAGAAGCACAGCCCACTTTTTCTGGATTGTGGCTATCAGCTAAATCAGGCCTGCAGAACCTCACACCCAAGGGCCAAATCCAGCTTTCTGCAGCTCTCAAACTGGCCCTTCCCAGGCCGTTGGGGACTTACCCCTTTTCCCCAAGTCATCAAATGTGTTTCCTTGGCTAAGGAGAAGAGTCGGGGAGAGGAACCCAATCTGCACCTGAAAGCAGGGGTTGATCCAATGAGCAAAAGCCCATGGGCTGAAATGACACCCAGTCTTGCCTAGCACATTTCCTTCCCTATTCCCCTTTTCTCTTGTTCAATGCTCTCTCTCTCTCCCTCTCCCTCTCCCTCTCCCTCTCTCTCTCTCTCACACACACACACACAAAATTTCTAAAATTCCAGGGAATTGATACTCTTTCAATCTGAGGTCTGAACTCCATCTTGAGAAGTTCTTTGGGGGCACATCCCAGTGTTGGAGGGGGCAAATGCAAATGGAATCTGGACCAAAAATCCCCAGACTACCAATATATTTTGGTTTAAAACTCTTACTGCCAGTAGCAGAGGCATTTCCACCTCTTAGAGTGGAGCAGCAGGGAAAGTACCAAGGGAAAGGGGGTGGGAGGGAGGGACTGGGTCGTCTGAAGAATCTTGGAGCATCATATTGGGGCCCCACCCCCAGGCACATGAGGTTCTACAGCCCTGCCAGAAATCCTCCTTACGACAGAAGATACTTGAAGGATAAGCCTACCCACCATTGCCCTGTCTTCTGTTCACTCACTACCAAACAACACCTGATCCTATGAAGTGGTCTGCCTGCTTGCCTCTCGTCCGTCTGTTCATCCACCCACCCACCCACCCATCCCTTTAAAGCATATACGTGTTGCCTTTCTGCCTAACGTGCAAGGTAGCTAACCCCAGTGGTGAAATTTGAATTTGAAAACTATTTCAAACAGGATTTGGTTCCTTCCTTTTCTATTCAGCCCATGATTCCCACCTTGCCTCCCTAACTTCACTTCCCTCAGCCTGGACTCTCAGATTAACCTTGGGCTCCGAGAGATTTGAAACTCTGCTGCTTCCATTAACAGCTGCTTAATGTTTCTTTTCCAATGCAGGTCACTATGTGTCCTCTCAGTGCACTGGTATTCCCCCCTTCATTCCCCCCTCCCCCCTGTATCATAGAAGTGAATAGGATAGTCCAGCTTCCGTGGAGTACAAGCCCCATCATTCACCAAGGAGGTGGTAGCTGTGCTGATGGGACAGTGAGAGCCAGTGTGGTGCAGTGGTTAAGGGCCTGGGACTGGGACTCAGGTGATCTGGGTTCTAGTCCCCGCTCAGCCATGGAGCCAACTGGGTGACTTTGGGCTAGTCACAGACTCTCAGCCCAACCTACCTCACAGGGTTGTTGTTGTGGGGATAAGGTGGAGGAGGAGAATGATGTAAGCTGCCTTGAGCCCTTTGTAGGAAAAAGGCAGGATATAAATAAATAAATAAATAAATAAATAAAATGGGTGCCATAGTCCAGCACATCTAGTGGGACTCAGCTCAGGGACAGCTGGGGTAAACCAACTAGCTTGGATATGCTTGAAAGAGCCAGAAGAATAACTGCTGACAACTCCCCCTTTGCTCAGCTGCTCCAGGACATGCTCCAATTGCATCATCGCGAATCTGGCCCTAGTTCGGAAGATTAGCACAGAAGGATTGTTTAAGGCAAAATGCCATCTTGATTGTGTCATGACATTTCACATTCTGAAGCTCGGTGAAGAGGCTGACGGCTGCCAGCCTGCTTCCTTGCCTCGGCCCTGACACCTCCATCAGTCAGAGCAGCAGGGGCTGGGAGAGGCCTAATTAACGCGGGGGGGGGGGGGTCCAGTGCCAAGGAGGCACAGCTGGAATGGATGAGATGACGAAAGATGGGGAGACTCCCGGGGATGAGGGGTGTGGCATCCTCCAGTGGGGCACCTTTTGGTGTCTTCACGGTCTGCCTCTCAGAAAGGAATGGAGGGCTTGAAGATTGCAGCCTACGACTCTTCCTCCGTTTTCCTGTTCCCGAGCTCTGCATTTTCTGTAAAGAATTCTTAAAAAGGCTTTTGGCTGTTGGTTCTCTAAAGGAAAACGTTTCACTTGCCTCATTGTTGACTAGCCTGGTATTTTCTATCAAACCAGACTTTTTAAAAAATCGGAGGCAGTTATAATTTCTTTCTGGTTTATACTTCCTATTATAAACGATACATAACTAATATTTCAAATATGAAGAAGTCCACAAAAATGCAAAGAACCATCTATTTTGAAAAAGAAGATCAAAAAAAGCTGGGGGCAGGGTGTCAAGCACCTGGAAGGTCATACTACTCATAAAATATGTTGACTGCTGGACTTGATTTGGTGGTGACAAATGGGAAGACCTGGCCTAAGTGATCAGCTAGTTTTAGACCAAAAAAATAAAAGTTCAACTGATATTATATTTTCTTTATTTATTACTTCCTTGTTCTGCTCATTAATTGACGCTCTCTGTATACTTTTACAAAATTAAAATTGTAAAATACAACATAGTAAAAGAGTTTTTTTCTTTTAAAATTAAAACTAAGGTAGAAGCCAGGAATGATGTAACATGATGCAATAACAGAGTTTAAAGCAACAAAAACTAAAGAACAGAAGTGCTTGGGAGAATAACAAGGTTTCTCCAGATGCTGAAAAGATTACAATGTATTTTTTAAAAAACGTTTTTTAAAAAACCAAAGCGTACCATTAAAGACAAAATTAAAAACAGGGAAAACACCAGAAAAATTTACATTTTTTCATAAAATATAAAAAGATCCATAGGATTAATTACATATATGTATTATAGATTTCTATGTTTTCATATATAACAGAACATGCCACCATTATTAAAATTGCTATGTATAGACTTGAACAAATATCAATTTATTTATCCACTTGTAGATTATGCCTAAAGGCCACCTGTTCAAAACCTGAAAGTTTCATTCAGTTCACCACACATTGTGTTATTTCAGGTGTCTGTTTATTCTTCCAAAGTTGTAATATTAGTCTTTGAGCTGTCAAAAGAGCATGGAAAATCCATTTATGTTGACCTTGCGTTAAATTCCAAGGGATGTGTAGGTAATTAAAAAGACCATGTACATACTTGAATATTATAGAACTTTCCACCGCAAGATTTATCCAAATTATTACCTCCTCCTGAAAAGATCACCATGTAGGCACCAGACAAAACTCCCAGGGAAAGGCATTCCACCACTGATGTGCCAGCACTGAAAAGGTCCTTTCCTTAATAACTAATTGCCTTGACACATTTGATGGGGCCCTTGGAGAACAGCCTGTTTAGGTGATCTTCAGGCAAGTACAAATGAGTGGAGATGATCCTTCCGGTAACCATGTTTTCAAAGCCTTTCATAACATTGAAACTTTGGATACAAAGTTCTCCTTCCCATCAAGCCCACTTACGCCTCTTGTGAGGATGCTGGATCCATCCCCATATTACGAACTTGATCTTTTAGGGGGTATGCAACCCTTCCAGAATAGGTTGAACATCATTTAACTGGGCAGAGAAAACACCCACTAACAGTACCTCTGTCTTGTCTGAACCAAGCCTCAGTTTATTGGCCTTCATCCTGTCCATTCCTGTGCCCAGTCATTGATTCGAAATAGCCACTGCCTTACCTGGATTTGATGAAAAGCAGAGTGTGTCTGGAGTAGACTGCATCTTGCTCAGAAAAGGGTTGTTCACAGATAGCTATAGTTATTAAGGATCAGGTTAGGTTCTTCAGAAATGGCCTAATTATGATCTTCTTTTGAAGAGGCCAGTATTACCTCATCTCTCAAGGAACTGACAGCCTCCTCAACCCTCTTTGATATACCTTTAGATGTTATTAGCCATAAAAGGCAAAGGTCAGCCATGGAGTTGGTCAACCAAACCTGGTCAAACATCTTGTCCACATCTTCAGGTCTCAAAAATGAAAGTTCATTCAATAAAACTAAATCAGTTGGTGGTCTGGACTTCTTTATTAACAGAACTGTGGGGTCCACATGGTGACAGATTTGAGTAACTCTGACTTTAAAACACCATGCAGAATTGTTACACATGCTGTCAGGAATTCTGCCATGTCTCTCCCTGTCCCAAATTACAGCAGGCCAGGAACAACTAAAAAACATTGGGAAGATGCAATGGTGTGAAAAAGAACTCCCTCTTTGTCACCTTCACTGACACAGAGTAGACGCGATACTGAGCTCCGACTGTGTTCAGCTGGACTCAGAACAAGTCTTAGAACTCCTGCATGCAGCTGTCTTCTCTCCTGCTTCATTGCCATCAGTTAAGTGCAAACCAAGGAGCTGCCAGAGTCTTCTCAGAGAAGGTGACTGAAACATCTCTGCTTTCCAAATAATGACCAGAGCTTTGATAGGAGCTTCAGTCATACCAGCAGGAAAATTTCCCAGAGTGCTCTGGAATCCATTTGAAACCATTGGCTTCCATGGGTGGGCCATTTTAATAGATTCCCCACTTTTGCATGGACAAAAAGCCATTACTTTAAAATGGCTTTTGAAGGCCTTTGTCCTTATATGATATATGTAGGAACAAATTCTAGCATAGCATTTCATTTTCATCTCCTGTAATAGAAACAGAAATGTTCTTTGGCACATAGGTTACATTGGTTTCCTGATCCCACCAATCTGTTCGTATTTTTGAAATCGAGCACTGACAGGTCTGATGGACAGCGACCACTTGCATATGTTGCATCCTGCAGTGCTGCAGCCTGCTTTTTGAAGGATGCGGATGTGGAAGGCTTTCCCAACTCTGGACTGTTGCATGGTAGGGGCAACAGCACCATGGGAAATGGAGAAAGAAGAATCCAGCTTCACTGCACAGTCTGATCATTATATTCACTGATCAATGCAAATACTAGGGCAGGGGTGGACAACTGGTCACCCATCAGTTTTTTCCTACAGCATCCACAATCCCTCAACATTGGCTTTCCTGGCTGGGGCTGATGGAAGTTATAGGCCAAAACACCCTGAGGGCAACAAGTCGTCCATCTCTGCTCTTGTGCCTGCCTCATCATTTTAAGATTCCAGTACCACACCTTTACTAGCTAAAATGTTTGCTCTTAAACCCTTTGTAGCTCCTCTGCTTAGAATCAGCCTGGTTGCCATGTGTTTTGATTAACATGTGCCTTCTTTGATCAGGACAAAGCACAACTTGTATTCCCAGGTCTTGCTTTCCAAGCAAAACCATCTTGGTTATTGCACTGGATTCTTGAATAAACTGCCTTCCAGTTCTATCCAAGTGGGTGTACCATCAAAATAAGCAAAGTTATTTAATTCCTTTGCCTTACAAATTTCCTTAGAAATACAGAAAGAAATAGCAATACTTGAAATGGCATATTTGCTCTTTTCAATTTTCCACAGCAGCGTTTCAACCCAGATTCAAGAAGAGCAGAGCATTCTGTCAGTTTCTGCGGATACAAAAGGGAATGACCTTTCCTCGTTTTGTTCTTGCCTTCCTAGAAAACAGAGAGAATATTTCAGCCAATGTGTTGTTATGAGTCTGCCTTTATGAGCATCCTTATACCCATCCGTATACAATCTTTTTCCGTATTATCTGCCTGTATTAGAAAACACAGGATGCATTGACCACGTAGCACTAAGCCTTGCTTGTTGGGGTTTTATTGCATAAGATGGGAGAAAAAGTTGTATCAGGAGCTGTTTCAATCTGTACATGGCTACCTTGTGTGGCGTATCACTGGACTGCAGAGTGGCAACCTTCTTCATGGAGAAACTGGACAGACTCTGCCACCCCAAGCTGACCACTGGTTCTACAGCAAGCAGTAGAAAAGGCCCTTCCTGTTTAGGGTGGCCTTGCTTTTGAGCCACAAGGGTTCCCTGAGCTCTGGCATTTTCCTACCTTCTTGCTTACTCTTTCCTTCTGATGTCTGGCTGGCTCCTCAGCCATGCTTTTGGGTTTGCTTCCTTGTCCTTGCTGGCCCTTTGGCTTGTCCTAGTAGCACTGCCATGCTTCTGCTTCACAGCTCCTGCTGCCCACAGCCCAGCCATGACGTGCTGATATTTTGTGCATAACACCCCCTTGAACTCATTTCCACAGTCAGAGAGTTGGGACCTACGGATGCTGCCATCTTGGAGTCAACTGCCCAGGAAAATGCTTGTGAAAGGATTTGGAGGCAGCAGGGGCCCCTGGCTCAAATCCTCACATCATCCTGGGGATGGTGGAGCCCTTTCCAAAGATTGCCATATGATGGTAGGCAAAATGAGAGTTTTGGCTGCAGCACACCTGCTTAGGGACTCATTGCATGACCTTTGACTGATCATCACCTTTCAGCATCAATTTACCCATTAACGTGGGGATTGGAATTAACCTTTAATCCAGTTGTATGCTGATCAGACTTCAGCAAATTACTAGAAATTAACTGTCGTTGGTTGCATGCAAATAGCTTAAGCCCTGTGTGAGCCTGTAAGTGCACATCCCTGGCTTGCCACGGGGAGCTCACATGGGTAGGAGCACACCATCTAACAAGCGGGTTAATTGTATGCTAGACTTTACCTCATGCCAATGAACTCATTGACTTCAATGGCAAATGAATGTACCAGTGGTGCAGAGCATGTGGCATTACTGGGATCCAGCTGACCTGAGTCATAGGAAGACAGGATGCTGCCCTATAGTGAGGGAGGCCATTGGTCCATCCAGTCCAGCATTGCTAACATTGATTGGGGCAGCTCTCAAAGGTCAGGACGCGCTCCAACGGAGCAAAGCGCAGGGAGCCAAGGTTCCATTTAGATGCCAGGAAGCACTTCCTGACAGTTAAGACCCCGAGGGTGTGAATGGGCTTCCACGGGAGGTCGTTGAGGCCCCATCGGTGTGGGTGTTCAAGGATAGGCTGGACATGCACATGGTGGGCATGTTGTGAGCGGAGCTGGCTGGTGCCGGAGGTCAGACTAGACGGCTCGGGAGACCCCTTCTGACTCGCTCTGTTTCTATGTTTCTATGTCTCCAGCAGGAGTTTTTGGTAGCAGAGCTTGAAGATCCTGGCTTCCTTATCAGGTCTCTTTCAAATGCAAAGCACTTGCTCAGCTACAGAGCTCCAATCCTTCTCTACAGCATGACTCATACCATATAAGCATTATGTAGCAGCAGAAATATCTCAGAAAGAGGCCCGAGGAGGAGAGAGCAGGCTGATAATCAGGCATTGGATCATTGGTGCTTACCTGACAGGAACTCTCAGGTTGCATGACTTTATATGAACAGGTACACCAAGCTCTGTATAACACTTGCCAGAAAACTCCATTGCTCACTAAGAAGGAAGTTGTACCCATAGCAAGAAAACCTGGTTGCTCAACTCAGGAGTGCTCCCAGTGAGACCCTTTGTGAGGACTGGTTGATCAGCTCCAGGTTTCCTTAGCCTAAGCCAACTTTCAGCTGTACTGCCATTCACATTGATCAGAACATGATCAGCTTTTGGTACCCGATTCTATCTGCAGCTCTTCAAGCTGAGTTCAGCATCCTTCTTTGGCAGATGGCATGGCTCTGCCTCCAGAACATTGATTGTCAATAAAATAATGGATTGGCAATGCCTTGTGCTCAAAAGGGTGGAAAGAAGAGCCCTTCCGGTTGAGCAGTGCAGAGAGCATTAAGGTCTGAAGGCAGATCTGCTAAACTGAAGACGTATGAGCGCTGTGTGAGACATCTTGCAGTAAAGATAAATGCAGCAGTCATGTGTACAAAGCAACAAGGTCTAATTATATTCAAATTATTTCTGCTGCTTCTAAGGGAAACAAATAACTCTGGCAGAGGTCGAATCTGCATCCCACTTTGCATACCCCAGCAAATACATAATCACTTTGTGGGATCACAAGCTTTCTTGCCTCTTCCTCCAGCAACATTGATCCCTGCCTGTGACCACAGCTCAATGGAGGCAGGAAGAGCTCAGGAAGAGCGTGCCTGGAGAGAAAGAGCCACTTTCTGCCACAATGTTCTTAGCTTTTTGGTAATATTGTTTGTTGCGTGCTTAGGCACATAACTGAATAGGTGTCAAAAGTCCAAGCTGATTCAGTCTAAAAATAACCTGAAGTATATTCCCTGCCAGCATTCTGTTGACTTTAGCAGTTCAATGTTTCTGAACCTGAGATGAATTTTTATTACAAACTGCTGGTAAGATATCAGACTGCCAGCCATCAAGGCCAGCCCTCATGCTACCTGACTCGAATGTTTACTGTGGTTTAGAATATTGCTGCTATGATGGTCAGGAAATGGGGCTATTAGGTTTTCAATGCTGAGAAGATTAGCTACATTAACAGCATGTAATATAAGTAAATTGAGCCTGGAACAGAATTTGCTTTTTCCTGTCCATTTTTGTGCCATGGGTTGCATTGTAGCCAACTGAATTCCAGAAAGTTTTTATATTGCAGAACCTCTGCTTACTTGGATTACAGACAGTACAGAATTGTCATCTAATATACATGCCTGAGATTGAAAGATAACTTCATGGCACCATCCAAGATGGGTTAAGGGCTTATTTACGCTTGCTTATTCATTATGTGATGATTATATTATCTAATGGTAACACACACACACACGACATCATAGATTGAACACTATACAATGTTTATTATCACTTTCATTATTATTTCAGATGGTATTTCTTCATCTCAGGATTTAAATCCTATCATTCTAGTTCTAGAGAAGTATCTGATGTATCTAACATCAATTAAAGCAATGTCAGTGCAGCGTGGTGGTTAAGCCTGTTGGACTGGGACCCAGGAGATCTGGGTTCTGGTCCCCACTTGGTTAGTGAACCCTGGCCACACATACAACGTGTGTGTGTGTGTGTGTTCAGAAAGTCCCCAGTTCAACTTCCAGCATCTCCATCAATAATGGGACCTTATACATGATTTGAAAGACTTCTGCCTAAGATCCTGGAGAAACATTTCCAATCAGTGTGGAAACAATACTGGGTTTGATATACAAATAGTGTGACCTGGTCATGGACAGCTTTCTGTGTTTATGTTTCCATGTAGTTAATATTAGCATGTCATTATCTGCCACTTCACTGGGCTGGGCTGTGACTTAAAGAGGTAAGAATTATAGCTTGGGTTGGATCCTGATGGGCGTGGATTGCTCCCTCTCTAATTCTATACAGAGGGTCAGAGCTGTGTTGTATGGTAGGGAAGGGAATCCCTGGAAACTGGGTAGAAACACCTTCTGTGAGCAGTTCCCTTCCACCAGTGCAAGGCAGATCCTGTTCTGAACAGTGACCAGAATGCAATGGAATCATTACAATTATTGCAGCCACTGTCAAGTGTGCTGGGAACAGGCAGGAATGTGGATGTGTGGATGGAGAAACATTGTGCCTTCACAGCCCTGGGTTCTGTATCGGACCCACTTCTTCAAAGGTGGCCAATTGGGCTTGCCATGTGGCCAGAAGGAAAATGGCCTAGCCAGTTCTTATGCCTTGAAAGGCACCTTGGTGGACAAAAGGAGTCAGAAAAGCTTTGCTCAGGAGATTAGTGACAGGGGGTGAATTTGTTTTGTTCACATCATAATGGAAACTTACTTACATTCACACTTTCGAACTAATACCTAAAACTCAATTATCCTTCAAGATTTCCACTTGTCTGAAGTTTGCAACAGAGCTTTCCATTTTTAAAAAACCTACAAAGGGGAGTGCATACAAAAACCTAGGTATTAGAGAAAATAATGTTAAAATGCATTACATTAGAACGAGGCTCAGAAAAATGGATATATTGGGGAACATTGAAAAAATGCACATATCAGGAGAAATGTGCAGATCAGATCAAGGACTCAGCTATAATTAAGACTCGACTGGAAGACTGGCAGGGCTGTCACTATTAGACTGGATTTTCTGTCATATGAAATAGAGTCACTACCCACCCCCATCACCTGGCCAAGACAATTGCCTTCCTTTGGTCAAGTTTTGTACTCATGACCAGCCAAGCTTTTTCAGCACCTGAGACCTAAAGAACCACCGAGTGGGAAACTGCCCAGAGAGCTTCATCTATTGGGCAGTAGAGAACCAAACGCACACACAGAGAGACAAACAGTCCCACAAGCACCTCACTCCTCCTGCCTAACACAAAACATGCAACAATAATAGATGAAGTGGCTGCCTTCCCACAGCCTCCCTAATTTCATATTGCCTAAAGGCAGGGTCAGGTATGGGTCACCTGTTCTGCTGGGCTACAGTGTTATGAACTAAGGAATGGCATTTAAGCATGTGGGGCAATGGAGTCAATTCCAGCTCCACAATGGAACCAATAACGCTACCAGAAAGGGTGATGGGCTTTGCTTCACTGGAGGTCTGCAGACACAAGCTGGGCTGCCAATGGTTAGCAATGCTTTAGCTCTGGACTGAGCAGCAGCTTGGACTGGAAAGCCTAGCGGGTCTCTCCCATTTGGATGATTCCATGACAAGCTGTAAAGGAACATTTAGGGCATGATCCTGTGCAGGTTTAGAACCACCCCCCCACTCCCCCACCCCCAATAAAAAGGAAGGAAAAGGCTGGAAGTTGTAGAGGTTTCTTTCTGTCTAAAAATTCACAGCAGCTTGTCCCTCAAGCACTTACAGAAAGTGCTTAAAATCTATGCATTGTTCGGGAGGAGCAAAAATAGAAACTGTAGACTGATGTTTTGCAAAAACAGCTTGTATTCCCATAAAACAGTGCATAAATTAGAGGTGGACCACTTCTGGAGGCCCAGGAACCATAAATGCCCCATGATCTTAGACTCAGCTGAAGAGCTAGTAAGGACTTTGTAGGGTGAACCCCTCGCCCTCCCTTGAAGCCCTCAAAGGGTGCAGAGAACAATTTGTAATTTGGGGCAGCTTCACAACTCCTGAAGGGCGGCAGAGAAGATGGATTTGCACCGGCTGTTTATGCCATGCAGACAGCCTTCTGATTCACTGTACGCAGAGACAGTATTTACCATCTTCATTAGGGAACATGAAAGGAAGATGACTGCACAGCTGCAAATAGGCTCACTGTAGCTGAGCGCATGACTGACACATCCAAATATGTATTATGTAATTTTGTTTTTAATGAAAGTGTTGGGGAAAGGACATTCAGAGTACAGTCAAATGTCCTCACCTTAACCTTGTATCATATTTATGGTAAGAACATATCATGTTCCAGAATGATTTGTTACATAAAGACAAGGAAGGTCATGGGATGGTTTAACTGGGTGTCCTGCACTGAGCAGGGGGCTAGACCTGATGGCCTTCTTGCCCCTTCCTAATTTACTGTTCTGTTATTCTAAGTCAGGCCATATTAATTGTTCATTTTATGTATAATGGCAAACCTAATTATATGACCTATGCATTTCCTTAAACCATGGTGGCACAGCTAATCGACTTTTATGCTAAAAACTGGAAGCAACAAACAATACTGACCATAAATGAATGGCAAGAAGAGATGTGAACTTTTGCCATGCTGATATTTAATATGATGATACATGAACAATTATGCATGCATACTTGTGGGTAAAATCTCTGTTCAGTTTGCTTTCTTCAGCACATTCCACACACCTCTTAGAAAACACTGTTCTTTTTCTGCCAACTGTGTTTTAGCACATCTTAGAAATCTTTTCCGTGCACAAAACATTCCACCTTGAGCTCCATGCTGCACAGCCCTGGGAGACCTGCCCTATACAGCAAATGGAGCTGTATGCAATTAGGAAGGGAAAAAAATAACCCATCAGCTGATGTTATCCTCACAATTTTCCAAGAGACTCTGTTGGGGGCAGAGATCAACCTGTGTGATGTTCGATGATTAATGGCTCAAAGCCAATGGAATAGCATCCAAGGCTGCCTTTTAATCAGAGAGAGAAAAAGAGAGAGGTTGAGAAAGAGAGGACATCAAAGCACTTATAACAAAATATGAAATAAATCTTGTGAAGATAAGGACAGGCCCAACAGCTTTAAATGACTTGTTTACATTTGCAGCAAAATATGATGAAGGGCTTAAGGGAGTGTATTAAGAAAGTGAAGCCACTCCTGGAGGAGCAGTGAGCACCTACTGAAGAAGTTTGTGACAGCCTTCTCCAAACCTGGTGCCTTCAAGATGTGTCGGACTACAACTTCCAGCATTCCCAGCCAGTATGGAGAATGGCTGGGAGTCCAGTGCTGGCCTGAGCAAGCTGGGGATTGTAGATTTTTTCCCTGTCTATACATGTCTAGGATTGCACCCACGGAGGACCTAAGCGGATGTGAAAAGGGAAGCATGGGGAAACTTGTACTCTCCTTACCCCGAAGCCTTACTCAGATATTCTTTTGAAACATTTGGGGTTCTGTGTTGCACAGAGAGCTTCCACGGAGACCAAGCGCTCCAGTTTGAACACAGAAAAAGGCGATGGAAGGGTAGGGGTGGGAGGTGGTGGTGAGAGCAAGCGTGACATCTTCACTCTCTCCCTTGCATGTTCACTGTACCCTTTAAAAGGGCCTCCGAACCCTGTTTGAGGCTCATGGGACTTGCATGGAGAGCCAGTGAACGGAAGGAGTACTCAGTGCCCTCCCCATCATGTGACATGGTTGCAGGCCCACGTGTTGCCCTAGGAATGGTCTGCTCATTAATTCCTATTCCTTTTGCTGGGCACTTCTGCATTCAGCAACCAGCCATTCTGAAATAGTGAGGTTCCTATGCTCTGTGGAGCTGGGTGATCACTGCTCATTTGCTCTTGGGTCTGAGAGAAGGCTCATTATGTCTTGAGGAAAAAGCCCAATGGCTCCTTCCCCCCTGATCTGCCTCAGGGTTGCTCTGTACAGGCAGAGCCTTCATCTTGGGAGCTCCAGGGCAGCACTCAAAGAAGAGTCCTCCAAAGTGTTGTGAGCTGAATTCTCCCTCCCCGCAGTAACAGTCTCACCAGCTTCTTGCCAAACTTCTTTATTTTATGTGTAAGCCTCTGAGCATACACTGTGAAATGTTGAACCCTCTCTGGCCTTCTTTGCCCAGAGCTTTGCTTATGAATCCTTCGTGGCTCTCCCTGGCGGGAGGAGCGCTGTGGAACTGGGCATGCCTTCACTCCTAGCTCTGAGATCCCAGTTGGGTCACCCTGTGACTATAATGACAGACTGTTGGGTCCACCTGCTCAGGAGGCTGGAATTCCCCATCCAGTAGACTCCCCATCTCTACATTCCCTGCCCTCAGGACCTTGTTGTTCTTCTTCATTCTCATGGGTGGGTTGACTAGGCACCTCGGCTGCCCTCTCCTTCATAGCAGACACAGGTGGGGACCCAGGGCCTTGGACTGCAAGCCTTGGATGGCAGCTGAAGTTGAGTCCGTTTCAACAATCATCTCGTTATCAGAGTCTGAGCTGTCAGCTCTGCCAGGATAGGCCAACTCCCCTGTACACATCTCATTCTCAGAATATGAGCTGTCAGTCCGACCAAAATGGTCAGCCTCTCATGCGTGCCCCTGAAGTTTGCCAGAACGTGCACACACAACACAAAGAGGTTGTGACATCGGGTCACTCCTGGCTATTGCAACTCACCCTTTCTGTGCCTTGCTTCATCCTCGGGCCAGAAGTCAACTGAGAAACAAAATGCCTGTGGGCAGGTTAATAACACTGTAATTTATAGGGGAAGGTGCACAGCACAGACCAGGCACTCACGAGAAGCTGACCGTTTTGGTGGGACTGATAGCTCCAAGTCTGAGGACGATGGGGAGCTGGCTGACCTAGACAGGGGTGGGAGCTCGAATTCTGATAATGGAATTGTTGAAATGGACAGGCCTCCACCAGCAGCCCCAGTTTCTCAGTACCTGTCTGTGCCTGCTCAAGATGAGATTAGTTCAAGGGCAGTCCAGTCCACCCTCCCCTGGGAATGGAGAAGATGAACGACACCTGGACAGGGGGGATTTGGAGATGGGTGGTCCCTCGGGTGGAGAACTCCAGCCTCCTGAGGAGGTGGACCCAAAGGCCTGTGGCCCAGTTAGGGGCTCGGAGTGCTGAACAGAGGCACACCGAGTTCCACAGCACCCCTCCTTCCCGGGACAGGCCCAGAAGGGTCATAAGCCGAGCTTAGGGGAAAGGGGGGCAGAGAGATGTATGCTCACTTTGTGTGTGCTCAAAGACGTGTGTATGGTTAGAGACTTCTTTGTAGAATAAAGACGCTTGCAAGAAGTGCTGCAGAGCCTGCCCTGCTGGGGAGGGAAGGCTAGCTCAAGACACATAGTGCCATGTCTTTGGGCCTGTACTGAGGCTTTCAGCTATGCATGCAGAGGCCATGTGCTTGTGGCCACGACCAGACCATGCCCAGCAGGTGTGGTCATTCTCCCCCAACACCCAGTGTAAGATTCAGAGACTCACAGAACTCTTCTATGCACTGGGCCTTCATCTCCACTTCAGAAGTAAAATTTATTCCAGGATCCAGTCAAAGTATCCAGATTGTCCACACACTTGGCTGAGCTGAGCAGACAGGGCCAGCTGCTTAGAGAGTGGACTGAATCCTCGGACTTTTCAGTCCACTGATCATGGCTAGACATCCAATGCCAAGGGAGCAGTATCGATAGATTTTAAAGTTAGGATTGTATTAATTATACAATGTGCTGCGGATAAATCTTGTAGGCAATAGGGATGATTTCATTCAGTTTGCATTTCTGAGAAAAGCTTCACCAATTGCACTTTACGAAACAAGCAATAATGCAGTTATGCTTTGGCATTTTCATAATTTTGCAATGCTGAATCAAAAGCATATAGAAAAATGCACATACTAGGGAAGTGTGCACAAAGGTATTGTACATATGTATTGACAGATTGCACAAAAATTGCACACACATCAGTTAACTATTGACACACCTATCTTCACAGCACTTTTCCTCTGGTTGCAAATCAGCTAGCTATAAATCGAGTGCCATTAGCATTCTTCAGCAGTGCCAGGCTTGTATGCCTGGGGACTGAAGTCCTTTTTCCTTGGACCATACTCCAGCTCTTCCAACACAACAACTGCAACACCTTCATTTACAAAGGTTGTTCCTGTACTGTGGACGTCACTCCCTGTTTAATGTGCCCTTATCTCCACAACATCTGAGTGATTCATGCCTTCACATTGATCCTCCAGTCACCCTGAAAAGTAAGGCAGAAGCAGTCCTTGTATCCCAGTTACTGAATTGGCACTATTTATTTATTTTCTTGACTTGTACCCAGCTTAACACCACAAATGGCACTTAGGACAGATCAACTTTCCCCAACCGTGTGCTGTTCACTAGAACTCCCATATTTCCTGGGCAGCATGACCAAAGATGACGGTTGTGGCCCAGTTCCCTTGGAGCAGCACTAGGCTGGGGAAGGCCAAGAAACACTAAGAGCATGATCTTGTATATGTTAAGATGGGAAATGCATTCCTCAGGCAGAAGGCTGGCTGAGCAATATTGTGAGTTGTGGAACTTTTTTCTAAACATGCATGGGATTGCACCCTAAGTAATTAGAACCACACCTGATGGGACACCACCTGATATTGACCCCAGATTTTCTGGATGCCAATATAACCTTTCACCCGCCCCTTAAATTGGAGAAGGAGAAGGAGCAGCAGCACCACCACCACCAGAAGCAGCTTCTGATTATTTGAATGGCTTGAGGAGCATTCAAACTTTTTGACAACAGGAAGTTCAACCAAGAAAGTTTGTCTAAGTAGTATGTATTTAAATTTTTACATTTATATGCCAACCCTACTCCTAATGGTGTCTCTGGTATTTATTTCTGATAAATTGCAGTGTATTTACAGAAAGATTCCTAAGTATATGGGGAACAATGAATGAATATAAGTGAGAAAGCTAAATGATAAGAGAGTTCTAATATCACTGAAAGAATATATGACAGGGTAATAAATGGTGTTGAAATCTTCTTGATGACTCTTCTATTCTATCCCACCACTACCCTTGCTCCATCTTGGTGGATAATAACTTGGTTGGCTTTTAGCTCACAAACATTGTACCATTTGACAGATCTTAAGAACTTGTCAGAAGTTATACATCCAAGCCTGTGAAGTGCTTTGCACATAGGATATTTATTCACCCCTCAATTTTTTTTATTTATTTACAATATTTATGTACATCTCCATATCCTGGGAAGGCTGATGACTCCTTGGTCAATGGGATTCCTCTTTCATTGCAGCTTTTACTTGAACTTTACATGTTTAATCCATGGTAGTGGACCTATTTTGGTGGTGGGATTCAGCACCATAGATAGATCCGATAAAGCTCAAAAGAAGGGCTGCATTGGATGAGGATCCCCATTGACCACAAAGTCACCAGTCTCCCCTGTCCATATCTAGGCAGATTTTAGAGTGGTGAGCAATGAAAAAGTAAGAAACAATTAAAAGAATTAAGTAAAAACAACAGGTTCACATTAAAATGACGATACTGTGTGCGTGATCATTTTAAAACTTCATGATCTAATTTTCTTATAGCAATGGACCATATGTAAAAAGATTCTTCACCTCCAAAATAGTAGGTGGCCTGAGACTGAACCACTGTGATATGCTATGGAAATTTCATCTTTTTCCCGCATTGAACACACAAGGTATCCAAGGCATAGGACTTACATAGGATTTAGGCCCAGAACCTATGTTCATGGGCAGTTCTTAGTTCTGGAAAACAGAATGCAGAATAAGAGGGTACAAAGCAAAGGAGAGGATGTGCCAGTGAAGATAGCAATACATATCCCATCATTTATTTTCACCAGCATCATAATGTTCATCGCTTTGCCATTAGACTTTCTGGATGCATATTTTGATTAAGATGGAGATGGGCATCCGTATGAGTAGTTACAAATGATTAGAGCTGTACCCAGAACATGTACAAAGGTAATCCCAGGGAAAGGTGTTCTGAGTAAGACAATACAATCTGGTGCTTGGCATTCCCCTGTCCAGACATCCTGTCCAGTGAGGCGTGTCAAGAAACCTTCAGTATGTTAAAGGAGACATCCTATCAGTTACGAAAAGGTGTGTGCTTGTTTTGTTTTTCTTTAAAATCCAGCAGAAGAAAGTGTACCAGGAAATAATCCTTGTTTTGTTTTGTTTTGGAGTCCCAGTTTCTGTATCTATGAAAGAGGGATAATAGGTATACAGATAAGGATATTGAAACACTTCACATCATGCATTATTGTTTTGTATGCCAGTGAAAATCCCACATTGTTGTTTTGATTTCGGCTGGCAAAAATGATCAGCAAAGGCAGCCATGTGTTACCTCTTTGACACAGGATGGGCCTCTGTTTGAAAGGCCTCCAGAGAATGGCTCCTGCTTGCAGGCATCCCTTATTAGAAGGCTTCTACTGACAAAGTCCAATTTAAAGAAACAGTATTGTAGGAACTGTTGTCCATCAACAGTTGGTAGGAACATGGGCATGTAGTTCACCGTCTTCTGCCCTATGTTGTGAAAAGATGTGCATCTATTTAAGTTAAAATCCTCATTTCTAAATGTATGTTTAGAAATACACATCATCAACATGCATTTTTTAATTCAGATCAGTGTCTTTTTTGGGATGCTGCATTTCTTCTCCTTTGACAATCTCTAAGAGGCAGCTCTAGGAAAAGTCAAAAAAGGCATGATGCCCTCTTGACTGCTTGTAGACTTCATCATTCAGAAAGGTTTGTGCTATTCCTCCACAGCAAAAGGGGAAGGGAAAAAAGTCCAGCGAGAAGTACTTTGCTCTTGCTGTTTCTTATTAAGTGCAAAGCAGTAAGAAGAAGCACTAAGGGATTGGCGCTGAGGGAGAATCTATCAAGGCAAAAGGGGAAGTATATATCTTGGTGAAAGCTGAGCCATGGGTGGGTCAGTCAGAATGTAGACTTTGGTTGCCAGCCAAGGAATGCCAGAGGCAGTCAGGTCATGAACAGAACAAGAGTACTGGGTGAGTCAGCAATGCCAAGACTGTGTACATTCTGCATGGGGACACGCAGGGCTCCTGAAAACTCTGCACCAATCTGGATTCTATTACCCCACTAAATCACACACACTAAGGAAATTGGCACGTGTTCATCTCTTTTTCACAGTGTATTCTTCTGCTGACAGCTGTTGGCCTACACTGAATGCAGAAGCCCCTTCCCATAGCTTGAAAGCCAGCTTTACTCATTTCCGGCTTCTTAGACTTTACCAGGCAGGTCTGGCCCAGGACTTCCGAGGCAAAGAACAAGATGCCTCCCCTCCCATTTCAGGTGCAAAGGTTGGCTGACCGTTGGTTCTTATTTCAGTGGGCAATGGGGCAGCATCTTCCACAGCGCCTGAAGGCAGGACTGCAGGCTAGCTTGGAGCAGGGAGGGAGGCTGCATGGTGCACTCGGCTCTGTCCTCCATCACCTGCTGCCACCTCCCGGCTTCTGCTACCCAAGATGACTGCCTCCATTCAACTCATGATAAGGCTGACTTGGTTACCAGGCATTGCACATGACACTCATCAGGCTTGGGCAGATTGGCATAGGAAAATATATTTCTTCAAGTATTTTGGACCCAAGTCTTTTAAGATGTTTATTTGCATTTTTTTAAAAAATGACAAATACTGAATGGAAACCTGTGAGGAAAAGTGATCCTTTGGTGGACAGAATGTCTAGAAATGGGGGGAGGATGTCAGCAGATTGGTGTAAAGTGAGTCAATTCTTTTCTTCCATGTGAGTTTATTTCAAAAACTTATCGGCTGCACAATCTGATCTGATTGGACTATCTTGGCCTCCATGACCCAAGCATAATGCAATCCATGGGGGTCCCAGGAGATACGCAACTCCCATCAAGTGAAGAGTTGCAATCGTCTCACTGTGCTGCTTAAACTGCTTCGGGAACTTCAGGGCCTGACACATAGTACTTCTTATCCTTAATCACGGTGTGATTTCCCCACACAACTCTTTGAAAAAGAAAAACAAGCGTGCTTTTGTAATTCAGAAAAGTTCCTCATTGCAAACTACCATCCATGTGATGACAAAAGTCACTGCATGTTGAGACCAGCTGTCAGTGACCCTCCAGATATTGTAGATTGCAACTCTCAGTATTCCCGAACATTGACCATGTTGGCTGGAGCTGATGGGAGTTGTAGTCTGAAATGTCTGGATAGAACCAAGTTGAAGAACTGAGTGTAACCATTCTTACTCCATGTTATTTGGGTGATTCCCCCAGTACTGGAAAAAAGACTCTTATTGACTTTTTATTATTTTCATTAAAAAAGTTGAATATGGAAAAAAAAGGATACCAAGGGTTCTTGCACAAACTTTATATATAATATCAAGTTCAAAAAATTTCACTGAAAGTCAGCAATTGTTATCTCTTCTGTACTCCATTAAATTAATTCGTACTTAATTGAAATTCATAGAGCTATTGTTCCAATCCACAGTTCTCACTACCAGCCTATCTTTCATTCCTTTCAAGTTAAATTTAAATAACAACAAAGTATTTGCATTAAAATTATAACCCCCTAACAAAATTTTCATGAGCTCTATTTTTGTTATTAAGTAAACAATATATAATAAGCTTTCCCCTTATCATTAAATTCTTTTGCCAGTCTTCCATTTATATAACTAGTTAGTTTTGCCATTACTTCATATTCAGTTAACTTATTTTTCCAAGCTTCTCTAGTTTGGTAGTCTTCTGCTTTCCATTTTGATACAATTATAACTCTGGCTGCTGTTATCATACATTTAAATAATTTTCCCATATTCCTTGGCAGAGTTTCTGATAGAATACTCAGTAGCATACTCTTAGCGGTTAATTTTAATTTTAATTTTCAAAGGGTTTTTTTTTGGGGGGGGGTATTTCTGTATGTATTTCTTTCCAAAACATTTTAGCCTTACTAGATATTTTAGCTTTATTGGTTTGGTTTGGATTAAAGATTGGATTATAAACCATAATGAAATATTAGTGAAATTAGAAACAGCAGATTTGGAAGAAGGAATACATAATTATTTGTGGGCTAAGGAATCAAGCAAAAAACTTTAACACAAAAGAATAGCCATTCATTTAGAGATGGTTTAATAAGAATTTGATATTCTATAAGAAGAAGAATTAGCCTTCCAATTTCTCCTCTGATGTCTCCAATCGAAGTATATTATGGCAAGCATTTAAAGAAAAGTAACAATTTTATAATATGTAGAGATATGATCAATCCAAAAGGAGGGATCAAGCCTAGGCAAAAACTAAAAGATGAAGGAAAACACAGAAAGGAAGAAAAAGCAGAATGACATCTCTATTTTCAATTGGTTTCAAGATTGAAGAGAAATCAAACAGGAAAAGGCAATATAAGGGACCTGACAGAATTTGAAAAGTTGATTTCACAGCAAAAAGACCACCTATTTGGATGAATTTATAAGCAATTGCTCCAATATGATACTGAAACTGATCAAGTTAAATATGTATGATAAGCTGGAAGCAGAATTTTGAGGAAGAAATTATCTTTCTGTCAGTGAGAGACTTTATGGATGAAGGATATAAAATTCACAGCTAGTCAAGCACTAAGAAAAAATTGGTACAAGATGTTTTTTCATTGGTATATTACACCAAAACATTGAGAAAATGGTAAGTATTAGAATGAAAAGTGCTGGAAATGTAAAGAAATGGATGTGGTGGCAGAAAGTTGCTGAAAGTTAGCAAAAATCCTTATTTCCACATCTCCATATCTGATATCAATGGTATTGATCCTGGGCATATAGGACAGAAAGGGGGATGCAATGGGAATGGGAGTTTCCTTCTGCACATCCAGTATTGACACAATTGATACATGATGAAAAGGACTGGAGACGATGGAGCTTAGATCCTAGCTTAGGTTGAATTCATTAAGCATATTTCTGATTTTCAAGGGAGAAATCAAAATTGTGAAGCAAGCTGGAAACTGGAACGCCTGCAACGTTCCTGAATTCCGAAATCCAAGCAGATTTCTTGGGCTAGCCTGAGTTTAGAATTACATGTTAGAATGCAAGTGACTGGATTGGTGCAGATGAACAGGATGCTGAACACAGCTGGCTGTGGATCAAAGAGTTTCAAGGTCAGTGCTGAGGCTTGGCATATCTGGCAAATACATGTGCTCCCTCTCATTATCCACTTATGGCCAACCCTTACAGTCAACCTAAGTGCTCTTACGGAAAAGGAATTAGGAGGGAAAGGGCAAAAGGTTATGAAGGGATTCAGGGCTAATTCCAGGTTAGAGGAGCCCACCCTTCTTCACAAGACCTGAAGCATCCCATTCTCCAGGAACAAAGTGTCCTCATCCCCTATCCCAGTAAAAAGGAGGGGATGGTATTTTTATTTATTTATTTATTTTTCGATTTATATCCTGCCTTTTTCCTACAAAGGGCTCAAGGCAGCTTACATCTCCTCCTCCATCTTATCCCCACAACAACAACCCTGTGAGGTAGGTTGGGCTGAGAGTCTGTGACTGGCCCAAAGTCACCCAGTTGGCTCCATGGCTGAGCGGGGACTAGAACCCAGATCGTCTGAGTCCCAGTCCCATGCTCTTAACCACTACACCACACTGGCTCTGGTAGAGACGGAAGGGATGTGTTCAGTGGTAGAGCGCCTGCTTGACATGCAGAAGGGCCCTCGTTCAATCCTTGGCTTCCCCAGGCATGGCTAGGAAAGATTCCTTCCAGAAACCCTGGAGAGTAGCTGCCACCCGGGGCCAACAGTGGTGGGCTAGATGGACCAAGGGCCAAACAGAAGGCAGCTTCCTAGGTACCAGTGTTCCAGCATGTGTGGAAGCCTTCATCCATCATGCCACTGGTTTTCCAACATTGCAGGGCAGCAGGAAGCTGCTCAGCTGTCATAATGAGCCTGAATCACCCCTGGCCCCATTTATTATGCCCCACTCAGACTTTTTAAAGAGGAGATGTGTGAAGTATTGATGCTTGAAGACAAACATAGGAAATCGTCATCTAGCAAAAATGAAGGTCAAACTAGGAAGGCACCCTTAGTCAGTGCTTTTTTTGTCATAGAATGCACTGGAACAGAGTTCCGGTACCTTTTTTCAACAGATTTTCCAAGTTTTAAAAATAACTTTTAAAAAGTTGATGTTTGGTCCACCTGGATTTGAGTCGCCCTGTCGAGTGTAGCAGGTCGGCGGCAAAATCATTAAAACGGTGCATGCGGCTGCTTGTGTGTCGAATCCGATGCATGCGTACTTTGCGCTGGTTGTGATGGTGCTGCTCAGCTTGTGATCGGTCGTGTGGTTGCACACTGAGTGCTTACTGCGGGCGGTGACCATTATGTTTCATTACACAACTGACGTGTGTGGGTGTGTGTACAGTGATTGACTACGTGCAAAAGGTAAATAATTTCATGAGTTCCGGCACCTTTTTTCTTACAAAAAAGCACTGCCCTTAGTATTTGGTGCTCCTGGCCTGGGACTAGTTGTTTCATGGCTGTTTCTGTTTACAAAAGGATGGACGTCCTGAGATTTATCAAAATGCATAGATAAGTAACAGACTTTACCCATTAAATCAGGAATACCAGTTCAGAGAAACTCCTTGCAGCTGCATTCCAGTGGCTGGGAGGGCCAAAGACAGAACGGATGAGGCTGAAGGCCAAAGGGATGGGGCTGAAAAGATTCCAGCCCATTGTAGCTTAAAGCTCTTCCTGCTGGGAACTAAGCCTTAGCAAAGGCCTCCAGCCTTTTAGAATGGAGACAAAGGCAGGGAAACCGTCAGTTTGTGCTTGGGAAGAGTGGGTAGCCCTGAAAGGTTAGTCTCAGCCCCTAAGACAGAGATTTCCCACTCTTGCATTAAAGTTGGGCACACATTTGTAGGACATATAACCTCTCTCTTATCCAAAAGATGCAATGGATGCAAGAGAGTAATATGTGGAGCACGATCCACTATCATTCAGCATTCCCCTTTGGATAAGACTATTTTTAATGAATACCCTGTCAAGGAGACATGGCGTGGCAAAGAGCAATCATGAGAAAAGGAAGCTTCTCATGACCCAATAAAACAACTTATTATTCCAGAGCATTTCCCTAGGACCTATGTATAAATTATGCCAAAAGAAAACATCTAGTGATCTGTTTCATCTGCTGCATAAAACAACTTGCCTGAGCCAATATGCACTTTTCCCTTTTGTTAGTTGGAAATGGCTGGACTATCGTATGGAAACATGGCAGCACCGCTTTTCCTGTCCTGGGGTTGGGGAGGTGATCTGACAACGGGGTTTTCCTCCATGAATGTTTGAAATGAATTCCCAGTCCTAATTGGGTTCATCGAAGGTGAAACTCAAAAGCAGCGCAGAGTAAGGCAGTGCTGGAAGCAAATGAGATCCCCAAGCACTTTGCGCTGAACGGAATTATGTCATGACCCAGATTTCATCACACATGGAAAAACCCCAGCTCACTCATGGAGACAAAGAGCCTGACGGGAGGAACTTGAGCTCCTGGAAGCTGGAACACACAGCCAGAAGGCTGTTTTCCAGCTTAGGGTGCCAGAGAAGTGCACTCCTCCGACGGAGAGCATTGGAGAGGCCGGCTGCATAACATCGTGGCTTCAGCCAAATCCAACTTACAAGTGGGAACCCATCTAGTTCCCACTTGTAAGATAGCCAGACTTTTCCCTCATCCCAGCTTTTCAGGGCTGAATTCCACACAATTGGGAACTGCACACACATCTCCATTCATCCCGAGAAATCTGTTCTCTAACTGTTCTAAGCTGGGGTGGGCAACTTTATTCCTCTACCACCATCACCATTGGATTTGGATCCCATCTTTTTTCCTCCTGGGAAAGAGGTAGCTTACGTCATTCTGTTTTATCCTCACAGCAACAACCCTGTGAGGAAGGTTAGACTGAGAGAGTTACTGGCCCCAAGTTAATTCACAGAGAAGTGGAGACAAGAACTTGGATCTCCCAGGTTCCCAGTCCAACACTCAAACCACAACACCAATTTGTGGCCCTCCAGATGGGCGATGGGAGTTGTGAGACACAACATCTGGAGCAGTGGTTTTCAACCAATGGTCTATGGACGAGCACTGGTCCGTGTGAGATTTCCTGCCTGTTCACTGGGGGGGGGGGGGGGGGCTGCATCCGGGGGCACGGGGACTGGCTGTGCTCCACCACCTCTTCCTCAGTTGGCATCGCATTTGCAGGGGATGCACCAGTGCCGCCAGGGGGGCCAGGGAAGGAGAGGCGCCTCAGTGGAAGCCATCTGGAAGCCACGCTGCACCGATTTTGGTATGTTCTTTTGTTGGCATTTTTTGTTGCTTAGTTTCTGGTTGCTTTGGAGAATTTTCACTTATTTGGTTCTGTGTTTGGAAACAAATAGGAGTATGGTTCTGTGTATGGTGCATTTTGTTTCTGCCTCATCAGTCCCCGAGGTGGTTTTCCTGTTTTTGCCGGTCCCCAGATGTGGAAAGGTTGGAGGATTACATGTTGCCCACCCCTCCATGAAGCCTATGTTGCCTGATGACATTTTGAAAGTACTTTTATATTAAACAGTTTGAATTTGCTACCTACGGAGGCCGCACCGTTGACTTTTAACCATGATGTTCCCAATGACTCTTTTCTTTGAGATGTTTGTTCACTTATTAAAACCATATTGATACCATATTTCCCAAAATGTCCCAAAGTGGTGTATAAAATTCAAACAAGTCAAGATGTGAAATATTAAAGACCAGCTCTACCCCAAGTGAGAAAAGCCTGGGGCTGTGATATCCGGGAACATATTTTACCAGGTTAGGCTGGCATGACCGGAGAGAATGGACTTGCCTTGGTTTCTCTGCATGAGTGACATCTAAATGGACTCCTGTAGTTCTCTGTATGTGGGGCTTCCTTTGAGGAAGGTTAAGAAATTTCAGCTGGTGGAGAAGGTGCCCCCTTTGTAGTGCTGCTGGGGGTGAGAGCATCAGACCATGAAATGGCTATGCTGTGCTGCTGCATTGGCTACCGGGGTATTTTCAAGCTGGATTTAAAGTGTTGCTTTTGAGCTGGAACCAAAAGTAGTCGAGAGAACACTTTCACCCATATAGTAAGCCTGCCTGAACTTTAAGATCAGCCAAAGAGGTTTTTTTTAAATTTGTGCACATATCATAGAATCATAGAATAGTAGCGTTCAACAGGGGCCAGAAGGCCATCGGGTCAAACCCCTTGCTATTGCAGGACACTAAGTTACACCACCCCACTCAGATGATTGTCCAGACACTTTTTGAATGCCTCTAGTGTGGGTGCACCCACAACTTCCCCAGCATTTGGGAGCATTTGGACAGGCAAACACGAGGGAGCTAGACCTTTCCACAGTGTCCCATACTTCCAGAATAAGTTGCCATTGGAGGTCCACCAGGGCCCATCATCAAAGGTTTTCAGAATTACCCTGAAAACTTCATACTTTACTCTGGCATTCCCTTGATTATGTTTTATCAGACTGTTCCATAGCTGCACTTGTCTGTTGTAAGTGTTATTTTATGATTTTTAAAAAGAAGTTTGGTGCTCTTACTACTTCACTGTATTCTGCAGAGCAATCCTATGGCCCTCTTGGTGGTGTCTTGAGGACCATTGGCTTTTGGACTCCGAGCTCCAATGCTGGAGAACAGCTGTGACCCAAAAGCTGAGCCCTGCCTGCACGTGGAGTGCCCTCTCCCACTCGAAGCCCATGCAGACAGAGCCGTGCAGCCTGCTTCACTGAAGCCGGAAGTGGACCTCAGACTTAGAGGCTACACCAGGCGGGCAAGGAGGGGAGGAAACTGTGCTACCGATTTGGTCACCTACCTCCTCCCCTCCTATGGCAAGAGCCACAGTCAGAGGGCAAAACTGGCTATCAAAGAACTTGGCAGTGTGGCAGGAACATGGAGGCCACGATCAGAAGGTCTCAGGCACCCTCGCTGATTGCACCCTTACTGTTTTTATTGGCACATCCTTGGTTACGCGTTTCATTGTTGTAGCCCCTTTGAGAAGGTTTCTGCCCTGAAAGGCTGCATGAACAGTAACAGATAAAATTAAACAATACAGAAACACATCCGAATAATAAAGTGCCATAATCCAGATCAAGGTGAAACCAGTTATTCATATTATTACATCAAGTATAATACCAACTATTATAACTACCCATTTTCAGAACTGAGCATCAGCAAAGTCCTGTTTACATCAATGAGTTTGCAAGAGGGGCTGAAGAAGAGAAGCAGTATTCACATTCCTGTTAGGAAAGTGCATGCGCTGATTTTCTGCACCACTGGGAATGGCGGCTGGAGGATGCTCAGTGATTTGCATAATGTGGCCACACACCACATGTGCCTCTTTGCACACATGCCTCATTCCTCAGGGAGAGCCCTGATCGGAGCGTCCCCACTGCACTGTCGCGGAGCAGTCGGGACGCGACGCTTCCCGTGCACACAGAGTTCGTTCTTTTGCATATTTGTTGTCACTGCCCCAGCCCCTTGGCTCAAAGATCTAGTTTGTTCTTGGAGAATCAGCAGTGCCACAGACTTGGCAGGCTGCCCAACAGAAGAATAAAGCCCTGAGTGGCTGCAAAAGGGAAAGAATAAGTACATCCGTGCTTTCTTCCCTGCTTAAAGAGAAGTCACTTCCATGTGGCCACAGAAACATGCGGATCTCGACCTGACTGCCAAGTCACTGCTCAGCTAGCTGACCCATGCGGAAGCCTGCAGAATCTCCCGGTCCAGAGCCTGACCGTTCCCACTCACCTGACAGCTCAACATGTTTAGAAGCTCCTTGGACCTTTTGTTTTGTATACCGACCACCATAATCCTCCACTGTACCGGACTTGTAGCGTACAGTCAGTGACCACAACCCAGCCAAGGTGCAAGGAACCTCCCTGAGGCTTCCTCTCATTCCCTGGCATCAAACTGCAACCTGCCTTGTTGGGAGTCAGTCTTAGGCCCACTGAAGCAACAGTGTCAGCTCCAGATTTCTGAGGGCCCAAGGAAAAAACACCCTCCACTGGCTACTTCCTCCGAGATGCCACTTTTTCACTGCCATTGTCCCCAGCTGTGATTGCTCTTCCTCTTGAGTCTATTTGCTTGACAGACAGGGAAAGAGCCCATGAGCAAGGAGACAGTGGCATCGAATGCTCCTCCTCACCAACACCAAGCCTCAACCAAAGTGAAGGCTGGTAAACCAGCAGCTTGCCATGGTGAAGAGGAGGGGCAATTCCAGGAAGCGCTTGCCTATGCGACTCTGTTGAGGTGTGGGCCCTCGGCAGATACCCAACGGTGTCCCCCACTCCCTGCCCCGATGCCAGCCTGCAAGCCATTTCTTGGGAAGCCTGCAATTGCCCTGAACTTCAAGGGTTCTTTCTTTTTTGCTTGGACATCCTTCATATCCATGTGCCTTTGTTTAGCTCTAAGATCAAACTGGGGCTGGCTTAGCCTCCAAGAACTATCTTCATGAGCCTTTTCTAGCACAATCTCCCACTCCATTATCCCAGGTTTCCAGGAACAGGATCTCCCTGTTTCTTACTTCGATCCACCTGGTTGCCCTTTTTTCCCAAAGACATCCATTTTGCTCGCATATGCACAGAGAAAACGTTACCCTCTGGCAAACCATCCTCCAATTCCAAAGCTGGGTTCCATGCACTTGAGTATGAGCTCCTTAATCCCTACTCCCATTTTGGGTGCCCTGCAGAGGACTGTATCAGTCGACGGGTTGAGTCCCAGTGTGCCATGGCCCCAGGCTTTCTGGGTCAGATGGGAAAGCATGGATCCTCTGCTTGAAAAGCTGCCAGAGAACTACCCTCGATTTGAAAGCAACACCTCTTGGAAGTGCTGCCCAGTTCCATTCTGCTTTTCACATACAGAAGTATAAGTCCTGCTATGCATCAACAGTTAGTGCTTGGACAGTAGGCTGAACGGGGAGGGATGCAACTCTTCTGGTCGTGGCCTTCCAAAGCATGGCAAGATGATTGTATTCCAATGTACCTGTTATGGATGGCTGTGAACCACACAGAGAGCTTTGGCTATTGGGGAAGGTATAAAAATGAAAACAACCCCCCCCCCACCCCAGCAGTCATTCTTTCCAAATGTGACTTCTTTGCGTATCAATTAGCAAATGCGAATCATATGCATATCCATGTTGTTTTTAGTCATGATGCATGTCTCCATTTTTGAAAACGGTAAGTTGGCACCCTCCCCAAGGAAGAGTCGGAATCAGATGAGTCACTGGTCACCCTATTTCAAGAGAAACCATGGCACTCCCTTCGAGCCCTGAATACATAGCACTCCCTTCAAACACAGACTCTGTGGATGATCCCTGCTCGCGCTCCCCCCCTCTCTCTCTCTCTCTCTCTCTCTCTCTCTCTCTCTCTCTCTCAAAATCCAGTATTTTTTCACCAGACCATTGCTCTGCCTTAGGATTCTTTGGTGCAACAGAGATCTTCTAACTTGCAGTGCAAACCCACACCTAAAAATAAGTCCCACCGTGCTGAAAGGGATTTGTTTATAGTGTTGCAATTGTGAGTAGGATTGCAGCCTGAGCCTGCAGAAAAGCTTTCTGAATCAAGCTCTCAAGACTGTCGCAGATTGCAGATGAATCACCACCTTATGATTGCCATAGAATGTGCTTTGGCCAACTAGGTGCTTCCCTCTTCTCTGCTCCCTCGCCCACACCTACTGCGAGAAAGCTCTGTGGAACAGCAGTGCTACCTCACATTTGAATGCTGCTGTTCTTCATAACGGCCTTGTGCTCTTCTGCCATAGGAAAAAGCAATGACAGAATGCAGGGAGATTATCGCCTGGCGTGAAAGAACTAAAAAGCAGATTAGTGAGTGTGAGAAGATTCTGGAGGAGAGCATGGTTCTTGAACAGCAATGTCAGAGGTGGTGGTAGAGGAGGGCACCTAGGGCTGGAGCTCTGAATCTTTCATCTGGAAGCAGACTCTCTGGGAGACTGCCTGCCCCACCACCCAGCTGTCCATGGGCACCTGCAGAAATAAAGATACAGGGACCGCGATGATCTCTCTTGCTTCTGAAACCCTTGAGTTAGCTGGCTTTTTGCCTGCATGGACTTCACCTCCTGCTGCCTCCCCCACCTTGAATCGTTCTGCCTGAGGCTTCTTCCTTGGCCTGAGTTCCACATCTTTTTGGTACCTTGCACCATCCCTGACCGGTATCAAAATTGCCTCTGTACAATACCATCTCAATTTTCACTTTCCAAGAAATAAGATTCAGGAGATACCCAAGCCTTGCTCCCAGCTCGCATCCTGAAATGTGAGTTCAGCTTTGGGACCTGGATTATCCAACAGCAAAATGTGCCATAGAACAGGCTCCCAGACAGACTGAAGATGCTGTGGAGAAGGGCAGCATTAGCCAAATTCATGACTGTTAGCTAATAAGATCAGAGCATCCACTTAAGTGCACTTCAGATTCCTAGAAATCTGGAGTGAATCACAGGGAATTGACTGATATTCTCCACTCCCATTTCCTCTGAGACAACAGCAACTAACCACTGTGCAAACAAGGGTAGTAATGTGGAAGCAATGTGGAAGCAATAGAGAAGTGGTGTAGAAACAGGCTGTTTTCAAAAGTAATGCTTGAGTATGTTCCTTAAACTGTTAGAATGTATTGTAACAGCTTCTGGACAACTGTCAGCAGATCAGGGAATGTTGGCTGACATTTTCTTAATGGGTGCTAATGGTCAACCCAGCCTTTTCTATCATGGTGCCCTGAAAATGCACTGGATTGCAATTCCCATCCTTCCCAGCCAATGGTTTTCCCATGTATGTGCGATCAGAGCTGGAATAATATAGCTATCAGTACTTGGAGAATGTGACGCATATGTAGCTGCAAGAAAATAGTGTGGGTGAGAGAGAGCTAGAGCAAGAGTGATAGCGAGATATGGAAAAGAAGGGAAAATGATCAATACTTGCTGGACTTGAGGAAATTTGGCGGCGCAGGCTGGAGGGCTGGGCCAAATTGAGGTTTTTGAGGGCAGTTGGGTCTTCTCCTTCAGTGACAGGGTTCAGAGTTTCAGACAACATGATAACTCCCATGTGGGTTGTTATCATGGATTGTTCAGAAACATGGATTACTATGTTGTTTGAAACCAGCTGTTCTTTAGAAGGTCAGATACTGAAGATGAAACTCAAATACTTTGGCTGTCTAATGAGAAGGAAGGACTCCCTGGAGAAGACCCTGATGCTGGGAACGATTGAGGGCAAAAGAAGAAGGGGATGGCAGAGGATGAGGTGGTTAGATGGAGTCACTGAAGCAGTCAGTGTGAGCTTAAGTGGACTCAGGGAGATGGTGGAGGACAGGAGAGCCTGGACAAATGTTATCCATGGATGAGGCCATGATGGATTGGACACAACTTTGCGACTAAACAGAAACAGAAGAAGCTATGACTTCTTAACCATGAATAACCAAAGAAGATAACCCATACTTTATTCTTGTGAACTGTGGATGATTCATTATGGTTTGCTAACTCAGCTGGCTTCAGACAACACAAAAACCCATTTCAACAACCCAAGTTTCAATAACAACAACCAGCATTCACCTCTTGAGTGTAGGTGATTGTGTGTATGAACCCAGGCAATGAGCCTTCCTTCTCAGGGCCAGTGTTCCAAACTGCTATTGCTCCTCATCCTCTTTTTCATCACTGCTACTTCCATGTGAACATGCAGGTAAAACAGCTGCTGCTCTTCATCACCCCCACCTTTGTTGAAGTCATACTGAGATAAAAAAGCAGGTTGAGATGGTGATGAAGAGGAGCAACACCAGAGGAATCTCATCCACGGGCCCCTGCTGGGTCCCTAATGCCCTCGACAGCTGCCCAACCATCCCCTTGACACCAGACCTGATGGAAGGGCTGCCCAAATTCTTTTCTGGGCACATCTTGCCTTGCAGAAATACTTGCTGTCCTCCATTCATGTATATTTGCGAGAAGAACTCAAGTTGCAAAGATGCTGCGTATCCAGTGCTGCCTTGCCCAAAGGGGTCCAAACCTGGACAGAGCTGCAGCAGCAGCTTCTCACTAGTCAAAGAAAAGTGGCGCAGGGACTGGGCAGTACTCTTTTTATCTGAAATTTCTCCTTTCCGCTATGCAACATCACGGGCTATATCCAAACTCCGTCCTACTTGGAGCAGACCCACTGAAATGCTATAAATTAGATCATCACTGGATATAGCCCACTGGATACAGTCCCATATAATGAAGATCTGCCAAAGCTGGACGGTTCATACAGGAGCACATAGGCTGGGATGTTTCCATGCTTTTTTTGTGGCTTCTGTTACAGCCCAGTGAGTATCACGCGAGGCTGAAATGTGGTAATTAATACTAGGACATTGGATTTCTTGTGACATCAAGGCTTGTGATCTGTTTGACTTCCCACATCAAAATACTTGTGAGAGAGAACAAAGGCATTCCTGTTGCTGTATCATAAACTGAAGAATGTTTGCAAGAACAATAAGTAGAGTGCTAGTCACCTTGAAAACTTGAGAAACAGGAAACAATCAGCGGAGAAATATTGGGGAAGAAGGTTTTGTATCAGGGAATGGAAGGAGGGCATATGCTTTAAGATGTCAATAAGCAAAGAGATATCTAAATAAAACTGAATTTAAGCTCTGTTCTCTTACGGTATCAAAGCAAGACACATATATATTAGATTGTTATTCTATACTTTCTACGATTTTTAATCTGTGATTTCATGTATTATTATTTTAATGGCATTTTAAAAGTTCCATTCATTTATATTTATTCATTTATTACTACATTTATGTGAGGAGAGACTGAGGGAGCTGGGTCTTTTCAGCCTTGAGAGGAGGAGACTCAGAGCAGACCTGTTAGCAACATACAGGTACATGAGGGGATGCCACACAGAGGTGGGTCATGACCCTTTCCCCCTGCAGCAGAGGGCAGGATGTGTTCCAATAGAGCAAAGCTCAGGGAACCAAGATTTAGGGTGGATGCCAGGAAGTACTTCCTGATGGTTAGGATCCCTGGGGTGTGGAATGGGCTTCCACGGGAGGTGGTTGAAGCCCCAACAGTGAGGGTGTTCAAGGATAGGCTGACATGCACATGGTAGGCATGTCATGAGTGGAGCCGGCTGGAGCCGGGGGGGTCAGATTAGATGACCCTTCTGAGTCACTCTGTTTCCATGTTTCTATATCCTACCATGGTCTTCTTGTAGGAAATGATGGTGTTATTTGATGCTGCTCCTACATGGTGTTACTCCTCTCCACTTGATCCTCACAGCCCTGCAAGGTAGGTTAGGCTAAGAGTGAGTGACTGTCCCATAGTCACCTACTAAGCTTCATGGCTGAGTGGGGACTAGAATCCAGGTCTCCCCAGCCTCAGTCCAGCACTCTCACCATTTCACCACACTGATTGTTGGCTGCCTTGAGCATCATAACAGAAATAAGTACGCAACTCTTTCTCTGCCTTTTTATTGATGATTTGGGGTAGGAAAGGGTTTGAAATAATGATTATGGTTAATAACAAGTTTTGGCCAAATATGTTATTTACTATGTTATGTATTTGCCAGCAATGACAGAAAATACTAATTTTGACAGCCCATAATTTGAAATCAAAATGTGGTGCTGATGAGAGGAATGAAGCTGAGATCTGTGATTTACTCATAAATGTACTATGGAATGGAGGAGATAAACCAGAAAGCAAAATTTAAAAACTGTTTGTATTTTCATTTTCTGTAATTTCCACCACTGGCACTACTTCCTTATTTTGATATCTGTAAAACATTTTAAAACTGTAGGTCACAGGCTGGAGGCAGAAGTGCATGGGAACTCCCAGGTCAGTGGGGTTTCTCATTCATTACAGTTTTTGTTTTGAGCTTTATAGGAGGTAACCATGGTGCTAAATTCAATCCCTTAAATATGTTTACAGCTATCACACACCATGGATGGCTTCTATAAAGCTCAATAGAAAGGCTGTGAGGGATGAGGAGTCCCATAGATATGGGCATCACCACCAGTTTTCCTTGGTTAGAAGTCCATCTCCATCAGGATATATGCCCAGTTTTGGGACTGAAACAGCCTTGGCAGATCTGTTAGTTAACGTATTCCGGAGTCTAGACAGCATAAAAATGGTACGCTAATGCGTATTCACTCCTTTCCCCTTCAATGGGAGGGATTTTTTTAAGATAAAGAACTAAAGGCTCCACTATACTACTGGTCTTAAGACTGTTCTCAAGAGTACCTCCACAGGGCTCCCACAAACTCTCCCTTGAAACTGGTTGATTTCAAGACCAGTTGAAGTCCATTCAACAGATGACATTAAAGCAACCGCATGCTTTCTTTTCTTCATCGCCTCCACTTCAAGGCTTTCCATGGTAACTCTCATCACTGCATCCATTATTTGTGGGCACTAGTGTATATTTGAAATTGGAGTTATGACTCCAAGGAGGGAAGGGAGATCCATGATCAAACCTTCTGAGTTTTGAAAGATCTTGGGAGGCTTCCTTCATGAAGCTGCTCTGAGCCAGTGTGGTGTAGTGGTTAAGAGCATGGGACTGGGACTCAGACAACCTGGGTTCGAGTCCCCGCTCAGCCATGGAGCCAACTGGGTGACTTTGGGCCAGTCACACACTCTCAGCCCAACCTACCTCACAGGGTTGTTGTGGGGATAAGATGGAGGAGGAGGATGTAAGCTGCCTTGAGCCCCTTGTAGGAAAAAGGCAGGATATAAATCCATAAATAAATAAATAAAAAGAAAAAGATGAGGGCCATCCAGGCATCTTCCTCCACAGCAGAGTTAATAAGAGACTTCAGCGGTGAGGGGAGAGATAGATTTAGATTATGGGAACAGGATGAAGGAAAGCCTTAATTCCTTTCTCTCACAGGGTCCCAGCTTGTGGTCCCTAGAGGGTGCTTTGGAGAGTATGTAAAAGAACAGGAAATTTATTCTACAGTCCATTTGATTTGGGCAAGAAAGGAAGAAGATTCTGATCTTTTTTCCATTTCCAAAACTTCCTTCATGGAGTAATAGAAATATGCAAAGAAGGCCTTAATGGGTGGGTTAAAACAGACATACACACCGACAGTTTGATTCCCCCCCACTGTGCTATTTCTTAATTTTGCAATGCTCAATGGAGTTTCACAATCCTATAATATTTTGTGCTAACAAGTTCAACTAGGCTATTTTTACCAAGGCTATTTTCTACTTCCCTCCTATAGATAGTGCAAGCCCTGTGAAGAAGTCTGGTAGTCAGATTCAAAACAATTTAGATCATTTAAATGATCTGTGGGATCGTTCAAATGGATTGATTACAATTCTTACCACGAATAATGGGATTCTGTCTCCGGCCGTTTCCACACACATAAAAGTTTGTATGGAACACATGGCTTGATCATGGTAACAAAACAGCGGACATTGGTTCATTCTTGCTTTTGAATGATTGGCGTGCAGCTTATAACTCAAAAAGCACCATAACAGAGATGCTGATGTCCTTCTTCTAGTTAGCAAAGCAAAAACAACAGACTTTAAGAGAGCTTCCAGATGAGACTATGCACCAGCAGCCAGCCTCATTCAGACTTTATGGGCTGGGTGGCTGGGTGGGGGGTCCAGATGTCATTGTCTTCTATTTGGACTCTTCCCATGTTTTCCCATCACTTTTTCCATCTGCTTTCTTACTGCAGAAGAGAAGTTAAGAAGAAAAAAAGATGGAGCATAGGAGC
Organism: Varanus komodoensis; assembly: GCF_004798865.1. Taxonomy (NCBI): domain Eukaryota; kingdom Metazoa; phylum Chordata; class Lepidosauria; order Squamata; family Varanidae; genus Varanus; species Varanus komodoensis. The sequence continues at coordinate 46,099,568 of NW_025335268.1, read as the reverse complement.
AACATCTTCCGGTTGCCAGCATCCTGTCTGAATGCACCCTAAGTCTATGGGACAAATAGGTCTGTTTGGGGAAGAGACCTAGCTCAAAGTTCAGTTTGCTTGCTCAAGACCCCAGATTCAGTCCCAAACACAACCAGCTGGGTGGGGGCAGGGGGAAGAGGGGCTAGATAACCTATATGTGTGCTGACATCGGTAAGCAACCACTTTATATATATAAAGAGATGGAGGGAGAGTGGCAGAACTAATTTTCACATTTCTATTATGAAATAAATAGAGGTGAAACAGAGGTGAAAAATATGTTTTAGTTCTGCAAGGCATTTAGCTAGGAATTTGAACAGAATTCTTAAAGAAATCAGATATGCAAAACCAGCACCATTAATTAAAAATGTATTTGACATCTGCTTCTACAAACAGACAACTAAAAGCTTGCCGTTAACACGCCCCCTCCTTTTCTAATATTTCCCTTTCATTTCCTAATGAAGGATATAGAATAAACTAGAGGACTGCCCAGCCTAACTCTCTGCAAGCGTTTCCACAGCTGGAGTGGTTAAAGGTGTGCATGAACAGGCCAAGCTGTCAAAGAGTTAATATTGCAACTGCAAAGGAAAGTGATATTTGGGAAATGCAAGAAGCTTCAGAGTATCAGTATGCACATCAAGAGGGAGGATGCGTCAGAAAGAGAGGACTAGATTTCAAAAGGTTAGGAACTCCCTGACCTTATGAAGCAGTCAAGGAACATAATGAACTCACAGTATTTATTGCTAGGATGTTGAAAGTGTACCAGATTTTTTATGGTAGTCATAAAATGAAGCATTTCTCTTTCAGCCTCTATGAAGGAGCCAGAACATACCCAGTTTACTGTCAGAAAATATGCTCTGGTAACATATTGCAGTGTGCGTGGGGGCATGCGGGTAAGCAATATGTGATTGATACAACCATCCTCTGCTTCTGGGAGCTTTAGCTGACTTTTGTTTCAGAGAGCATTGGATCTAGCAAGTCATTTCTTCATGTGCCATGTTCTCACCCATGGATATCCAATAGAAATCTCAATTAGGCCATTTTTCCCCAGGTGGCGTGAGCATGAATGTACTTAACAAATATCCTTCCATACATTATAGGCAGACTTTAACATAATGATATTTTTAAAGATATGCACACTCCACTTGTGTAGTGAGAATGCGAGCAGTCGAACAGCACGTCCTGGGTTGAATGTGGATGTGAGTATCTCGTTCTAAGCCAGGGCCTGAAGTCTGCATTTGGAATGTGCTGTGGCCAAGGGAGAACATGTGGGGATGGCTCCGCCTCCAGCAACAAGCATGCCCCACCGGTTGGCATGTGACTGCCTCTGTTTAAAGGAGCCCACCCTCTTTACACACCTGCACTGACCTGGGGATCTTGACAGGACAGGAGCCGGTTCTTGTCCCAGCGGGAGATCCTCTCATTACAGAAAGTGCCCCTTCAGTTGCTGGGCAGGAAGCATGAGACTGAGCGTGCAGGGTTGGGCCCACTCATCCCAGCAGGCCCACAGTTCCCAAAGCCCGACTAGGACTATGCTTCTGAGGATCTGGAGGCATTTGCCCAGTAGTGGAACAATTCACTGGCGTTTGCTAGTTCTGTGCCTTTCAGCAACTTGGATGACATGGCCACATGGAACCATTATAAAGGCCAGGGGGATCCAGCCTCCTGCCCAGCTTTGAGAAACTGTCTTTTGGATGTTTGGGGATACTAGTGGTTGGATTCAGATTCTCATATGTCATGCATCTGTGCAACTTTAGTATCTCATTGCCCCTTCCTAGTATGGCTAACATTTTACTGTTTCATTGTGGAACAGAGCTATATATCCATTTAAAATGTTGCTCCAAAGAATCCCAGCTCACTTGAATTTTTGAAACAGGCATTTTATATATACATTAATATGAAAAATCCAGGCATGTGTACAATGTCCAAAGCCCAGACAGTCAGGTGCCATATTGCGGTTTCAGTGGGTTTCAGGACAAAAGGGTTTTTCCCCCAAAGCCAAGAGAACTAAAGCAGTTGCTGGATAAAACACTGTTACCAGCTTGCATCTGAGATGCAGAATGCTTTTGTTTTCCTAGATTCTGGAGTGCAACAACGAAGAATGGCAAGCGATTGAATGGCTGCCAGGTCCACCAGCAAATCCTAGGGTGAGTTTCACCATGGGCTCCAACCACCACGACTGAGGTTAAGAGACAAACGAGATTCTTCCAGCGACACCAGGCCTTCGCCACAGCCCAGGGTCTCTCGCCACCCGAGGCACCACAAAGACGTGCCACCTGCACGTCACAGCCTTCCTGCTGCCATGCACCACGTGCCCCTCACGTCCCCTTCCTATTGCTGCTGCCACGCCTGCTCTTCCAGACCCAGAGCTCTAAGGAGCGTGCAGCTGGTCCTTTCAGAAGCTCTGCTAGCGGAATCTCAGAGGGGCCCCATAGCTGCATGGCGGCAATGGCGCATAATTCCTATCTGAAATGGAGAGACCATGTGTTGGTTGAGACATTTTCGGCCCAAGGGTGCAAGGGAAATGGTTTTAAAAAACCAGCAGCATGTGTTAAAATCTCAGCCAAAAAAAAAAAACCCATGACAAATGTTCCTTCCGCTTTGGTGTTCTCATGATTTCTCCATCCATGCATTTTTGAACCTGCTGTAATTCATATGAGCAGTGCTTTTTTATTTACATTGTTTGTGATGTTGTCATGTGCTAGCTAGTCCTGAACTGATGGGCCATAAATTCTATTATCACTGACCACTGGCTATGTTAGCTGGAGCTGATGGGACTTGTAGTGCCCAGCATCTGGAGGGCTGCAGGTTGCAGAAGATGGTGCTAGTTCACCAAGCATCATCCCGCTACTGATTCACTCTGCAGAAGAGTTAGCTGTGGTCCATACTGAATATCTTTGTAAAATCAGATTCTGTGGAAAACATCCTTCCAAATGTTCATATTCCCAATGAAAATTAAACATATTCTCCACCCCCAAAGATGAAGTGTTTATATGGAAGAAATATGAAGGAAGCACTGAATTATTTAACAGCACACTCAAAATTTGAAGGACTGGCTTGGTTCTAAAGAGACTTGGTTTCTCCTTTGAGGAACATTAAGTTGAGAGGAGCTTGAAATGCAGATAAACTTCCTATGATTTTAATCTTCTTCTTTGTCAGCTCTCTCTTGGAGTGTCTGATTTTATCCAGCTTGTCAAAAAAAATGCAAGCTCTTCCTCAGAGTGTAATTCCTCGAAATGCTGCATGGTGAACACTTGCTAATGAGAACTAATGCTGAAATATAGATGAAAGAAATGAACATTGGCTCATATGCAAAAAAGGAAAGCTCCCTCTGGCTCCTCAAGATCAGTGCTTGTGCCAAACATTTAACTCATGAGGCAAAAAGAAACCTTGAAGACAAGCGGACCAACAGAGAGGTGGGGACCGTACCAGGACAAGGTCAGAAAAGCCTAGAAGAGGCATGAGATAATAAGAATAATTTTTAGACCAGGGTCCTGAATTATCAGAAGAAAAGCAGAATAGCCCATTTTGATCTAAAGCTGGCACTTTAAGCCAGTGCTAGCCATTTAATTGATGATAATGAAAATGGATTAGACGTGCACCTGCTCTCCCCGCCTCACCCCCGTCCCCCAGTGTATTCCATTCTAGGCATCTGCTTTCATTTGGTTTATTCTTCCTGGTGTTGATGCATGTAGCTGGGTTCTCTGGCTTTATTGCACAACAACTATTTGTTCAGCAAGAACCTTTGCATCCTCTCAGAATGACTGCCCCCAGATTCCAGGTGAATGATTTCATGCGTTGTACCTCCCCCACCCCCTCCCCCCAAAAATCAGGGAAACTTGGGGCTCACACTTCTTAGCCTGACTGTCACACATAATGCCCCCTACGAGTTCAGTAGCCATTTGAAATGGCCTGAGATGAATAGATCTGCCTGTCTCCTTCATGCAAGAGGAAATCCTGATTGGCCCAAGACGGGAGGCTTGTGTTCCTTCCAATAGCAGCTGGCCTGCATGGCAGGGACAGGACCTTGCAGGGAAGAGGACATGGCCAGCTGGGAATCCTTTAATCATAGAAGTTTTCAGTGGATCCATTTCACTTGCTTGCAGCAGGCAACCTAGAAAGCCAAAACTGGTCCTCCAATGGTCGTGATCCAGCCCTGCACAGTTTCCCAGAAGGCTACTCCCCCTTGCACTGGCCCTATATCCTTTCTACCAGCCACCAACAGCCTGATGATTTCCCAAGATTTTCACAGATTTTTTCCGCCTTCTGAAAGGTGGAGTGCCTCTCCTAAGGCTGTGACTGGGAGGAAGACCACTGCCAATGCATGTTGGGTATTTTGCCTCCTTTGAGTTATTTTGCCTCCAAGAACTGCCCTTACCAGGAAGATGTGGTTGTGGACATGCTCCATAAAAAGTTTGGCCCTTGGGCTGCAAGAGGTTGGCCACCTCAGCCTGCAGTGAACTGGGAACTGCAAGCTCACTTCCAGCAAGCTGTTGGAGAAACAATTCTGCCTTCTGGCATACCCACCATGGTCAAGAACGGCACTGGAATGAGCAGAGAAGGCACTTCATGAAAACCATATGTGCTACCCCATATTTCCCCACAATTTTAGAAAAACAATATGCTTCTCCAGAACCTTCTAAAACAGCAGGCACGGGAGGGAAATTAAAAGAGTCAAGGAGCCCTGCTGACTGTAATTTAAGAAACCAAAGCCATCTAAGAGGCTTTCCATGTTTGCAAATGCCACACAGAGACCACTGAAAGCTGTTCCCACATAGGGGCTACCCCTCGTGGATCACTTGCATCATGTGGAGTGTTCTCCATGCCATTGATGGCCTCTCCTGGTAGCAAAGATGATGGAGCCAATCCATGCAGCACATCATTCTGCATAGGACCAGTTCTCTAGAGATTTAGCGGCATCTACGACGCAGCATGTCGACCAGCCATACTGCAGAATGGCCTTTGTAGAAGCCGTTACAGCATTCTGACAACATGCAGTAACCATCTTTAGTGGTGACCATCCTTTTTGCAAGTATGTCTCAAGTCTGACATATCAGATGGTGCAACTCTGTTGCACATCACAGTGTCATCTATTAAGCACATTTTTATCATACCCTTTGGATACAAAAATATTCGAGACAGGTTAACAACAAAGGTTAATTAAACACCCTCAGAAACAATAAGCCACTAAAGACTGCAACAAGGTACAGCAAAAAAGAAACTAATTCAGCAATAAAAATGATGGAAACTGGAACCATCCACTAAAAGATGGGGAATAAAAAGATCTTCACCTGCTGCCTAAAAGCCAAGAAAGTGGATATCATCTGAACGTTCCTGGGAAGAATATTCCCTAACTGGAACACCACCACCAAAAGGATTCTTATCCCTGTGCATTGCTTGCATTGTCTACTCTCTGTCTGAGGAGGACATGAACAAATGGGTGAATTCATATCAGAGCACTACCTTACAGAGCAACCCTTTCACCCCTGGTGCCATGCCTTGGATTAGTTTTCCATCTGCTCTCTTTTGGTCTACTAGAGTTCTACCTCTCCTGTTCTGTAGGCCCTCTACCCTTTGTTTTTGTTTTTCTGGCCAGCCTCCAGAAGAATCAAGGATCCCTAGACATTCTTTCTAGCCCTCCTTCTTGAAATTAGTGCTCTCTAGAGATGTTGGACACAACACCCAATATGCCCAGCCATCAGAACCAGCAGGTCCTAAGCTGTTCCAAGTTGTGCATCCTAAATGAACAGACCTCTGTGTGCTGACCTGCAGAGCAATCAAGAACTGCTGGGGTCCCCAGTGTGTATGGCACCTCCACCCCTGGCCATGCTCATGAGGGACCAGAACCTTCCATTTCAGGAGTGGCAATCTTGCATTCTGGGTCACTTTTCATGATTTCCCTGCAACTGATGGCCAAATTTTCTCCAAGAAAGCACCCGGCAATCACTACTTTGATTTCATAACTGGGCCCTCTGTGCAGACAAGTCTTGCATCATTTTATGATTAAAAGGACATAAACATGTAGGTCTTAGTAATTAAGACTGATGTATTTGCAACATTCATGAGAGGGTATTTATTGTTGTTTTGTTTTGTTTGTTTTGTTGTTTTGTTTTACATTAGTAGTTTATTTTCATACTCCACTTCTCCCTTAAGCTGAGAGTCAAATTACATGCAATTTTGTTTCATGCAACAGGCAACTTAAACTAAAAGCGTTTTGGCACTGAAAATTATAGTGCCCCCCACCCCTCAATCAGTATTGATAGTCAAGCAGAAGGGGGATCAAAACCCCTACTACCTTCCATGTTAGGGTCCCTTTACTTTCTTTAGAATAGGGTACAAATAAAGATATAGGTAGCAGTTATGTAATGGTGCTACTAGCTAATTCTACTTGCTATTAACTGGTGTGCTATTATCTGGGTTGGGGTGATCCTTGCCTCCGTAACAAGCAGTGTTGAGGTGGCAACGTTCAATGTGCCAACGTTCATCATGCCAGTCCCCACTGTCTCCTCCCCACACACACAGCTTGCGCAAAAGAAACCAAAAATGGCACTGACTAACCAGTCCAGACAGTTTCCATCTCCCCCAGGAGCAGCTCTTTAAAATGAACGAGATTTAATTGCCCATCCAGGGCCATCTCACCCCAGAGAGATACCTGAACAAGAATATATTGAGGCTGGGAAAATCCACCCTGCCACCCCACCGCTGCTGTGAGAAATCGCAGCTGAACTCAGAGGGAGCAGCAAGGCTTGAAGGAGTGACTGGTGACGGTCCCACCAAGTGAAGATTCCTGGTGCTTTGACCCCATGCATCCTGATTCTAGTACACCACTGCCAACCGGTGCCTGGAGTGGGTATGGGTGGGAGGCCCCACTCAGCTCTGAGAATAAGACAGGCTTAGCTGAGGAAGAGAGGCTTGTCCAGGCCCGTCCAGAGAGCATAGGAGGCATTCAGACATGAGTTTCCACTGCTCCACATCCATTCCCAACTCAGCCGCTTTGATTATTCCTTGAATCTCTCCTCAATACCTTTTACTGCAGTCTCTTCTTACGTGCTTTCTCAGAGCCTCTTTCTCTTAGCAGATTTGGAAATCTATTCAAAGGATAATGGGAGAAAAATAATCATTACTACTAACTAATTTCAGTATTTCTTAATCACAATTCAATAGACAAAGTCAGGATGAGTTTCCATAGTAACCTTGCTAACTTCTTCATTAGCATGACCTATATTTGGCAACGCTTAAAAATCTGAGGCCGGTCTCTGGGGAGAAATTCTCATTTGTAAGACTGCTGCACTGATTCTGAGTTGTGTTACTTCTGGAAAAAAAAAGCTGTACTGTTCATGAACCAATTAAGTCACCATACCCAGTCACACTGCGGACCATGAAATTCAATTAGTAAATGAGCATGATCCTTGTCTGTTTGTTTAGACTTTAGCTTTAGCATCTGATAAACAAAACAAAACAAAACAAAACAAAATCAGCCCACCCACAACCCTGCTATGTCCTACTGTCAACACACGGTTTTCTCCTATGGGATTGTGTTGCTCCCTTACAGTCTATGATTAAGACCCTGTTCATAGAGTGGGTATAATAACAAACATTTTCAATGTCGCCTTTTAAAATGCATTGTTTGGAGGTGTTAACATTTTAGTGATTGTAGTATTCTTAACTGAAAACTTTTTTTTAGCAGTTGAGGCAATATACAAATGTTAATAATAAATACCAAATACACATGAACAAAGAAAAGATGGCTCATCTATAAGAGACAAAACAAATAGGTTCCAGTGCAATCCTATGCAAGTTTAGGCAGGAAAAAGGCCCACAACTCCCAGTTGTGCATAGGATTTAAACTTGTATGGGATTCTGCTCTTCACCATGAAATCAAATCTTTGGCATGCTTTTTAAAGACTCCCTTGCCATTTGGGAAAACCATCCAACTTGAAAAGTGCCTCTGAAACACCATCCTGTTTTGGAAATCCTATTTATTGTTGACTATACTATAAGTTAGTTTTGACGTATGTGTGTTTTAGTTTGTGGTTTAGTTTGTGGTTTTATATACCATTTTGGTAAGCCACTTTGCACTTTGGGATATGAATGTATACCTTTTCATCATCATCTTCATCAAATTTAATTTAATGTCAAGAATGCTGCCAGGTAGGGGACTGGGTGCCCTTCCACAGTTTCATGCTCTCCATTGTTTTGGACTTCAACTCCCAACAACCCTCACCACCATGGCCAATATCAGGAATGCTGAGAGTTATAATCCAAAATATCTGGAGGGCACCAGGTTGAGGAAGGCTGACAGAGTCAAACTGAGACTTCCATACACCACCCCACTCTGATGCAGGTAAGATGTATGAACTGAAAGAAAAAAAATAAAATGATAGAGATATGGTCAAGTGTATTAGGCACCAAAGGACACTGGCCTCAATCAGTATTTGAATATTCTCAGGTTCCTTTTCCAGCCAAAGCCTCAAGATTATTTTCATTGAAATTTCAGGAGAGCTTTATTATCAGTATTATTCATGCAAATAATACTTAGGCTTGAAAATTGCCTTGTGCAGCACTTTTTCCTGGAACATTCTATCTGAGGCATTCAGACTTTTGCCAAGGAACTGACCTAGAAAGCGGCCCACTTCTTCATGGTCCTGCATGTAATAACACATCAGAGGGGGAGAGGGGGAAAGAAGCATGGCAGAGTTCGTTAGTTCCAGGCACAGAGAAATATGAATGCTGTGATGTCATTTGGAAGTCCAACAATGGCATGGAAATAAGTGTGTGACTCCAAACTAGCCAACACATCTAGGGCACTGGAGAGCATACAAATGCAGGAATGTGTATAAAACATAATTTTGGTTTAAAATAAGATCATTGTATCAATTCCAAACTTGTACTGCAAGTCCTGTTTCATGTGAAATGCCCTCTTGTTCCATTGATGAGCACATACGGAACTTAGGGAAAGTGCAGGCTGCTTGTGTATAAAGCGCATCACGTGTAGCTTCTTGCACAATCTGGAGATGTCTGCATTTCTGAGAATCATACTATTTGTCCCCACGTTTCTCCTTAAGCTTTACAATGTCCTGGGAACAGTCCCTTGGTCAGGCTCACCAGGAATGCAGAAATGTATTCTCTGCTCTGGAATTCCCTTCCCCTGTGCCCTCACCAAAACTGAAGTCATAGGGCTGATTCAAACATGCAAGTATGCCTGCTATCTATAAACTTCATGAAGTGAGCCCTACACAATCGTCAAGTGTACATCCGTCAAGCGCAGAGAAATCAGTTGTGCATCACGTGTGAAGCAGCCTCAGTGAATGGGCTCAAAAGAAAATAGGATGCAAGGTAACATCTGGTTCATAGTCGGTGGTGAGGCCACAGTGCAGTGGCAGAACATATGCCTCTCATGCAGAGGGACACAGGTTCAATCCCTGCCTTCTTCAGGTTGGGCTACATGAAATCCCAGAGAGCTGCTGCCAGTCAGTGTTGACAATACTGGGCTAGATGGACCAATGACTTGACCCAGAATAAGGCAGTTTCTTGTGTTCTTATCTGCAGCGGCCCATTCACCCATATGCAAGCCATGACTTGGCATTATCATACTGAACTGGAAAAAAGAATTTGTAAAGAGAACTTTTATGTCTTCCAGTAATCATATTCCAGTTGTGTTTTCCAGTAATAGCATCCAAATGGTCTCCTGGTGGTCTGTGATAGAATGCACTAGAGCAAATGGTCTACCTGCTACAGGCAAGCAACTCCTGGCTAATTTCACTGGGTCTGTCCAGTCAGCTCTGGGTAAAAGCACTATACCTCTGTGTCCAAATGCAAACTCCTCCTTGTTTCTCTGTTGGTCCTCATATTCTGATGGATGTCACAGTCCCAAGTGTCAAGAGCAATTCTAGCTCATCAAGGACTATGAAAGCCATTGTTTTATATCTCTGATTGCCAATCAAGTCTATTAAACAAGGCCCCGTTGAAAGGTTTGTCCAAGCTAATTGAGAGGCAGCCAAATGCACACCACCACTACATTCTATCCTTTATGTTATGTATTAACATATACTGAGGATCGTTAACATTACTGATTTCCTTTGCACTGCTTTACAGAAATACCCTGCGAGTTTGCTGATTGACTAGCAAGGCCGAAAGAGCTTAATTCTCAACCAGGCTGGTCCTTCCTATTCTTCCTCTTAAGTCCACCTTAATAAATGCAGACGTGTAGTGTGAATACTTGTCAGGCAAGGATGTTTATGATACAGATGCCAAAGAATAAGTTTCCATTGTTTATTCAATGTAAATGAGAACTATGAAGAACATCTGGTGTCAAGGCCTCTGCTTACCCCAAAGAGGGCTGCCACCCTTCTAATAAAGAAATCCAGAAACATTTACAAAAAAGAAAAGCTTGTAGAACAGGAAATGAAGTATCAAATGAAATGGTGTTGGATGTGGGAAAAGCAAATTACCATTTTCAAAATGGAACTGAGAGTAATATGGACATTAATACTTACAAATAAGAAGTAGGCACGAAGGATATTTAAAAATAAAAAACAATTATGCTCAAGGCTAAAAATAAACTCACCAATTAAAAATCACTCTCGTGCATATCAAGAGCAAAATTAAAATGTACATCATTTCTTATTTATAATTATTACTTTTCATTTTATGTAAAGATGGCACTGCTGTTCAATTATTGTTTGATTTGATTTGACAGAACTGGCTGAAAGGAAGTGCTTTCTTATCCACTATTACGTGAGAATATGTTCAATACCTTTAGATCAGCAAAGAAGTTCAATTTGTGGTTGAAATCCATTTAGTAGCTATCTATATATGACTATTTTTCTACTGTTTTACTTTTACAGATGCAGCAATTATCTATATACATGCGACATTTATTTCTACGTGATTTTTAATTGTTGGTTTGGTTGTTGGAAATTACTTCCTTTTAGGTATTCCTTTGGTTAGCAAAGCACAGGAGCCCCTTCAGACAAACAAGCTGGCAACCAGGGATCACAAACTTGTTAATCATGACTAGGGTAAACATGATAACTGACATTTTAGGAAGAAATTGTCCCATTTTGCTTTGTGGAGGACTGCAGGGCATCCAAGGTTTACACATGCTTGCAATACTCAGCTTTTAATTTGTATGTGTAGAAAGCAAATATTAAAAGAGAGCACAGCAAGCAGAGGCTGAGCTTGTCATCTTATGAACACAGGAAGGTCCAAACTGACCTTCACAACTAGTGTAAATTCATACATGTGAGACTAGAGAAGACAAATAAAGCGGTGGAGTGCCACCATTATCCAGAAACTGACAGCTAGTTCCCCTCATTGACATTGTGGTTTGTTGGGTATGGTAGATGGGGCAGGAAAGGGTGGAGCCACTGCTATGGGGAGGCATGTGGTGGGTAGGAAGAAGTGGAGGAGCCATTGCCAAAGGGAGAGGGCAGGAGAAGGAGCCCCTGTGAGCAGATGGACAGGAAGGAGGGCCTGCCACCTTACAGGGTATGAGAGGGCATCTTGCCAGCTCCCACAGTCCTGCATGGAGTCACTCTTTCCCTTTATCAGTTTCATGATTCACCTGTAGAGTTTGCTTTATTTCAGCCTCCCAAGCTAAGTATCAACACAATCCAAGTGAAAGGCACATGCAAGAACCAATTAGGTGTAACTGACTGGAGTGCAAAGTTGTAGCCCCAGTAGGAGGACTTCTAGAATTTGCTCCGCCGCTGTGAAAAAAATCCTGCTGAAGGCCTTTTCACATTGTTGAAAAATGCATCTGCCTTATTTCTAGGGGTTGGTCAACCTGATGTTTCCAGAATGCTCTGGAACCAGACACACCTTCCTACCCCATTGTTTTAAATCACGTTTAACCCAATTAATTTCAACCAGGGCATGGAGCCAATATGTTGGTTGCCAGGCATTCTGGACTGCAATTCCCAGCATCCTTCCCACTGGCCATGCCGTCTGAGGACTATGGGAGTTCCAGTCTCAAACATCTGGAGGGCACATGCTATCCTTTATGCTTATTTTACAAACAAACCCCTAAAGAAAAGGATTGTAGCATTTGAAAGGACTTGCAGGCCTTGAGGCGTATTAGTAGTATTTTTACCTAAGCTGGCCTGCAGCAGAGTAATCTCACTCTCTGCTTTTTGTTAAAAGAATTTACATAACAAGTTTTAGGGCTCTGACGCAACAGTTGTAACACAAACCCCGTGCATTTCTGCCCTTATTTTTCTTTCATGCTATGGCCTGGATTGACAGGGCAGATTTCTAAGTAAGCAAGAATGGATGTTTCTGTAGCATTTGCACAAATGACTTCATTCCAGCATAAGCGGGTGACGGAGCATTATGAATTCTACTGTCATGACACACCGGGAGCAGAATGTGCGATCGCTTATACAAGCATTGGCAAGCAGGTCCACACAAGCGGCAAGGAATGCCCACGGTGAGGTAAGGAACAGAGCGTGTGATTCATCCTGTGCAGCACAACACAGGAAATTGGTGCTTTTCTCATCCCTAACTGCGAGAGAAGCAGCCTCTTTCCACGTTGTGTGTGTGCATCAGTGTGTGTGCGTGTAAACGGCTTCACTGGCAAGTGTGAACTCCAAGGCTATCCTGAGCTCCAAAGGGGCTGAGCTCAGAAGGAAGAAAGCCCTCCCATGACCTGCCATTATGCAAGATACCTTCCTCTAGGCCAGATGGGAAATACACTCCTCTGAGACAGGTGCCATCCACTGGGCAGCAGGCTCAGCCTAGAACCTAATGACATTTTCCCCACTCCATAAAATCAGCCTAGGATCTCCCCCACTTTGGGACTGATGCCTCTGATTCAAGAATGGGCAGTAATCAACTGGTGAAGCTGCTTCCTCATTAAAGCCATTCAGACTGCAGGGATGCTTGTTAGAAACCCAGTTCTCCCTTCTGCTTTATACCTGTGCTTGCTAGGCCAGGAGACTGTCTGTTTATGACTCTGTAAAGTTTGCCGAGCGCTTCGGTTCCTGACTTGTCTGTTTTAATTCAGCCACTTCTGCTAACGTACTGCCAGTGGCATCTTACTTTCCTGATGGCCATACACATCATAAAAAGCAAAGGTAGACATGATGGCCTTTAAGAAACAATCCAGAACTCTGTTGTGATATCTTATTAGGCTGTGCAAGCAGTTAGGATCTCTAGATCTTATTGCCAATTTAAGATACTATAAGAAGTGGCATTGGGAGGGTGGGATAAGAGAAAAAGAAATAGCAATTTGATGTTGAAGTTATGCTGGGTAAATTATCAGTATCTTAAGACGATTGAACACACTGCAGACAATCAAATTATTAACCATTAGGGGTTGTGGAGATTTGAGTTTACCTGGAACTGCCCTATTTTTTCTAATTGCTGCAGTAGAAATCTCAGGATTTTGGGGACTATCAGGCCAGGCAAACAACAAACCCTAACATGCATGTTTGTAAACATACAAATCCTAACCTAGACAGAACATGCAAGCAGACCATTATTTTGCATCACCTTTGATCTTCTGGGGTGCTCCATGGAAAATGAGAATAGTAATATTGGGTGTTGTGTCCTTTGTTGGTCTTAAGCTTCCAGCAAATGACTCACTTTGCTAGGATTTAGAACTTAGTTTATATGCCTGCTTGAACAAAATGGGTGTCTACTCCAGGAGGACAACTATGTGGTTCTGATTTCAGGTGAAAACACATTTAAATGGCCCTTGCTAAAAGGGGAAGGGTGCTGAAGAAAATCCTATACCCAGCAAGCTGTGGTTCTTGCACAGAACTACTGTGCTGTGGACACAGTCGAAGAGATTATTGTATCATCTGAGGCACTCATCTGCTAGACAAGAAGACAGGATAACAGGGTGCAATGTCATCCAATCAATGGAAGGACACCAAGATTAGCTGCAGATTCCCTTGACTGCTAGGCAGCATGAGGCAGTTGTCTTAGGTTCCAGGAGCTGAGAGAGTCAGTGTGGTGCAGTGGTTAAGAGCATGGGACTGGGACTCAGGCGATCTGGGTTCTAGTCCCTGCTCGGCCATGGAGCCAACTGGGTGGCTTTGGGCCAGTCACAGACTCTCAGCCCAACCTACCTCACAGGGTTGTTGTTGTGGGGATAAGATGGAGGAGGAGATGTAAGTTGCCTTGAGCCCTTTGCAGGAAAAAGGCAGGATATAAATCGAAAAGAAAAAAAAAGTGCTGGAGGTGCAAACTGTGAGCCACATGGCCTATTCTGCATCCTTGTTGTCAGTGTTTAGTGCATGGAATGAGAAAGGGTGCAATTTTCTTTTTTGCCACAAGCCACAAAATGTCTTCCATCAGTCCTGGCTTGACTCTTGTGTTCTTGGACAGATGCAGCTTCTGGAAGTACCACTGCAGTTGGACACTTACAATGAGCAGCATAGTTCTCCATTTGGGGATGGGGACAATCACCCCATCAATCACCCCATCCATGAAACAGAAATTCAGGAGAATCTGCAAGCAAGAACGGGTTGATATTCTCAGGGCTGACATTCAGTTGTCATGTTTAAAAAAAATAGTAAGAGGTTGAAATAAAGTACTGGCATGGAAGGAAATCATGTGCAGGTTTTTAATATGTTGGGATTCTGTTGATTTAACTGCTTAAGTGTGCATTAAGTGGAGAGAACATAGTTTATAGAAACCAAAAAACTGTTCCTTCTTAGTTGCATAGCAATGTAACAAGGAATCAACATAGGAAATGAAAAATAACAACACTTATAGGGTTTTTGAAAAAAAGCTTATTATTGCCCAACTGCTCCAACTTTCCAGGAGCAGTTAAGTTGTCAGTTCTGACAGGCCAATTTGAAAAATCTTAATTTTCTGCTCCTGGAAAGTTGATGGACATAAGCTCAACACAACCAGATTCACAGAACACATATAATTAAGTCCCAGAAGCATCTTCTGTACAAGCAGGTACTTTTAAAAAGCCTCTTTACCACTACATTGATATGGCTCCCTTTTCTCTCTCTTGTCCCTGGGGATCTAAAATAAACACATTAAAATGATTGGAAGGAGGCAGAAGTCATCATTTACCTCAAAAGAAATGTCTCCTTGTCTTCCAGCCAGAATGAAATTAAAATAGCTCTTGGCAGGATGAGACACCAAAAATCATAGTAAGATGATGTCTAGGCTGCTGAAACGGGGCCAAGATTACTTACATTGGTTTGTGATTATAGCACTGGACATCAGAATCCTGCCTCTTAGCAGGACTGATAGGATAAAAATAGTGTGTATCTGCAGTGGTGGTTGGAAGGAAAGGTTCACTTTGGGATCAATTTCTTTGTGGTCAGTACTATCTAGCTTGGTTTTGGGGAAGGTGGTTGTGGTGTGAATGGTTCTGCTTTCAAGTGAAAAAGCCAGCTAAATGGCCCTTGCCAACTCTATAATTTTGGGTCTTGAATCGTAAATATAGCTCGCATTTGGGATGCAGATATATTCTTGGCTGCCACTGGAAATCCCCCCCTGCATCTCCAGTCTGGAGGCCACTCTGCATGAACTGGGAACAGCAACTCTTCTATGTCACATTTGCATATGTGGCTGGTTCTGTCTTCTGAATTATTTTCCTAGATGTCACTTGCTTTGGGTCATTTTATCTGTGGTTGTACTTTATGTTGGTCAAGAACCAATTCGAAATGCCCTCACAAGACAAATTCATATGCCCAGTTCTTCCTGGTATGCAAATACTTGTGAGCTTTGTAGCATTGGAACAGCCATGCTAGAAAGAAATGCTTAGAAGTATAAAGCAGGGATTAAACTGAAATGAAAGGTATTTATCTGCCCATTCTTCCACAGTATATAAACCTTTAAATACATGTATGGGTTTGCCTATTATTTTTCTATAAAATATGAACAAACTCTCAGACTATTGCAGTTTTTCATTTTTCCAGTTTTAAATTTGACTGAGTCATGATCTTATGCATGCTTATATTTAAAAAAGTCCTACTATTCCCTTGTAGGACTTTTTCCTATCTAGATATGCCTAGGATTGTGTAGTCTCAAACTTTAAGATTTTCTCCAGACATAGGTTCAATTCATCCCAAATATGGATGTTTTTAAACAAATGTGTATGAAAATTTATGAGCATTTTGTGTAGATTTTCCTAATATGTGCCTTTTTGTGTGAGTTAGTTTGGAGAATTCAATCTCAATATTCAGAAAAGTGCAAATTTTGAAGAGTAACTGAGTTTTGGTTTTTGCACACAGCTCCACAGTAAGAAATTAGGTATGTTCACATTGAAATGCGAACTGAACAACTGTCTTCCCCACCCCTATTGCCCACTCATCATTTTTAGCATGTTCAGCAGTGCTGTGCCGCTTAGATACATGTGTGATTCTGTGTCACTTCTGATGCCGCTTTGCACTGGGCAGCTGCCTCCATCAAAGCCTCAAACCAGAATGTGCCCTTGAATCTTCCAAGCAGTGCAGCAAAACCAGTCAGAGCAGGAACTATCATGGAGAAATATCATTGGTCTCCATCCAGTGTTTATAAATTTACCACTGACACATAGAGAAGCAAATCAGAGCTCACATATCCTCAGACAAGGTGCAACCCAAGCACTTCCTATTTATATTTACAAATGTAATTCAAACTGTCACTTGGTTTCCCTTTATATAACTCTGGGCAAGAACTGACTGTTCAGTTCTACTGCAAAACTTCACGTTATTGCTTGCATGCAGTGCAACGCTCTCGTGCAATGGTGAGCGTACAGCAAAGCTCTTGTGCAATGGCGAAGGTACGGCAGGCTCCAAAATAGCCATCCCCGCTTCCCTGCCAGAGATCCACCTCCTGCATATGCATTCCATTATCATGCCAAGTTGCCATCTCAATTCCCAGCATTTATTTTGATAGTGTTTGCTTCCAAATTGATCAATATACTTTAGATCAGAATCCAGGGGGGCTTCCACCGGGCCTGCCCAAATTGTGATCTCACCAGATGAATGCAGTCCACCAGGCATGATGGCTGGCATGGCATGTGCTTGCAGCCACTGGCAGGTGGCGAAAAGGAGATTTATGAGGCTCCTAAGGGATGCCATACATGGCCTGTGAGCAGTATTGGGCTTAGAAGATTCACAAAGTGCCCTTGGACCAGCAGTTTTGCTTGGGCCTGATTTATACTCATATGACAACAGAGTCCTGTGACAGCTTTAGCCAATGTATTTATTCTGGCATACTCTTTCACAGGCTACAGTGTGATTCACCAGATGCATGGAGCATTCATTCAGTCCACCAAAGCATGTATCAGAAAATGGTTCATTTAAGGTGCTGGAAAGCTCCTTGTTGTTCCCCCTGCAGTAGTAAAACATGGCCATCCCTCTGGAAATTACAGATTTCTTAGTTGTTATTAAGGACAGAAATAGTTGTTGTGTTGTATGAAGCCCACACAGTTAAAGTTACAATGCTGTTGAATTTATGGCTGTGAAGCCAAAACAGGGATATTGAGGAATAAGAGGAATATATGAGCAAGTTCAGGAGAATATCAAGGTTTGCGGAGAATCAGCAAATGGAGTGGGGCTGGGAATAAGGAGGTCAACACCTGAAATAGCCCAATGAGCAATGTGCATGCTTCGTGTCACAGAATGCTGAGTCGTTGGTGGAGGGTGTTGTGAACAGAGGGATGGGATGGGATGGGATGGAATACTGTGAAAGAAGGCTTGGCCGGCTATCAGACTGAACACAAGCACTCCCCACTGCCACAGTGTGTTGGGGAGCCTTCTCATCTACGCTGTTAAGCATTTACACAACCGCAGTCCCTGAATGGCCTTATGACGACAGGTCAGAACCACTGCTGGGGCCTGGCAAGGTCAGTCTCTCAACCAAGCCCATGTCCCTCAGAGGGCCCATGGCCATGGCCAAGATCCAGCTGTGCTTGCCACTCCTCATTGCTCTTGCCACCTGTCTGGCCACCCTTTGACCAAAAGGGAATAGACCACTGAACAGCTGCTGCCCCGTTGCTTGCTCGACAGCTCACTCCCTAGCTCCCAGTGCAATCATGGCAAGAAGGACCTCTTGGAGAAAGAGGTCCCACATCGAAGGCATCCTGCTAGGGTTTTCTAAGCCATATTGTGCTCCTTTTGGAGCAACAGCATAGGCATTTTAGATAGTAGGAAACCTCACGGTGCTGTTACTACCAGTGATATGAGGTTGTGCATATATTTGCACCACCTGGGAGCTACCAGGCATGTTTTTCAGCTGGCTATGGCCTCAGTAAACTTCCTGTTTTTGCTGTCTCCTTTATTGGGACATTCAGTAAACCACAGTGCATAGGTAGATGGCTGTGAGTAGCTTGCTGGGTGACAAGTTGCACAAGCCTGGTTGCACTGTAATTTTGTGAATCAGCAGGAAGCAGGTTGACCTGGGAAAATTGGATCAAAACCCAAGCTCAACCACAGAATCGCTCATTGGCCTTGAGCAAGTCCTAATCTGTCAGCTTCCGCTCCCCAGCATGAAAGGAGAATGTTAATTCTTTACCTTGCTAGAGGCACATTGGGAGGGTACAGGCAATGCAGGCTGCAAAGCAGCTCACATTTGAAAAATATTGCAAAACATCCTCCTTGTTACCTGGCACCTTGCAGACGTGCTGGATCCCAAACCCCATCATCCCCAGCCATTGTGTCTATGTGTGTCCGTGATGGAAATTCTAGTCTGACATATCTGGAAGGCTGCCATAAAATGCTGTGTGAGCAACACTCCCCCCCCCCCCCGCCTTCCCCCATACTCTTTTTTGGTCTTTGTTATAGCTACTTTTATTGTTGCAGAAATAAGAGGGTTTCTGTAATAGTGTTTTTTTCCTTTTTCCTGAGGGCAAAATAATAATAATAATGGGGCAAGAAAGGTGAGTGAAAGTTCCATCACTTGGATTGGTTAATTTGTCCAGCTGAAGCTCTCAGTAATTATAAATGGAAGAACAAGCTGAGCCGCAGGCCGGACCATAAATGGCTGCTCTGTTTTCCAATGGTCAGATCTGATTTATGCAACGTGACTGGAGTAAATCCGCAGAAAAGGAACACCCCAGGAAGCACACGCATCCACCAGAGAACAGCAGAGTGGGACAGATTAATGCAGTGCCCTCTAACATGGACCAAGATCAAGAGAGCTCTACAGCTCTCGGTTCAGGATTAAGAATTCAGAAGGGTGAGAAAAGGGGAGCTCAGGCAACCAAAGCTTCACAGCCAGCAGTAATGCAAAAACACCAGCACAAAACATCACCCAGCAAAACAGCAACAACTTGCACAAGCCAATGAAACAGGGACTTATTAATAACCCAGAGCTATGCCGACTTCTATTTGTGCCCTTTGCATGCAGGGAGTGCTGTGGATGATGGCTAGGGCTGCTTGTTTTCAGCAGAGCCAAGCACTCCTTTTAGTTCTTTGCCAATATCCCTCCCTTCCCTCTCCTAATCCAACTCCTTCCTTAACTCTTTGGTTACTACACACTATTCTTTGGTACCATGCTCCACAGCTGACAACTCTTTCCTATTTCCTTTCTTTAGCAAGATGCTTTCTCAAGGATGCTAGGAAAAAAGGGGATGGCCAAATGCAAAGGAAATCAGGTTCACTTGCACTGGAGTGAATTCTGGCTGGTATTGCTTCTCATCCCATAAAGACTGGAAGAAGTTGCATATGCTGGAATTCTCTCTTCTACACAGCTCTTGGAGTGTTCCTGCCATCCTTTCATAGGGGAGACATTTCAGAAGTGGGGGCCAGAAATGCTGTTTGCTATAATGGCTTTCTATGTTGTTACACATGCAAGACTGGTGTTTGATCAGTTGCAGTTTTTCAACCCCTCATGTGGTCAACTGCCTAGTCAAAGAGTCACATATTTGGAGCGTGTACACTGGGAAATTGTGCCATTAATAAATGCCTTACAGAGTCCAGTCCTTCCCAAGACCTTTATAGAGCACCATACAGGATTGCACAAAGGCCGTTTCTCACTGATCCATCAACCACGATGGATTAGCTTCCTCCAACTGGTACCCACCAGATGTTTTAGATTATAACTCCCAGCATTCTTGATCCTCAGTCATGCTGACTGGGGATCATGGAAGTTGTATTCCAATACATATCCCATTGTGTCTCCAACAGCCCTGTGATGGCAGCAGGTGTATGTTCCTGAACCTTTAATTCCAGTTCAGGTTTTGCAATGCAGGCACTTATGTAGCATGGCCCTTTAGGAAATGCTAAGGACGGAGCTTAATGGGGAGCAGAGAGGATAGCTTTTCAGAGAAAGCTGTTGGCCTGGGAGTGCTCAGTCTTGCGTACAGGATGAACCTGACAATTATAGAGTTCAGGCTGTTGAGAAAGCCTCCCTCAGCTCCACCATTGTATCATATAACTCACCAAAGCAGTAAAAAGTAGGTTGGCACTTAGTTAAAGCCAATGTTAACGGCATGAAATAAACATCAGCATTTGACTTGTCAGCTAACCAGCAAGCCAACCCTATGTATGCATGAAAATCTGAAAGTTTTATCCCAAATCAATGTGCTCCCAAACAGTTCCCCACAGTTTTTCATAGGTGATGGTGGTGAACGCATTTTCCATTCAACTAAACTGTACAGTTGAAAATAGAGTTCATTTTAACTTAATAGGGTTCTGCTGATGTAAATACGCTGAGAAGGAAAGCAACATTGAACTGCAGTCCACAGCCTGATTACATTGGAGTAAGTGACTTGTAAATTGCTTCCTTTGTGACTGATTCAGGACTTCCATCCAGCAGGATGTCTCTCTGATTTTTTTCAAGTGATTACTGCTTCTAATGTCACCCAGATATTAACTTGTGTAGTAAAACAATGGGACAACTCTACTGATTTTAATGTGTTTGCAGATGCAGGATGCTTAGAATGCCCAGAAAGAGGCCCTGGAGTGTTTCTCTGTATGAATGTTTATTTCTTGGATTATTCAACCAAGTATTAAGCAGTAAAGTCTGCATGTGCATTAAGCTTTGCTGAAAGGCAATTGTGTGGGGGGAGTAGGAATTGTTTGCTGGGAGTTGTACGGAGAAACAGTTAATGACACCTCTCCCTTAATCATGCTTCACACTCTTATTTTCAAATTTGCATTAGCTTGTCACATGAGGGGACAATGCAAGAGCATTCTCATGCACTGCAGGAGGAATGGGAAGGGTGGGAGGTTCACTAGTAATTCATACACAGCAGGAGAAATCTGGAAATGCTTCCATTACTGGAAGTGGGGAAGGTATTCTCCTGTGTAGCCTAAGAGGGCCTGGGATGTGGGGTATAGCATGAGCAGTGGGGGGTGGGGAGAGAGAGAGAGAGAGGAGGTTTGTTTGTTGCATGCACTGATGTCCAGTCACACAACAAGCTACCCTACATGTATTTCTCAAAAGAAACCAACATTGAATTAATATGGAACCTCAATATGGTTCAGGGTGTGTGTGCAGTTTTACAAAACATCAGAACAGAAGAAGAGCCTGGCAGGATTAGGTCAACGGTCCCTCTAGTCCAGCATTCTGCTCCCACGGTGGCCACCTAGATGCCCACAGTATCCCTCAAACAGGACATGAGTGCAACAGCCCCCTCCTGCCCAAGTTGCCCTGAAACTGGTGTCCAGAGGCACTCTTAGCCTCTGGACATCAGGATTAGTAGCCATGGATGGGTTTCTCTCCCATGAATTTGGCCAATCCCCTCCTTCCAATTGGTAGTCATCAACACACCTTGTGGAAGAAAATCCTACTGTTAACTCTGCATGAAGAAGTGCTTCCTTTATTGGTTTCTCCCACCAATCACCTTCCTGGGATGAGCCAAGGTCCTAGGATTATACAAGAGAGAAACAGTGTCTCACTCTCCACTTCTCCACGCCTTGGGTAATTATGGAAGCCTCTATCACAATGATTTCCATCATTAAATGTCCCTTTGCCATCCCCTGCTTCCCATCCATGGGCAAACACAGGATAGTATTCAATGTCGTCAATTTGCCATTGCTGAGCACATGGTGGAATTTGGATTTGCCACAAATGCAACAGAAATGTATTACTTGCTAACACAATCCAGGACATTACCCCAAGTGACCACTTCTGGAATAGGGCAAGCCGACAGAGCAGCTTTCTGTCACTTCCACCGACTGGTCTCATTCTAGCAGCAGCAGCTTCGGGGAATTTTTGTTTGTCTTGGCAATCACTAATTTCCAGTCATGTTGCCAGTCATTTCACGACACTGTTGGATACAGCCCAGTGGGTATAAATGTTTGTTTCCCTTCAAATGCCATGTGGTGGTTGAAAGGTGACAAAGCACAGTGTGATCCCTCTCCCATTTTGAGCAAAACACTTACCAAGAGAAAGGACAAGACCACATTGTTCATATTTTGGTGAAGGGTGTTTTTTAGCATTTTTATTTTATTTAACAAGGACTGAATTGCCTTACAGAGGAAGCGTCACCCTGCAGAACAGCCAGTTTCGTGTGAAAAATTGAACCTTGTGAAGATCTCGGCCCAGGATGGCATAAGAGGAGAACAAGGGTAGCAGGAAGGGGAGCCCCCAAGATTCAAAATCCGCAATTTGAATACAGCTACTGTAGGCTGAATAGCACTGACACGATGCTGCCACTTGCCACAAAAGATGAATGGCCCTTACCGGACTTGCTGCTCCCCATTGTGCTTTGCCCATTGTGGGACTGAATAGCTCCAGCTGAAGTCAGCAAGATTCCACCCCACTGTCAACAAAGAGGGGTCAGTGGACAGAATCTGATGTTTTTGGTCGGCATTATACAGGCTGCTCCGCAAATACACCCTGCACCCTTCGTGTATATTGTCATCAGGGTAACTGCTGGACAACGCATTTGTTAATTTTTTCATAGCGAGCATGGGAAAAATAACATTATGGTGATTTTTCTGCACTTGTGCACATTTTATAACATAAATTTTCATGGGCTTTGGTACCCTTTGTCAGGGGCATGAAATCTTATCCAGGGTTGCAGGTGTATACATGGGGGGAAGTGACTGCAAACCATAAGGGCTGAAGGAGATTAAATGTAGAAAGTACAGACAGTGCCGATCACATTTTCAGTGTTGGTGCGTCACAAAACAGTTGCTGCTGATAATGCACATATCCTGGCACTAGTGAGATTTAGTTTGATTCTGTAACTGATATATCATGTGTTTGGAGTTCAGAAATATGAATATCAGAATTATTCTGCTTGCTTTTTCCTGAGACAGCTATGCAGAGAAATAATCACAGTGCACACAAGCTGTGTGCTCACACACAGGCAAAATTCAGCCAATGTTTGCATCCCACTGATTTCAGAGAAAAAGAAAAAATCAAACTGACCCATGAGCACAAAAGTAATCCAAGGCTAGTGACCTTCTCAATGAAGATTCCTGGTATGGGCCCCAAGTTCCAAGGTTACCTAGAAAATTTTTGGAAAACTAACATTATATAATTAATCTTCAAAACCCAGGCACAAAGGAATTTGGAGCAATAAAAATAACCCATAATGCAACCCAAAATTGCATAATCTTAGACTCTAGACTTGAGAGTCTTGGCCTCTTTAGGCCACGGGAGTGGAAACTAGTGAAGGCCAAGCTGCATTTTGGAGGTACTCTCTGGGGCAGGATGTCATTCCAGTGTGGGGCAGGGCCTATGGCAAAAGAGGTGAAACCAAAATGCCCCAAAGCCAGCATAGCTTAGCTGGTAGCTAAGTTATGCCACTAGCTAAGCCTGACAAGAGATACCCCAACCTTTCAGGAAAAAGCTGCCCAAAGCAAAGGAACCACCAAATGATCTGTGGGCAAGAGAACAGAGGTTGTCCCTGGAAAGATGGCATGCTCCTCTGGGGAAGCCTGGGGGGCTGGGTTTGGACACCCAGGCCTGAGTTTCTGCACCCTTTCTTCAATTATAACCTTGGTTCACTTTTTTCCATGTGGCATGCCTGCTGTGGTTTATTTTGCTGATAGGGTCCTAGACGTCCACTCCTCAGTCTTGTCTCGGAAGACCTGGCGATGTTAGATGTAGGCCTCCTTAATATCTCCTCTAGCTCTTCCCACACTCCCTGGGCCTCTCGGCGTGAAAGGAAAGCCTCATGAGCTGAGGCTGGGACATAGCCTGTTGAACGACCTAGCCCTGTGTGACCGCAGAACCCTCTTCAGGCACCAAAGGGGCTGGGAATATGTGGCATTTGTTCCTGCAGACAGACAATATAATGCCTCTGGATAAATACCAAGAATCTGGCCTTCTAGTCTTGCACGATCAACAGAGCAGCGGCTTCTTCTTGCTGCACGTCTGCTGCTCACTCATGTCTCCAATTACAGATACATGATTTGGTCACTAGATTGGAAAAGCCAACTTTGGAGCTAGCTTAGGCTGGCCATGGGTCCTTTATACAAAGGACAATCCTCTAGTGGATGGGCATCCACAGGACTGCCCTGTACTTGAAGACACCCCTATTTGATTGGCTTTCTGGTCCCAGTTCACTTGATTGATCATGAATGATTAAGAATGGTTGCTTATCAACAGCTAGCTCCTGGTCAGCAGACTGGACAGGTGGGCACACGGAGTACCTGGTCAATGTCTTCTGAGGTGAGCTGAATTGTTTTTCAGTGATGACAACAAGGATATCTACATCTGCATCTATGCATATAAAATAGAGCATGAACATTAGTTCAAATGAGGGTCCTCCTTTGTCCTATTTTTTGGTGATTGTTTTTGACCATTCATAAGTGTCCATCAGTGTAAAGTCATCAGCCAATGGTCTTCTCCAAATAGTGCTTCCACTGGAGGTGAAATCTACATGTCCAAAGAAGGCTTTGAAGGGAGTGTTCCACTAAGGACTTCATTGCTCAAACAGATGGTGAAGCCGTTGGAGTCTTTGTTCTGACTGTATGCAGGGCTAGCCCAAACAGCTCCAAGAAACCTTCTGTGGGTTCACTGTATGCATGGAGGTGGTTGTGTGAGACCCCCTTCTGTATATCACAGCTCACATTGTTGACCGATATTGCTAGAAAGTTATAGAATGGCCCCAAAGTTCTATTTTTTAAAATGTATGCATTTCACATGTAATCATTATTATGGATGTACTGTACATATTAAAAAAACCTAGCATCCATTCCTCCAAAATAAACTTTTGCAGCAAATGAAAGAAGGTGATTTCTTTAGGGAAACCCCTAACGATAGCACTTGGGTGTGTGTGTGGGGGCGGGGCGTGTTTTCAGACCTTTTCACACTTTTTAGTATGTACACAGGGATTATGCCCTGGGTCTTTCAGAAATGTACCCTTCAGTCTAACATGCTTTCCCTCTGCCTTTGCTGTGTATGAGTTGTAAAAATATTGCAGCTATAAAGCAGCAACATTAGAGTTTCTACATCCATTTAGTAATGGTGCCTGTGAGAGAAGCGAGAACAGAAAGTCCTGGAAATGAACTAATACATAGCAAACACTGCAAAGTTAACAGACCACACTGACTGTTTTGTTCCCCTCCCAGAAACATTGACTTAGAGACAAAATGCAACCAAACACGAAGATGTAGCAAAATAAGCATCATCAAAACTCTGATGTTGTCACAAGGAAATTATCCAGACCAGAAGTAGTAAATTTGCAGACGTTTTGGACTCTGAGCAGCCCTGATCACTGGCCATCCTGGCAAGAGCTTCTGGGAACTGAAGCCCAAAACACCTGGGGATTTACTGCCTGCCCACTCCTGAGCTAGATGATATCTCAATCTGAATAATTTCCTTTCCACAAGTACCGGTTTTATAGCAAAGATGCATTCTCATTGTCCCTTTCAAAGATTCCTTGATAGTGTGTTTTGAGAGCGTCACTAGCTTTTCATAACCTGATGTCTTCCACATCTTGTCCAAGTGGACTACCACTTTCATAATTTCTGTTGAGGCCAGGGCATCACATTGGGGAACATCGGTTTAAGTCATTGTTTATTTAAACATCATTCTGTTCCATTCTTTTTCTGCATGAATCTGCCTATTTAAAAAGTCACAAAAGTGGAATACAGATCTTGTTTTGGTTAACTGATGCACACACTCACTAGTGCAACAGTCTGTTGGAGAGCAACTTCCTGTACATTAGTCTGAGAGTCAGCAATAAGGTATTTTTTATAGGAATTTCCACAAATTGAATTCTTCAGCATTTCCCAATATAAAGACCATTTTATTGGCTTTTCTTGGCAGCTTTCTGTGCGGAGCAGGTTGCCAGTAGTAAAGCATGTTACACATTTCTACAAAAACAGCATTAACAGCTGAATGTCCAACTAATTAATAACGTCCAACTGATTGCCCCATTGCTGCTTTTGCACAGCATCCATAGTTTAGGATGTTGCAGTACAACTCTCTCTGCAAAAACCTGTTGATTCCCACACTGGGGTACTGGGTTGGGCACTGTAATTGCTAATGCTGACTTTCACAGAGGTTAGTAATGGACTGTGTTTCCACGTGGGAATATAGTAATTTACTTTGCTATGACAAACCATCTTGTGGGAAAAAGAACAAAAAATCAACCACCATGAGAATCATTTAACATGAGAAAATGCTAACTAATAAAGTATTACTACACGGTGTTCACAAAAGTTATGTGAAAATTGGTGATTTGTTATTTTAAATTTTTTGTTGTAAGCCGCCCCGAGGCTTCGGCGAATGGGGCGGCATAAAAATGTTTAAAAAAAAAAAAAAAAAAAGCGTATTGCATATTTGTGAGTATAATGTATTTGTAAGCAACATTTGGAAGGACATTTCTAACTCATACATACATTTTGAAAGAATGATCAAGATTTCAACTATATACTGCATTTTTTATTTTCAAAAATGTATCTATTAGTTTTAAATTGCAACTTTCCCAGATTGCTTCAATAAAAATATCTCATTGCTTAAAATGAAACGCTTTTATATTTCCATAGCCTAACACACTTGCAAATCTGCAACACATTCTAGAGCAAATCACCCCTTGTCACATAATTTTTTTGATCATTATACAGTAATACTTTACCAGTTGGCATTTTCCACTATTAAAATGCAGTACAATTCTCATTCTATTTATTGTTATTTATCCTTCATTAACCACTGCTACTATGAAAACAAAATGATAATTAAAGAAATCTTAGGATGCTAATCCATGCTGAGTGGTATTGCTCCTAGCTCTGTTGATTACCATAGTTTACATACTCACCATAACATCTAGGGTGCACAAAGATATTGTGGTTTCTGTGATCCTGTGAGAAGATTCTGTGCTTGTGTTTACTGTCCTTCTTCATAGAAAAGCTTTCTGCTCTGGCAAATATGCCCTGATTCATATAAAATGAAATCATGATGAAAAAGAAAATTCTTTGGGCCCAGACTAAGTGCAGGGTGCATTAAATTTGAGAGAGAGAGAGAGAAGCAGGGGTCTGTGCAGTTTTGTAGTCAATATTTGATAACATGATTTCAGTGGAGGATAGGTTAGAACACCAGTCCGAGCAAAAACTCCAGTGCAATTTTATATGCCTGCTTTGAAATACATTCCACTGAAATGGCTCTCAGTAGCTGCAGGATTGTGGCCATCTTAATTTGACTGTGCAGTCAACCCATTTTTTCAGCCCTGCTGAAAGCAGTGGGTTCTACAACTGAGTTGACAATTACATGATTGTCTTTGCTATTAGTCACTCTTCCCATTTTTCTTTGCTGTAACTAATATTTTATTTTTATAACCTGCAAAGCACTCTGAAGGGTAGTCAAGAGTACTTTATAAATTAATAGATTCAAATGCATGTTGCTTCTTGCCAGCTCAGAAAATCTGTAGAAGTTCCTCAAATGAACCCCATTTCTTACCAACTGAAGTCCATTATTCCTGAATTATATAATTGGAATGTATGGCTTACTTTCCAATTTATCTTAGTCAAAACATGGGAGTAAGTGAACAAATGTGAATTAAAAGCAATAAAACAGCACTTAATTTGATGGATGAAAAGCACAGCTGGAATTCTTCAGGTAAATGTTGTACATTTGGTTCTGATAATACCAATAATAAAAACAGAATTAGATAAAAGTGATACTAATACACCAAGATACACATTTCTAGAACATGCATAGAATTATAATTAGGTAATACTGATAATATCAGTTTTATTGGGTTTTATATACTAGAAATATTGCTGATGAAGGAGAGTCTAAAGATAGTTAATTTGTAGTGCCCGACAGAGGGAAATATTCCCATCTACTTTGTTGCACCTACTTTGAACAAGATGCACACAAACATTCCCACACTGTGTGAGGTGTATTCTCACAAGGCATGAAAGGTTTCCTAATCAGTCTTCTCCCTGGCACTTCAAGAAACACTTACAATACAATCCTAGGCATGATTAGGCAAGAAAAATTCCTGCAGCTCCCAGCAGTCCTGTCAGCCATGTCCTGGGCACTGTAGGACTTTTCCCTGTCTAATCATGTATAGGATTACTCCCTCAGGGATATTCTGAAATATGCCCAAACACATCAAGTAAGAGAAGACTTGGCAGCTTTCTCATTACTCTAGGAAAGTTTCCCCACAAGTGGGAATCGGGACACTGCTTTCCTGCCATGTGAACACAGGATAGCTTCCATGTTCGAAGTTGTGAGTTTTACAGGAAACGTTCGTGTCAAAGAGCTGGGTTGGATAGCCTCTCCCCACAGAAGCACAGGGGTGAGTGGGATTTACTAAACAGCACAGGCTTCTCATCCCAGCCTTCAAGGCCTCACTGGCAGGTGCTAATGTGACCTGCACTTCCACCATCTCCTACATGCCAAGTCTTCTGCCATCTCTCCCTTGCTGTCCCCACGTGTTTGACACTGCATCCCAGAGCTCCTGACGGATGGTCATCTCTCTTCCTGTCCCTCCCTGGAACCCACCTTTTCTGGGAAGCCTTTGGCACACAGTATTCACTTCCAGGCCCTGCTGTAACACAGACTGTAGTCCTAAGTACAGGCAACAAGTATAGTTTACAGTGTTCTGTCCTTCCTTCCCTTCCTTTCCTTTCCCTTCTTGTGCATCAGATATTTAAGATGGTAATCTCCTAGGGGCAGAGACCTGGTTTTATGAAGATTTATGAGCACTGATGGGGCCATAGAAATAAGGAAGACTAATAATGCAATGACAGTCTCAGAGCCCTACTCCAGAAGCTAATTCACAAACTGACCAGTCCACTCCTGTTCTAGGGTTGCTCTGATTTATTGCAAGCCATGCCGACAGGGGGTTATGCATATACTTTAGGGTAACAAATGCTTAACAGGAAGTGGGTAGGTCTTTTGGACAGACAAGAGAAACTACTCTCTAGAAGCCCCCAAAGAATTGCTTGAGGATAGCTGGCTGCAGGGGCAAGATAAGAGAGAAGCTAGCCGAATTGCCTTAATAGGAAACCTTTCACACTTGAGGGCTCAGGCAGCTTTTCTTTTCAATTTGCCAATTTAAGCAGGGTCACTGAGGGTTCTTAAAAGAGAATTAAGAAGAGACATTCCTTCCAGTTGTTCCTGCCCTGCGTTCGCACTGTGTGATATCTCTGCAGTCAGAGAAATATTACCAGGGCCTATAATGTTTTCCAGGCTATTGATTGTAACAGCCTACTTTATGAGATGGCCTCCCTCTCTGGTGTACTTGCTCTATGGGAGACAGGCAAGGCTCATGTTATTAAAATGGCTTTTACTACGCCCTGCCGGCGCAGACGCCATCCCATTTACTCAGGCTTATAGTCAGGAAAAGCCAGGATTTCCAAGTCATCAGAGAGCGAGAGAGAGGAACTAACACCATCTCTTCCCTCACACGCAACATCTTCACAGGTTCTGCTCTTCAGTGCAGTCAGTCCCGCCCTTCTCATAAGATGCACCTTGGCAGGGGGGAGCTGGCGTGCACCCTCTTGCTCTGAATGGGAAACCACAAGTTGTTAAATGCTTCCTATTGAAGTCTATGGGAATGCCCATGTCATTTGCACACACCCTGTCCTATTCTCCATGATGACAACCGTCTACTTTAACACTCCAGTCAATGAAAATATTCACTCACTTGAGGCTCGTTGACAACTGTTATAAAGCCTGCACTCCAATCATGAAGATTTATATTGCCGAATATAGGTGAATAGAATTAAAATAGAAGGTTTGAGGTGGGGGTGGAGGGAAAGCAAATATTCCTATTCTCCAGATTGGAGCAATATTGCTCATTGGTCTCTGCACAGAAAACCTCCACGGACCACAATTGAATGCTGATCTAACTTTCAGACACGTGCCAGTCCACATGTCTTTGTGACTGGAAAGGATTGTTGCACAAACATAGAAAATTAAATTATTCCCTATTCCAGCTCTATCTAATCACTGATTGCTGAAGAACAGATCTGGTCACTATCAAGTACTGTTCTCCTAGGATAGCAGTAGGTAATATTTGTATTGATTTGCTTGTTTTTTATGTTTCTATCATGCAAGGAACTCAAGGCAGCTTACATAATCCCCCTTCTCCTCAGGAAACTCTGAGGTGGGGTAGGTGAACCTGAAAGTCAGCGAGGCTGAGAGTTACCTCGTGAGCTTCATGGCCGAGTGGGGACTAGAACCTGCATCTCTCAAGTCCCGCTCTAATTGCTATTCCGCATTGGCTCTTAATATATTTTCTTCTGACCTGGAACATACAGTTGTATTTATTTTACCCGTTAAAAGTATTTTCTGTATGCTCAAGTGGTGTATATACATCAACCTTTTCTATGCAAAGTTTATTTTGTGCTTGTGTGTCCTTCCTCATGGTCCTCAATGGATGGTTTAGATGGCATCAGGCATCCATATAAAAATGGATGGATTGTTAGATCCAATCTGATCTTGTCAGGCCTCTAAAAATCATGGAAAATAGAGTATTATTTCTGGAAGTGATAGAAAAGACATTTTTCTACTTGTGTATGACATTGCACCACAATACAGTGCCACCTAAAGGTTGTGAAGTAGAAAACCACACAAACAAAAGCTCTTCATATAGAATCGTATTCTCAATTCTATGATGAAGCTGGGAATAGAAAAATAGGAAGTAAAAACAGCCTTATTTTAGAAAGCTTACTGTCCCCCAAAATATGATACCCTGACAGACCAAAATGATCATGCTGTGATGTACTAAGACTTGACTACTGCTGTTTTCCATCCTATCTATTCCATGTTTTGTCCTACTAGTATGATAGTTAATTGTTTGCATAACAACACAAAATTTATCCCATTTCTCTTTTCTCCAAGTGATCACGTTGGGCTAATTCATATGTTTGGTGGTTCCCAAGTAGGCACACGTGGGATCAGTAGTGGGTTCGCACCACAACAGAAACCAGTGGAAGTACCACTGGAATGAACTAGCACCTCTCAAAATGATGTGTAAGGTAGGCCACAATTACATCAGAAGGAAAAAGTAGCTGATGTCTCCTGAACACGAGTCTACCAACAATCCTCCACTGTGTCTAAGCAGCAAGAATGGGACAGATCTGCTAAAACCCACAGCTTCTTCTGGCCTGTCTTTTTGGTTTATTTTGAGAAAATATCTAGAAGTTTGTGTGTGGCAAGTAGACAGCTTTCATAACATGCAGTAAGCATATCAACATCTGTTTAAAATTAAAGAACATCTCAACAGATGCCCCGTACAGATTACATCACTGGAAAAATCTGTATTTTGCTACAAGGCAGTTGCCCTGTTTGAAAATTCTTTCAATCTCTCCCTTTCTTGTTTTAAGCAAGTTCACCTCTGCCAGATTTGTACCAATTCTTCCTCACATATAAGCCCAGTGAAACCCCAAGTTCTCAAATCCTTAGCAAAGATTCATACATCCTGTGAGAATTAAAACAAAATGAAGCAATTTGTTAGCTAACCACTTGACCCTAGCTGGAATTATTTAGTAGTAGGTCCTTATAGTTTCAGTGAAAATGACTTCAAAATAAGAGCACTTAGAACTATAGAAATACAGGTCAGTCCTGTGTATAGTACTCAGAAATGAGCCCCATGACCTTGCTATTTGAGAAGTGTGCACTCTTAAAAATAATTCCAGCATGAAAGCTTACTTTCATATACCCCACTGATTGAAGTACAATTTATGTCTAAGCAAGTTGACATGGCCAGAATTTGGCTCAGTGGTGCAGCTATGTAGACCCTAGACTTGGTGGATGCACCCCATGCATCAAGACAGTTCGGCTATAGTACTTCAGCTGTGAAACATTTCTTTTTCCCATCCAACCACAACTGCTTCTACATTTCTGATATTCTAAGAAGGTCTATCAACTCTGATGCAGGCCGGGCTCCAAGAATGTGCAGTTTTGACTTTTAAGCTCACTGAGATCATGCCACCATAACTATAGGAAGAAAGCAGGCATCTGCTTCTGTTACATCTGCTCCTCTCTGGGTAGCCATTAAGTAGGGCTTTGGTTCCATGGTCCAGCCTTAGCCCCACCAGTAACTGGATTGCACACGTGTCTTTGAGAGAACAAGGTGGGAAGCCTACAAATGGTTACCTGGTATAGGCCCCATCAAATTCAAGGGGCCATTTTTGAGTGCACGTGTGTAGGATTGCACTGTGATACTCAAATAAGAGTCATCTATTTTCAAATATGGTTCAGCACCATCCCACAAAACTGTAACAATCCATGTCTCATCTTTGCTGAACCCTGAGTGACAACTTGATCCAGTGTATGTGATCATTTCTACACAATGTATTTCTTGGGGCCTATTATTCCCTGCTCACAGTTGTGTATGGGTACGTTAGATGAGTGGCCAGCTCATTTCATGTTTTGTTTTTAAACAACACTGTAGGCAAGGTTTTTCAATGCAGGAAAAACACAGTATTATTTGTGATAGAAAAAGAAAATACATCTTCTCTTTGTGTATTAGCACTATTCCACTACACCACAGTGCCACCTAGAGGTTATGTGGCAGGAAAACAGGAAAAGAAGTGTGCTTTGTGTAGTACTTGCATCTCAATTCTGTAATGAAGCCAAAACAGATACAGCCTTGTCTAGAAAAAACTCTTAGCATGTGTATGTTTTCAATCATGCTCCTCCAGCTCTTTTAGACTATCATTTTTGTTATCTTTTCTGACTGCTGCAGTTGGTTTTTGGAAGAACTGTGGCAGACAACCAAGAGTGGCCACACTGACAGACCACATGGTTCAGCAGTCCTTCTGTTGCTCAGTTCAAGCCTTGTTGCTACAAGTCAGTCACAGATATGGGCAAATCTGCCCATTTTGCTTTCTCACTCACTCTAACTTTTAAAATCTCAAGTTCTTTAAATCCTAAATATGAGGACATTTGGGAATTGGTGGGCATCTTTATCAAATAAAATGGAACCAAATTAATTCTCTTCTATCAGCACTGGGCAATTTCAACTGGATGCCATTAACACCTTCTTTCCACGCAGCTGTTAAAGAGGGAGAGGTGGCAAACCTAAATAAATAGTATCACAGTTTAAAAAATGAGATTCACACTCAGTCATTCAAGAGCAAACCACCTAAAACTCATGGCCTAGACAGATGGATCTGTCCATTTTGCTTATCCCCACATCTGATCTTTTTCCATTAAGTTATTTTTGTCCCACATACGGACAGCTTTGTGACTTCTGGAAAATGCTTATCAAAAACCGATCTGAAATGAAATTCTCACCCATCCCTAGCATGAAAGTCCACTCTTCAAGCTATCACCCTGAACGGCTGTGAAAATGTGGGCAACTGTTGCTAACAGCAGGCCTCCAAAGCAAACAAAGCCACAAATAACTTCAGGCACGGAAAAGTACCATGAACAGACAATGGATCATGCTGAACAGCTCATGTGTCTATTTTCTGAATCGTAAGAAACAATTTCCATTGTGAATGTGTCCTGCCTCAGGACGGCCTGTTGGGTTGTCTTTGGTCCAGCTGGGCTGTTAGCACTTCAGGTGGAAGGAAGGAAGCTTCGATGACACTTCCATCTAGCTTGACTGGAGAACAGTCCTTGGGGAAAGTGCAGGGAACACACAATACACCACCTGATCCAGCAGAGAGATGGAGAATATCAGTCGCTTTCAGCTTGCCTGGTAATTGCTGGGCAGCAGGCCATATTCTGGGAGCTGGTATAGCAACCTCTCAAATATGAAAGCAGAAGAAAAATAGAATCAGCTGTTAAAGTGCTAAAGCCTTTTCCATGTGATGATTGTTTGGCAAATCTTCCTGCTGTTCAATTATAAACTACAGTAGAGGAAGGGGGTGGGAAGGCCGTGGGATGAGGGAAGCTAGCAACAAGCCAAATCCCATTTTTACATAATGAGCCCAATCGGCTGTTGGAAAACCCTTTGAAGTGAAGTGTTCATCGAATCAAAGTGAAATGAATAATGTCAGTTGACATTCTTCTGCCTGGTTGCATTAGCTTGTAGTACAGAAAATTTTCCATCAAAATATTGCTGACTCATGATCATTTCAAGGAATTCAGGAGAAACAAGGGACTGATTGAAACTCAATAATCACTGTCATGACAGCAGCCAAATCCCCCAAGTGCCCGGGAGTATTGCCTTATATTGTCTGGGGCACATATATTGCCCTATATTTTCATCTAAGTAGAAAGCAGGATGATACAAAGCATTCCTTAGCTTAACTGGATCACTGTTTTTCCAAGTGTAAAAACTAGATGGGAACCATGTCTTTCAGATAAGATTTTAAGAAGGGACACTAGAGAAATTCAATCTCTGTGCATTCCCAAATGAACTGACCTGATCTGCCCACCCCATCAGGTTCATGTAAGGATCAGAATGGAGATATCCATTGGATTTCACACCTCTCTAAATGTTGTTATGTAGTTTCAGCTCAAAATTGTATCAAACTTGTTAAACATGCACATATCTGAGATTTAGATATATTGTTTAGATATTCATAGCTATAGAGCTAAGATGCATTATAGATTCAGATACAGTGTTTAGAAATTCATACTTCCTGAACAAATATGTTTCAATTGCATATTGTAAGAGAAAATGTATGAAAATATATATTTAGGTGCAAGTTTTCATGGTGATTTTTTAAAAATGTAGGAACAGGAAAGTCCTTTTCTTGTGTTCCTTTCTAGTAAAACTAGAAAGTCATTTCTAGTGCCCTCCACCAGCAGGGAGGTGGAATCGATGGCCTTCTGGCCGCTTCCAACTCTGCTAGTCTATGATTCTATGACTATTTGTCCATTCTTGCATAGAATGAACCCATGCAGAAGTGATGCAGGCCAGGAACAAACTGCTCCATCTGCCCTTTATTTGAAGCAGTGTCGTTTTCAGCTGTGTAGAGTGTGCCTCTGTGTACCAGGGGCTTGGGAACATGGATGGAAGGGGCTTGTCTCCACGTTTTCACAGGCACCTGGTGAGGTGCTGTGAGAATAGAGCAGAGAATAGAACACTGGACGAAACAGGCCTATGCTCTCATCCAGCACTGCTCTTCTGAGGCAGGACTGTAGTTCGTGGGCAGGCAGGGGCCCCAAGATTCAATCCCAGCAGCTCTAGGTTAGGCAGAAAAATTTCCTGCCTGAAACTGTGAAAAGCTATGGGCAACTAGCATTGACAGTAC
The DNA here is from genome assembly GCF_004798865.1 of Varanus komodoensis. Classification (NCBI taxonomy): domain Eukaryota; kingdom Metazoa; phylum Chordata; class Lepidosauria; order Squamata; family Varanidae; genus Varanus; species Varanus komodoensis. The sequence continues at coordinate 46,064,079 of NW_025335268.1, read as the reverse complement.
TGGCCTAGATGGACCAGGTAAGTCTTCAAATTAAATGTTTTAAAAGCAAAATAAAAACCTCACGGTTTTAAAAACATAGACACAATTGTACCCATGATCAAAAACATCCAGTAATGATTCCACAGCACTGAAAAGGAAAAGGCAGCAAAAGCGGCATGTTCATTGAGCCCCAGAGGCTTGCTACACAAGGCTGGTGGAGTGTGTTTGGCTCAGTGGGTCAAAATTTGTGCCGATCTGTTGTTCCAAAGCATTGCCTTGGATACAGAACATGGTCAGCTTATCCTATATGCAATGTATACCCAGCTTTTCTTTTGAACAAGAATTATTTACATGTCAGCTCTCAGCTTGACATTCCTCTTATTCTTCTTAATAAGATCTGGGTGTCATCATCCTTCTCTCACTGCAGGCACAATGTAGCCCAGAAGAGCAGCTAAATCCAATTGCTAAGCACATAGGAATCGATGGCGTTATATTGGCCCAAGCCTGAATTCTTCCCATTTGTGTTACATGGGATAATATAACAATTACTTATTCATTCTTCCAAGAAAAGAGGATTTTGAAAAGAAGGTTAAATTTAAGGATCTCAGATTAGAACACAAGTATGAAGTTAATCTGTCTGGGAAAATTCCCCTACTGTTGAAATCTTAACATTAAACTGAAAGTTCATCTCTTTATGTTGCAAACCAAAAATGATTGATGAGTGGCAAAGTGATACAGAGTTATCACACCTGATAAGCCAAGAGTGCTGAACTTTTTTCAGCCGAGGCTGAATTCCTTTTCGGAGGAGTTCTTGGAGGACTCATTCCAGCAGTAGGTTGAGCCGACGGGACAGGAAGAAGGCCAAAAAGGGACAGAGTCAAGAAACACCAAGATATTTCATCCAGTAACTAAAAGAAAAACCCTGTTCCCCTAGACATTGCCTAGGGGTCATAGGGTAATTCAGATTTTCAGTTTTGAGGTGAGAGACAGTGCTTTGACTTCAGAGCTGGAATTGGACCTCCAACCTCCCGCTTCCCCACCACCTCTCACAGCTGGTATGGAAAGAAGCATGTTGGTTGCTCTCATGGTCTAGAAACGCAACCTTAGAAGAGGGTAGAAGGGGCATTGTGGGAAGGATAATGGGGAGGCCAGGATTCCAGCAGTCCTGAGGCTTCCCCAGCCTCCTTCCCTCCCTCTCGGAGGCACCCAATCTACATAAATGGGCATCAATGCCTGTCTAGCAAAAACACAGAGCAGGAGGAGATGGAAGCAAAGATTGCCTCTGCTGTTCCTCCTATTCTGGTTTAGATGCCTGTAAACCCGTAAGACCAACCTGATAGCATTGCACCCTAAGAATGGGGCAGGGGGGGGGGGATTGCCTGAAATCAAGAAACCAACAAAGAACCAGTGGTTGAGAGAAAGGAAGAGAAATTAGGGAAAGGGGGCATGGCCATTTGAGAAGTTTTAGCAGGCTGGACTAGGACCCTCCACAAGCATGGCTTGCCCTGTGGCCCTGAGGATCCAAACCCCTGTATCAGGACTTGAATGCTTTTTCCAATGCTTTTGTGAAATTTATTTGGACTTATTATGTTTATATTCTGTCTTATTTCTGCAAGGAACCCAAGGTTCCTCTCCATTTTATCCCCACTGCTAGGCTGAACTGGTGTGAACTGGCTAGGCTGAGAGTCAGAGGCTGAGTCCAGACTAGAACCCAGGTCTCTTCAGTCCTGGCCTAATACCATAGCCACTTTGCCACACTGGCTCTCTTGATTTAAGCTAAGCATGCTGCATATGACAGCTGGTTTTAAGATTTGTCTCCCTGTTCAGTGTCGCATAGTAAAAAAAAATATTGCGTTGGATCCCACTTTAGCCACATTTAGCATGGACCCGTTGAAATCAGTGGGAGTTAAGTTATTCAGGACTAACTCAAATGCTGTCCAATTTCCATGAGTTAACTCTAGTTTTGCATAAATCTGGATCCAACCATTCTTTGGAACCTTTGCCCATGCAATTTCCTTCTGTTCATACATCACAGAAACCATTATTTGTGCATACACGTATACAACGCCCTTGGTTTATGTTTTGTGCCACTTACATAATTTGAAAGGGATACACTTGAAGAATTGTCTACGGAACAAAGAGAACTCTTGCTCCAGCTTCCCAAGACTTCCTGTGTGCTTTCAGATGGCTTGGAAGATATGCAAAATATAACAAGGGAGGAGAACAGAATGCTCTTAGCTATTGAAAGGGCACTGCCCAACTTCCATTTCGCCTGGCTCATTTTGTCACATCTGGCACATTCTTTCTCTAGGGGCCTCTTAAAATCTTGACCTTTGGAAGACAGCAAAGCAGAGATTCAACAAATATACACAACTCAAAGAATCAGGTTATTTGTTTATTTATTTATTCTTCTCCATGCAGGTAAAGACAGCTGAAAATTTGGGGGAGGGGACTTGGCGGAGAGAAAAGGATTAAGGATTGGAACCAGTGGGTGGAAATTGCAGGGAAGCAGATTTAGGCTAACCATTAGGAGAAGCCTCCTGGTAAGCATGGGACAGACTTCCTCAAGGGGTGGTGGAAACTGCTTTGCCCGAGGCATTTGAGCAAAGGCTGGATGGCCATCGGGCAGGGATACCGCACATTACAGACCTTGCTTGGAGCAGCAGATTGGATCACATGATCTCTGAGGCGCCTTTCAGCTCCATGATTCTAAGCAACAACAACAACAAACACTCATGCACAAACAAACAAACAAAAACTGGGGATTGAATTGCCGATAACTAATACCATGTGCAACATGAGTCTCAAGGACCAAGTACAACAAAGTGCAACGGACATTGCATGGTTTTAAATTTTACCCTTTGGAATGGAGGATAAATTTCTTTGGTTCATATTCCAGTATGAAGTGCTTCGATTCACTTTTCTCAAACTAATGTATGAAGCAGAAATACCAATTCCTTTGGTACTAGCACCATTCAGATAGTGGTGATGTGGTTCTCTGATTTAAAACAAATGCATACAAAATGCATACAGAAATGGTACATTCAAAAAAAAAATGGCCCTAAAATGGACACATTAGAGAAAATTATATAGAAAAGGGGGCATATATTAGGGGAAATTGCTAGTATACAATCAATATGTTAGGACAAGTATTACAAAAGTGTGCGCCAATATTCATGCATGCAAAAAGTGGATGGAAATGTACTCACATTTTTCATGTGGGCAGCAAAAGAAAAATAAAGATGCCAACTCACACAGAAACGCGATGCAATAAACTTGTGCTTGGAAAAATGTGACCATTATAGGAAGCAAAACAGACAGCTTCTTTCATGCTTCTTCTTGTTATGTGCTGTCAAGTTGTCTTCGACCTATGGCAACCCTATGAATAAAAGCACTCCAAAAAGTTCTGTCTATGACAGCTCCATTCACTGCACTCAAGTTCAAGGCAATAGATTTCTTTATGGATTCAATCCATCTTATATTCTGTCTTCTCTTTCATCTTCTGCCTTTGACTTTCCCTAACATGATTGTCTTCTCCAGTGAGTCTTGCCTTTTCATGTGCCCAAGGCATGACAGCCTAAATTTTGCTATTTTTGCTTCAGGCAAAATCTCTGGATTGAATTGCTGTAGGACACACTTGTTTGTCTTTCTGTTGATCTGAGGTATTTGCAAAACTCTCCTCTGTCACCATGTTTCAATGCATCTTTTTAATTCCTGCCCAGCCGTCTTCCCTGTCCAGCTTTCACATCCCTTGCGACTGGGGATACAATGGTATGGATGATCTTGACCTTGGTCTCCCATGAAATGTGTAAGGATATTTCGGGGTTCTTTCACAGTTGCCCTTTCAAGTCTCAGTCTACCTCAGTTTTTTGGGCTTCAGTCTCCCTTTGAATTGATGACTAAGTTGAGGTATATGAAACCTTTCACAATTTTGAATTCTTCATTAATAACAGTGAAGTTCTTCTGTGAACTTTATTTTTGCTTTCTTGATATTCAGCTGCAACCTTGGTTTGTACTTTCTTCTTCCACTTTTTTCAGCAGTTGTTTCAAGTCGTTGCTGCTTCCTGCCAGTAGTATGGCATCATCTGCATACCTTAAATTAGTGGTGTTTTTTCTGTCAATTTTCACTCCTTCCTCTGATTCTAATTCAGCTTTCATTATTATATAGTCTGTATACAAATTGAACAATGGGGACATAAAATACATCCTTATCTGACACCTTTGCCTGTAGGAAACCATTTTGTTTCTTTGTATTCTGTCTTAACTGTAGCCTCTTGTCTTTGGTGAGCTCCAGTAGCCAACTCATATTTGCAATAGGATCTCTAGTGCCTCTTCCTTTTTGGAATCTACCTTGGATGTCTGGCATCTCTAGAGAATATAGGTAATATTCTTTGTTGCAACACGTTGAGCATCACTTTGCTTGTGTGGGAGATTGACACAAAGGTTCTATAAGTGCTGCACTCAATCGCCTTTCTTGGAGATTGGAATGTGTATTGAGCATTTCCAGTCTGTGGGCTATTGTTCTGTTTTCCATATTTGTTGACACATTTTGCTTAGTATTTGGAATGATTCATTTTTTGTAGCTTGGAATAGTTCTCTTGATATCCTATCTACTCCAGGTGCTTTATTCTTGCTTTGCAAGTGCTTTCCAAGCAGCTCTCACTCCACTTTCACTCCACTTTCTAATATTGCAGGCTCTTCTTTATAATATTCTGCTTTCAAAGATGTATGTTGCTTCTGTTAGTGCTTCAGTATAGTCTTTCCACTTTATTTTCTCCTGGTCAGATAGCATATTCGTTTGTTTGTCCCTTTAATTTCTTGAATGAATGAGGTTTGAAGAGGTTGAAAGAGGTTTGAATGTTCCTTTAATTTCTTGGATTTTCTTTAAAAGTCTCTTGCTTTTCCCCTTTTGTTGCTCGCTTTTATTTCTTTGCACTAATCATTGCAATAGTTCTTTTTGTCTCTATGTGATAGTTGCAGACTCTGACCCCATTTCTTTCACCTTTTGCTTTTGCTTCTTACCAGTTCTTTGCAGCTGTGTTTCTTCTGTCATTCATACAGGCTTTTTCTTTTATGTTGCTACAGGAATTGTCTTTTGGCACTCTTCTCTAATAATGTCTCTGGTTCCTGCCCACAGTTCTTCCAGCTCGAAATAGATTAAGTTGAAAAATGCAAATCTGTCCTTTTTGGACTTTAAATTTTTCAGGGATGTTAATTAGGTTATATTTTGGCACTATGTTTCTACTGGTGAACTTTTTTTAGCTCGACTCTGATTTTTTAAAATTAAGAGGTGGTGCTCACTACTGCAGTCTGCTCCTGGTCTTGTTTTGGCAGCAAGAATACAGTTTCTCCACCTTCTGATTCCAATTACATAATCTATTTGATTTCTCTGCTGGCCATCTGAAGGCCATGTATCTGAGCAGTCTGAAGTATGTATTTGCAATGAACAGGTTGTTGGCTTCACAAAATTCTGCAAGCTGTTCTCCAGCTTCATTTCTTACTCCAGTCCAAATTTTCCTACAATGTTTGATTTGTTTCCTACTTTTCCAGTCACTTAGGATTAGCAGAATGTCTTATTTTGGTGTGTTACCAATTTGCTGTTTAATATCTGCATAAAGGTTTTTATTTCTTCTTCACCATCTGTTGTTGGAGCATAGATTTGAAGATGGTGATGGTGATGTTGATAGGTTTTCCACTAATTCTCTTTAGTTTTCCACTAAAACTCTGATATTATTTGATCAGAGTTTGCATTATAGTCTCATGCTGCCTCTGTTGCATCTTGCCTCAGTATTAAAGCCACTCTGTTTTTTCTTTGTCATTTCCGAAGTAAAACCCGTTGTGTTTGCCTTAGTGGAAATGTTCCACTGCAGTCCACTTTAGTTCACTCACACCAAGTACTGTGAAGTTTATTCGTTCCATGTCTTGCTTCAAAATTTCCAGTTTGCTTTGATGCACACTTCTCACGTTCCATGTCCCAACTGCAAGCGTTGCGTGCTATTGGATCTTCCTTTCCCCGCAGTGGGTGTCAGCCACTGCACTTCCTTTCGGGTGTGATCTAGTAGCATCATTAGCGACAGCATTACTAGCATTTCACCTTTGCCCTTCCCCAGTGGCTCATAAAGCGCCTTCCAACCTGCGAGTCGGGGGTCTCACCCTAAAACACCATCTCCTGCTTCATTTTGGATTGTTTCATCATAGGGTTTTTGAGGTAGGAAAATTCAGAAGTGAATTACGACATCCTTCTTCTGCCCATACTAACCAGAGTTAGCTTGAACTTCATTGCCATAGTCTGTGAAGGATCCTCCACCAGTGTTGCTTTTAACTACCACAGCTGCCCAGCAGCTGCCCTTCCTGAGTTTTCCCACCCCCATCACCACTTATAAGATCTGCTCTCTTTTTGCTGATGTGACCATTACTCCTGAAGTGGGTGGGTGCATCTTAGTCTCAGCTTTGACCATCCCACCTTGGATGATCCTGCTAGGAGATGTTGGGAAAGTCCAAATAAATCTTTCTAGAGAAAAGTTGCTTATATGCGCCTTTGTAATATTAACATCAAACCTGCAGTGGCCCTGCTCCTCTTGCCCAAAAATACCCAGAATTCCCAGCCAGGCTCCTTTTTTCCTCCTGATGCTTTATTGGTCATCTGTTTCTTTAAGAGACTGGGACTCTCCACCCGCCTGAGGCAACTGCTACATTTAGTTGCAAAGTTAAGCTTGTTACATCATTAGCATTTCCCTGCATTGAGGATTTTATTCTGTTAACCTGCTGGGCGGCTCCAAACAGCTCTGACTAGTTTTCTTGCATGTCAGTACCCACACCCAAGTCCTGTTATGGTTCATGTGCCTTTCTCTTTGCTATATCAACAGTCTGTAATCACTGGTTTTTACAGTACCATTATGTCATGTCCCCTCTGCAGTTTCTTCACATAGTTTAGTTCATGAATACATTATCTGTTGGCATGTACCTATTCTTCCTCGTGATCTGCCCTGTTTCTATGTACATCACTAGAAACCTATAAAACACTCTGTATGTGTTCTAGAATCTTGTAACTGATTTTGAGCACCTCTGCCCAGCAGTGCTGTTGTAGGTTTGTCTTGCAGAGGAGTTTTTCCTGGATGTTCTCACCAGTAAAAGTGATGAGGTTCCCAACATAGAGGTCTCCCCATGGATCTGAGCATACATTCTTGCAGGCTGCAAAACTGGGATTCCCTGACAGACACCAGCCTATTCTGGCCTCCTAACAGCATTACTCTTGCTTCTTTGACACTCCCAAATCCCTCACTGTATTAAGGTGTGTGTCCCAAGAGGGGGCTTCCATCCTTAAGTACTATTAAAGCTATTTATAGTACTTTCATTGGTATGCTATGCATGCTTACTTGTGAGAAGTCCCTGTACAACTGTAGGTATTTGAAATAATGTCCAGTCTTCTCTCACTGTAACCTGATTTCTTCTAAAAACTTTGCTACACATAGTGTCCTGGGGCAGCCTAAATCTTCCGCTAGTGACTGCTGTTGCCAGCAGAAAATCACCACCGTTGGTGAAGGGCTCCTACCAAGACCAACATATTTTTAGGCTCAGCCACTGCAGTAAGATTTAGGAGCCTGCCTCTCTAGGAAGAGTGAATCTGGGATGGAACTGCTTTTATAAGATTTAAGGTAGCCATACATAGCCAGATTTCCAGAGGACAGTCTTCTGTTCAAAGATAACTTGTATTGAAGGGTCTACCCAGACATAATGTGCTTTAAAAATAAAGAACCATAAAGGGAGAGCACCAGAGGTTATAAAAGTTGCCTATCATCATCATCATCATCATCATCATCATCATCATCTTATATTACCACTTAATACAATAAAATCTCTAAAACGTCTAGTGTAAATAATGTATTTTTACCACAGTGCTTAGGTAACACAATATAAAACAATATAAAATATAATTGAAAACATTACAAATAAGACCAATAATAAAGGAGAAGATTGTCACATTCCTTACAGGTGAGCACACATACATGTTCAAAAGGCCTTTAAATTGTTCTGCAGGTGTCACCTCTCAAGCCATGGGAGAATTTTAAGAAGGTGGGCACCATGACTAAGAAGGTACATAGATGCATAGCAGGTCTCACAGGTCACTTGACCACAGTATTCCCCATTATGGAGATCTGTATGAATTTCTATTTATATTAGAATATGCATTTATAAATGTGCCTCACTCTATGTTAAGCATTTTTCTGTCCCCTTTTGGTAACGCATAAGTAACCACCCTAGTCAACCTCCAATAAGGACTCCAAGGGAGCCCCAGGAGAGGCAAAGGATAAATCTAAATGAATAATACAGCATGGAAGTTTAGTCACTGAAAGGCAGAATCAGTTACAGATGTGCAAGGAATCTGCACCAGGGATGGGACTCCATCCTACTCCTTTGCCTTGGCTCCCCACCCACTTTCCCACAGCCCCGAGTTCAACTTGATGCTCAGCATGCACAGCGTTCACACAGGTGTGCACCAGGAATGAAGCCTGCACAAGAGCTGTGCAATCAGCATTCCTCTTCTGCGCATGTGACTTGCATGTTCGCTTTGTGCCGCACATACCGTGGAGAAAGTTTGCCCGGTTGCACAGGAGGACTTCTGCTAATGTTCATGAGTATTCACGGACTTCCTCTCAGCTTGGCACACTTCCTCAGCCATGGCTGAGCATGAGAAAGATGTCCAGTGACCAGAAGCAAGCTGGGTTCCATGAGAGCCTTAGACTCAGTGAGTTCTCAGAATACTTGTATAGGAAGAAGAAGTTTGGGGGAACCCTAATAATGGAACAGGAATGAGAAGCACTGAGGCAGCAGCTATTTTATGTGTACTAGAGTTTCATAGCAGTAAATAGAGTTCCTGTATTCCTAGTTGGATCCACATTTTACCCCTTCTATAAATCAGGAAGCTCTGTTGTGATGTTTATGCAAATTTTGTTTATACTGTTCTGGCCCGTGATAAAGCATATAGTGCAGTTTCCATCGTGTTGTGACACACAAATGCAATTCTGGGAAAATTAGGAATTGAGGAGTGATATGCAAGGGAAATGACAATTTTTTAAAAGTTGCTTTTGTGGTTTGTTTTTCTTTCTGTGGGCAGGTGTGAAGAAACAAATGAGGAGAGATCGTTTTAGAAAGAAGATGACAGCATCAACAGCTCCTCCTGCTTCTTCAGAAGGCATGAACGAGGTGGGGAAGGACGAACTGGAGGCTGCCATACCACTGCCATGCTCTCGCCTCCCATGGGGGGAAGTGGTGGGATCTGAACCCCAAGTCATGGCCAAACCAAGCGGTTCCTGAAACCAAGAGCAGCTCTTCTTCCATGCCGACTTTCCTAATAGTTAGTGCCCTTGAAATCAATGCAATTCACCTCTCGGTGAGGCAACTGATGATCAGGTGAGTTACTTCTGAACAGGCCTGCATTTTGGTTCATTTTCTTCTAGCTGTTATTTTGGTTACAGGACAAAGGAGGCCATTCCAACCTTTATTTTTACAATAGTGGGAGGGGAGGAGGGCAGCAGCACTACATTTCTTTCTAGTTCACAGGGCCATTGCGAGAGGGAGGGGCTGGGTGTGGGGCAAGGCTAAAGCAAAGCAGGAAAGCAACTGAAGGATCTCTGAGTTGATACCGTTCTGCCAAAGCCCAGATAGGACATATAGAACCATAGAATGATAGAGTTGGAAGGGGCCAAGAAGGTCATTGGATCCAACTCCCTGCTGTTGCAGGGCACCACATTACACCATCCCACTCAGGTGGCTGTCCAGTTTCTTTTTGAATGTCTCTAGTGTAGGAGAGCCCACCATCTCTCTAGGCAGCTTGTTCCATGTCATATTGCTCTGGCAGTGAGCAAACCTTTCCTGATATCTAGTCTGAACCTGGTTTGTCACAACTTGAATTGATTGTTCCATGTCTTACAGTTTGGTATCAGCGAGAAGAGATCTCGACCTTCCTCTTTGTGACAGCCTTTGAGGGACTTATAGAGTGCTGCCATGTCCCTTCTCAGTTTTCTTTTCTCAAGTCTGAACATACCCAATTATCTCAGTCTCTCCTCACAGGGTGGTGTTTCCAAACCCTGGATCATTACCATCCTCTGGACACTTCTAATTTTTCTGCATCTTTCTCAGATCTTGGTGTCCAGAACTGGACACAGTATTTTAGATAAGATTAGTAAAGAGTATAGGAGAACCATTGCTTCTTGTGATTTGGAAGTAATACTTCTATAAATGTATCCCAAAATAGCATGTGTCCTTTTGTGGCTGCATCACATTGTTGGCTCATATTTAGTCTTCTTTTTGCGAATTTGCTTATTACACATTCTCTTCCACCCCAGCTCCATAAGTTTAGCATGAACTGATATATATTCCAGGGGGAAAACACATAAAAAGATGTTTTATAAGGGATCTTAATAAATCTGGGATACAATAGCAGAAAAAGCACAAGAGGGATGGCTTGAGGTGAGCATCATGTGACATAGCAACAAGTTAAACATTACAACACTAGTAAAAATGCCTCGTGTGAAACGAGCCCCATTTGCCTCATCTTATCAAGTACGCAGCAGCAAATGCAGAGGCATGTGATGACAGGCTATAAAAGTTTCAAATAAATAAATAAAATTACAAGTCATGTTTGTGATTCATATTTAGTATATGTGAATACAAGACATCAGATTAGTTTTTCTACAGAGTGATTTGTTTATTTATTTATAGGGTTAGGAAGTTGTGGGCTAAATGAATGCATTCCCTTTTTTCCTGCCTTTCATGTGAAAATAAACAGTATTCAAGGATGGCATCTGGGCTATCTGCAATCCATTGGCACATGCATATTAGAAGAAAATACATTATTTATAAAATGTGTGACTTAAGGTGAAAAACTTTAAATTGAGTTTGGTAAGTTTTGCAATTTTGGGTTATGCTCGACACAAGCTAAAAATATAATGAATTATTTAGAAGAAAAAATCCGCCAGTGGGGATAACTGTAAAGCAGATATCGAAGCTGAAATGTGCTTTCATATTATTAAACCAAATCTTTTAAAAATTAAATGGCAGGGTTGAATATTGTATTTAATTTCCCTTTCTTCTTACAATGGTATTTGTAACATGAACTGGCTTTTGAGGTTCCAGAGGGCAGGGGAAGGGTTAATCCTAGAACTGACAAAATGCTAGAAAAACCAGGTGCCAACCTACCTGGAATCTGGTGCCCAAGGCTGCCATCTTCCCTTTGTGATGTGAAGTGAGAAATATCAGATTTATGGACTCAAGGACACCTGAGATAACAGAGAAGACTGGCTAATGACCAACACCTGGAGTAAATGGCTGGCCCCAAGGATGGGGAGATGAGCCCTCTCCCTACAGGTCAGCTGACCTATGCTGGCCGGGAAGGGGAGATAAAGCTAGAGAAACAGAGCAGCCTCTTGTTCGTCTCTCAGGAGGTCCCTCTGCTGCCGATTCTCCCTGCTGAAGAGTGTTGTGGCATCCCGCATTTCCTGTGCCAGTAGAAGGTAGCGTTGGTGTGTAAAGGCTAGGCTAGAAGTAGTTTGTTATTTTCCTATCCATGTTAGCCAACAAGACCCTGGGGTTTCTTGGTTGGCTGTAACCTATCTTGTTGCTGCTGTCCAATTCCCCTTTCTCCCTCCCTGCCTTCCTCCTTTACTTGGTTTTATCCTTTTTAGATTGTTTTAGTCCCTCCACCGCTATATTTTATTCTTTTATAAACTTGTTTTGTTCCACAAGCTTGGGTTTGTGATGTTCTGAATCCAGTGGCTGGTCCAGGTCTCTGGGACCAGGGAGATTCTGAGCGGGATTTTGCCCAGATGTCCAAGAAGCAGGGAATCTCTGATGGCTTTCTGTTAAGTGAAATGCAGTTGTTAGTTCTTTCCATTGGATTATTGTGAAAGGACAAGGTAAGGCTGTTGCTATTATCCAGCAAGTAAGATTGAACAAGATCGGTGTGTGTGATGGGAAGGAGAGAATCCAGTCCTTCAAGTAGCGGTGCTGAGCCTCAAGGCCATGGACCAAATCCATTAAGATGTTTGGGGCTCCCAAGATGGCTACACTCCTGCCACTGGTTCCATTGCCTTTCTCCCAACAGCTGGTCATTTGGTGGCTTCTTAGCTTTGGCACATTTTCTCTTTCCTCTTCTAAAAGGTCGCCACAACTTCCCTAAGGCCTAGTTACTGGCAGTAACCACTTTAAGTGTGAAGATGCTGGTAACCGTGACGGCACCCTGTCTCCTTCAACACCGTGTGTCTCCACTAGAATGTAGCCCTCAAGAGCTTCCCCAAAACTGAAGGCAGCCTCCCAGGCTGGGAGGGGTTCAATATCCTTGATGCCACAGGGAGTAGCAATGCCCACCAGACTGGATGGCTCTAAAGATCCATTATAGCCACGTGTGAGGCAGGAATACAGACTTCCACATAAAGCAGCACGCTAAAACCCATCCTTCTAAACAGATCTCATCACACATGCTTAAATGGCTTAGACCCAAAAACCTACAGGAATGTCCCCTCTCTGACCATTAAGTCATCTTTGGAGCCTTGCCTCCAAGTACCTCCACCAAAGGAAGTTAGGCAACTGGCTATAAGATGGAGGGCCTTCTCAGTGGTGGCGCCTTATTTATGGAATACCCTCCCAAACAAGGTTCACCAGGCTCCAGCACTCAGCACCAGATGAAGGCCTTTCTTTTCTCCCACGCATGTTGAGGTCTTCATCTTTAGATTTTAGGGTTGTTCTCATATAACCTATGCTGTTTTTTATTTATATTGTACTGTTTTTACTGCATGGAATTATTTATGCTATGTTTTATTCTTTCAATTATTTGTAATCTTCCTAGATAATAGGTGGATAATAGTATGATAAACAAGTGTTCTTGGCAAGATAGTTATTATATAGGAGCAATGCCTCTACTTGCCTTTCCACAGATGTATCCAATAGAAACACAAAAGAGAACAGGAACTTGAAAGGATTGTTCTCAGAGTAAAACCCATGGAAAGGACTAAGGCTTGCAGTCCCATTTCTGTCAGATAAAGCCTCCTCTGTTTGGAACAAAACATAGTATTAATTAAGTGCATTTGCCATTATGAAAATGTTGCAAATATTTATGCCTGCTGTGTGTGGATTAATGGTAGAAAATAAAAGTAGCTGCAGGAAAATCTGCAAAATCACATCTTAAGTCCAATTTTTTATTACTGATAAACCATTATTAAAGTAAAACTCCACATGCTTATTTTATAAACTGGGTGGATTATCCTAGAGAATAACATTTTCAATTGACAAAAGGCAGTATATTCAACACTAGTACTAAGCTAATGTACCTCGCATTGGCATAAGAGGTCTCTAGGGCAATGCCTGAAGCATTTGCTGGCAGGACAGATTTCCTAAGAAAACCCACTGTGCCCAACAGAGTATTGGTTATTGGTGTTGTGATATAGATCTCTCATGCTAGTGCGATCCTTAGCTGTAGTGTCTAATTTGATACTGCCCATAGAGGACAAGCCAATTTTCAGGCTGCACAAGATAGGAGCTTGTATCCATTATTAGACTAGCTTAAGTCACATCTACTTCAGTGAATCTACACACACTAAGTAAAACTATCATTGGGTACAACCCAGAAATTATATTCAGTGCTAAAAAGCAGCTCTCCTCAGGCTTGGAAAATCTACAAAGATAGCCCAAAGGAAGTGGCAAGACCACACAACTCCAAAATCAGTCTTGAATCTCCAAATATTATGGTTCCATATTTTTTCCTCCAATTTCATTTTTGCTCCAGTGGAAAGGATGCGCCAATAATTTGCCAAGGGAAGTGTCTTTAAATAAAGTAGCCCTCACAGCTTTCTTGGCATTTTGAGCATTCCCATTTTGAGCATTCCCACTTGACTTTCTATTCAGGAAAAAGGAGGAGATATTTTAGTGTGTCCTTAAGAGAATCTTGGCCATCTGCCTGAATGTCAAAGTAACCAACAAACAATACTTGAGCAAGAATACAAACCACTGCCAGAACAAGATGTACTACAACATAACTGCAACAAATATAATTTACCGGCCTACCAATGAAGCTGAGTCAGACCCACCTACTGAACAAGACAGCAGGTCTACCTAGCCTAGTATTGTCCATCCCAGTCCTCCCCAACCTGGCGCCCTTCAGCTGTGCTGAAATGCAAGTCCTATCATTCCAAGCTACCATAGTCATGCAGAGTGGCTTAAAATTACAGGATTACAGTCCAAGACATCTGGAAGGCACCAGGCTGAGGACAGCTGGGCTATACCACCACCAGTGCTCCAGACTTCCAGGCCAAGGTCCTTCCCCATTTGGCTATCAGAGATCCATTAAGTGGACCTGCCAGGAATTGGGTCTATCACCATCCATTAGCAGACTATAGGTATGTAGTACCTCTGAGCAATGGCTCTGGTATATAAGCAATACCTTCCCTGCACCAGCCTTCACTTCAAACAGAGAGTTCCACAAATTTCTACACTTCCTCCAGAAGTTCATATCCCTTCCTTTCATGTGCTTTCATTTTTCCTGAAGTGCTTTCATTTTTCCTGAAATGCTATCCTATAAGAGCTTCCAATCAACATCATCTTTCCAAGAGGCAGGATGCATCTCAGTGCCCATCCAGGCAAAGGTCCAGTAGGTCAGCCCTGGGCACATTGCTTTGATTCACACATGGTGGTGGGCCCATGGACCTTTGCCTGAGGAGCATACAGGGCCACTGGGAGGTTCGTAGCTGGGCAGTATATGCAAAGGTGCTGTTTATCCAGGCAGGCTGTAATATGCAAACACAGATGCAGGTGTCTGTTTACACAGCACACAGCTGCGCCTTCGTAGCCCAAGAGAATGGGCCATTATGTCAAAGGAACATAGGAAGTTACCTCATCCTGAGTCGGACTATTAACGCATTTAGGCCAATATTCCTGCCACTGGCTGGCAGTGGCTGTCCAGGTTACTGGACAGCAATTTTCCCAACCCTATTTGAGGCTCCAGGGATTGAGCATGAGAACCTTCTGTGTGCAAAGCAGGGTCTTTGCCACTGAGCAAAAGTTCCTGTCAAAAAAGGAATCTGTGAGGTGTTCCTTATTCTTGCAAAACAAAGGAGAGGAATCCGGTGGTGTCTGGCTCCCAACAGGATAGTACCCAATAGATTCCTCCTCATCTCTGCAGCTTCCTGCAGTTCTACCAATCTAGAGGGCCAGGCGATCATCCACATCAGGTTTTGTGGGCTACAGAGGCAAGGAAGGGAAGAAAACTTTCACTTTGGATATTATCCCAAGCGTTTCCTACTGATCACTGTGGATACATAGATGCAGAGGTCAGTAACAGCTGTTTCCTTTGCTACATTCCAACTTGTTTAAAAAAGCCAAGAACTTTTCATAGTGATTGGATCATTTCAAGTCTCTTTAACACTGCCCACTTCCTTACTGCTTATATTCAAGACAAATAATTTGATATGATTGAAGGCTTTATCTGAACGCAAACCAGGTTCTTATTGAAGATTTCTTGAAGTAATTTTCTTGATTTGGAGAGTCCTTTCTCTGGGTCTGAAGGCCAAATTCCAGTGAGTCAGTCATGCTTGTGTCTCATTGAAATCACCAGGACAAGATAGTGGTGATTAATTGATGTCCCACTAATAGCAATGGGACTTTAAAAGGACCAACCTGTCCAGACTTGGACCTATACCTGGAATCTCTTCTAAGGAGCACAACATTCTGTTCCCATTTTTCCCCATATAGTAACTTCTTTAGCAAAACTTTTTATCTTTCCTTATTCAAAGCAAATTTTATATGAAAGTACATTAGCATGCAGTGGTATGTTATCCATTAGAATGTTTTTGCAAGAACGTTAAAATCTGCTTTTGTTTTAAGCAAGTTAAAGGAACTTTTCCTACTATATGTTTTTAGGCATTCACCTAATATAAGAAAATGGATGTAGCAAGCACAGGTATTTTACTGGTACATTTGTTAAGGCTTTGGAATTGAGCTAAGCTCCCTGTCAGACCCAAGTTTACTGCTGTGTAATGAGTGAAATAGCTTTCCGATTTCTAGATGGGTACAATTCCTCCTAAATTTCTTCAACTTCCCATTTAACTTGATACTTTCATAAGTGCCATTTACCAAAATATAAGAGCACATAAGTCCTTATAAAACTGGCAAGTTTCATTGGCTTTGAATAATTAAAATGCTCATTATGTTTTCTTCTTAAATGAGGAAAAGTAATTTTGAGGGTGCTGTGTCATGATTTTTTGTTTTGAGCTCAGTCAGCATTAGTAGTAAGCTCTGCAAAAAACTAACTTGTAATGCTAAGAAGGTAAGAAAAGTCATGATTGGGCACTGCCAGAGGTTCAGGATTTCTTTGTCCCAGTGAGAAGGGCTATCACTGCAGAATTCAGGTACGTCAGAACTGGTCATAAGCTGAGCCCAGGCAAGCCAAAGGGCAAGTGGCACAAGTAGGTAAGGCAGGCAATCGTGGATAGCCAAAACAGAGGGCATGTCCCACGAAAAGGGGGCAGTTTTCTGTAAAATGTGTGTGTCCCAGTGTATATGTATAGATGAACAGTTAGCAATAATTGTTTCAATTTAAATAGAAATATATAATGGAGAAGACAATGGCCTGCGTCCAGACACTGTTGATGGGCAACTTCAAGGCCCATCTCTGCTTTCTGATGGTTCTTTATCTTACATCACACTTGGATTGGGCATCCCTTCAAACTGAGGATGACTTCACAATAAAGGGCAGACCTCTGGCAGCTCTTCAAATAGAGGACTGTCCTCGATAAAAGAGCTTATGTGGCCACCTCATGAGTCTAAAATATCGCACCAGAAGCAGTAATCCAGAACCAAAGTTCACAAGCAAGGGCTCTGGTAGCATTTCAAACAGAGGACTGTCCTCTATAAAAAGAGGTTAGATGGCCAGCTCATGAGTCTAAAATATCGCACCAGAAGCAGTAATCCAGAACCGAAGTTCACAAGCAAGGGAAGTCAAAATGAAAGGAAATCAGTTCAAGGTAAGCTGAGTGAGGAAGGCTGGAACCCAGCACAGACTGGGTTGATCTCCACGCCCGCAACCTTTTCCTACTGAATGTAAGCGCCACTATGACACTTCCAGCTTCATAGGACATCTTGAAAAAGGCTTTAGATATTGTTGTTGTTACATGCCAACATTTTGTTTCCAACTCATAAATGAATGTCCTCCAAAATCTGTAGCCCTGCTCAGCTTTTTTAAACTCAGGGCTGCATCTTCCTTTATGGAATGGATCCTTCTCATAGTTAGCATTTCTCTTCTTTTCCTGCCTGCAAATTTCCCTAACATTGCTGTCTTCCCCAGTGAGTCTTGCCTTCTCACTATGTGCATCAAGTACAAAAGCCTCAGTTTCATCAGTTTTGCTTTCAGAGAAAGGTCTGGCTTGATTTGATTTGGGACCTACTTGTTTGTCCCTTTCTCAGCCCAGGAGATTCACAAAGTTCTCCAGCACCATGTTTTGAACACATCAATTTTCTTCCTATCCGCTTTCTTCACTGTCCAGCTTTCACACCCTTCCATGGTGAGTGGGAATATAACAACTTGGATGATCTTGACTTTTGCCTCCAATGAAATGCCCTTACACATGATGATCTTTTTTAGTTCCTTTATTGTTGTCTTCCAAATCTCAGTCTTGTTTGACTTTCTTGGCTGTAGTCTCCAGTATGCAAAATCTTTCTCAACTTTAATTTCTTCACTGTTGACATTAAATTCTGTAATTTCGCTGTGGACACAGTTTTTTGTTTTCTTAATGTCCAGATGCAGTCTTGCTTTTGCACTTTTGTCTTTCACTTTCGTCAAGAGTCATTTCAATTAATTGCAGCTTTCGGCCAGTAAAAAGGTATTATCAGCATATCGTAAATTACTGGTGTATCTTCTGATAATTATCACTCATTCCTTTGATCCAAATACAGCTCTTCTTATATGTTCTGTACACACGTTGAACAGATGGGAAGAGAAAAAACATCCTTGTCTGGCACCTTTGCCTATGGGAAAGCATTTTGTTTCGCCATATTATGTCCTTACAGCAGCTTCTTGTCTGTGATACAGGTTACTCAAGTGCTGAGGCACCCCAATATCTGTCAGGACCACTCATAGCTTCTCATGATCCACATAGTCAAAGATTTTGCTGTAGTCTATAAGGCATAGACTGATCTTTTTCTGAAAATCTTTGGTGCGCTCCAGTAGTCAACATATATTTGCAATATGATCTCAAGTGCCTCTTCCTTTTTGGAATCCAGCTTCAACGCCAGGCATTTCTCACTCCACATAGGATAGTAATCTTTGTTGCATCACTTTGAACAGCACTTTGTTTGCCTGGGAATTTAGTGCAATGATCCTGTAGCTGCTGCACTCTTCTCTATTCCTTTCTTATTGACTGAAATGTATATTGAATGTTTCCAGTCCATTTCTTTATATATTTGTTGGCATATTCTTGTTAGAATTTGGACCAACTCAGTCTCTGCTGTTTGCAGTGGTTCTACTGGTACCCTATTTACTCAAGATGCTTTGTTCCTTCCAAGTCCGTTCAGAGCAGCTTTTACTTCACTTTCTAATATTGCAGTTTGTTCTCATAAGATTCCTGGAGTCTGTCACCTTTTTATCTCTTCCACTGTTGTATATATTGTTTCCCTGTTCTTTTCTACCAGCAGATAGCATGTTCCCCTGTCAGTCTTTCAGCATTCCTAATCAAGGTTTGAATATCCCTTTGATTTCTTGGAACTTCTGAAAGAGGTCTCTGGTTTGGTTTTGTTCTGTTTCGTTGGTCTCTTCTATTTCTTTGCACTGCTCATTATAATTGGATTTTTTTTTTGGCATGATGGTCAACTGACTTCAGTAATGTGAATCTGTTCTTTATATGGACCTTAAATTCCTCAAGGATGTTATTCAACTTGTTTTTGGCACTATGCTTCTATTAGTGATCTTTTTCAGCTTAACTCTGAATTTTGATATTAATAGTTCATGGTCACTAGCACAATTCGCTCCTGGTCTTGTTTTGGCAGTTTCTCTAACTCCTGCTTCAAATTATATAGTCTATTTGATTCTGTATTGGTCTTTGGGTGAAGTTGATGTGTACGATCATATGCTCACTTGCCTCAAGTATGTTTTTGCAAAAGATTGTTGGCTTCATGGAATTCTATGATTCATTTCTCCCTAGGCCAAATTATCCCACAGTGTTGGATTCTGCTTTGTTTCCTGCTTTTGTGCTCTAGTCACCTATGATTATCAGCATGTCTTATTTTGGTATGTTATCAATTTCCTCTTGGACACTTGCAGAGGCATTTTCCATTTCTTCTTCAGCAACTCTTGTTGGAGAGTGGACTGGAAGAATAGTTATGTTGATAGGTTTTCCAAGAATTCTGACTGAGATGATTTGGTCAGACCTCACATTAGAGCCCCTTAATGCCTGTGCTACATCTTGCCTCAGTATTAGAGCCACACCATTTCTTTTGAGCTTGTTGCTGCCAGCATAAAAGACTTTGTGTGTGTGTGTAACTGAAAATGTTCCATTTCATTCCACTTTAGTTTACTCATATTAAGTACCAAATTTAACCATTCCATTTCTTGCTTTATAGTTTCCAGTTTGCCATGATTCGTACATCTCATGTTCCATTTTCCAACTGTACATGTTTTGTAGTGTTGGACTTCTTTTTGCCTCTGTACATGTTGACTCTAAACTTTGTTTTGGTTTGATTCAGTCACAACAATGCTATTCATACTTGTCCTTTGCTGTTCCCCAGTAGCTGACCGAGTGTTTTCTGGCCTGGGAGTATCATCATCTGGCACTGTCTCTTGATCCATTTTGGATTGTTTCATCATAGGGCTTTCAAGATGAGAAAAATTCAGAAGAGGTTTACCATTGCCTCCTTCTACACAGTACTAGCCAGAGCTTACTGCTGTTTCTGGCAGAAGATCCATCATCAGTGCTGCCTTCAGCTCCTATTGCTGCCCTTCAGAAGACTGGTGCCTTAGTTTCGTCCATTCCACCTTGGGTGACCCTGCTCAGTGACCAGCCTAGTGAGAGTCTGGCCTTCTGGTGGCATTGCTGTTGGCTTCTCTGGCACTCTCAACCCCTTCACCACATTGAGGTGTACATCAAAAACTACAAATATTATTAATAAATAAATGCTTGAGTCCAAAGAAATTCACACACTCAAAGGTCAGGTCTGCAAGTCAACTGACATACAATCTGCATCATATGCCTATGGAGTAAACCATTTTTCAGAATCAGATTTTTGAAGGGGAAGTAAGTGTCCATATTTCTTCAAACATCAGAAATATTGCAGATTTGCTTCTGTACTGTCTAACTCCCACAGTGAATTATAACATCATGCTTTCAAAACAAAATTTCTGGAATGTTATGGTGTCCTATCCCCAGTTAGGGGGAAATCCAAAACCCTCTTTCAGATGTAATCCCACTGATATTCAAACACTCCAAATATTTGGTATTAACCCACTGAAGAACACCATGTGTTGGCATACAGAGAAAATCACGAGACGCTTGCGTTCATGGTGAGTTGCAGTTGGTGGTGTAGTGGAGCCAGGGCTCACAGGAACACTGCACTGGCACTACTTGATTGGCAGGGATGCTGACATTGTCCTCCACCCCGCTCAGTATACACCATTGACCCTGAGCTTAACTGCAGTCTTCACAACAGCCAATGAGGGAAATGAATTTTCCCCATAAAAATGTTTTCATAGAATTGTAGAGTTGGAAGGGGCCATGAAACCCCTGTCCAACCCTTTGCTGTTGCAGGACACCAAGTCACACCATCCCACTCAGATGGCTGTCCAGTTTCTTGTTGAATGTCTCTAGTGTGGGAGAGCCCACCACCTCTCTAGACAGCTGGTCCCACTGTCATATTGCTCTGACAGTCAGGAAGCTTTGCCTGATGTCCAGCCTGAACCTGGGTTGTCACAACTTGAATTGATTATTTTATTTATTTATTTATTTATTTAAAGTATTTATATGCCGTCCTGTCGCGAAATCCCCAGGATGACTCACATAGATTATTCCATGTCCTACACTCTTGCATCAGCTTGCTGCTGTAATGCAAAGAATTTTGGTATGGCCTGGTTTTACATGGGCAGTTCAGATCCGTTTGTTGGAGAAGAGACTTACTTCTGGTGAAGGTGAACATGGCTAGAACTGGTTCTTGATATGGAATAACATTTCTTGGGCTCACCTTGGGGAAGCAGATATGTGTGAATGAACAACTGCACTTCAAAATCTACTAGTAACCCACTGATTGCAATCCCACACTCGTGGATGGCACTGGGCTGAGGTAGCCTGTCCTAATGAACAGCTCTGAAGGACTATGCAGAGTTAGTACTACCTGGGGAAGCTTTGGGCCAGCCTAGTAAATTCTATGCCAGTGCAACTAACAGTTATGCCCTAACCATTAATGGCTATTTAAGGAACCTGCATTTACATGACCTCTTCACACACAGCTCAGAGATCCAGACCTTTGTGCCTTATCTTGGTCCTTAAGGCTGAATGCAAAACAGCACTAACATGGTGTCTTCTTTTGCCATTTGCAGTAGTAAAATTTCCAGTTGTGCACAATGGATTAATACAATACAAAAGGTCAAGTACAAGCCAGCAAGCTGGAAGTTCACGTGAAGCATGACAGGGCACCCTATCTTTTCGGCACTCTGCCAACACATCATGGGCCTGTCATTTCTACTACTGGAGACCTATTGTCTGTCTCTTTTCACTTGCACAAGCAAAAGGAAGCAACATTGAAGCAAATACCATGCTTTTGTCTCATCTAAGCACTTGTATACAGTTGTATATCCATGTCCTCCCTGTTTGACTTACAACACGTAACTAAAAAGGTTGGGCACATCAGGGTGGCAGGAAACAAAGCAAATTATATGCCTAAACAAAAGTTTTGAAAATCCTGCTGCCTGTCACGTTTCCAGTTCTTTGCCCAAAGTAATGTAGGTGACAGTTTCTCAGGCTATCAAGTTGGATTCTCAATAGATAGATAACCAGTTGAACACAATGGAAATCCAGAGCTCTGGATACTCTGGGACTGAAGAGCTGAACCAGGGACCCAATTTCAAAGAGAGGCTGCAACTACTGCCTCCCAGAAAGAACATAACACAAGGAAGAAATCACCCTGGCCAAGAGGAGGAGGAGCTGCAGAGAGCTTGTTTTGCCTTCCAAAATCCAAACAAATTACAGACATGGGTAACTTCTGGTGCCTATATGGAAGATATGTTTAGGGAGTCTAGTCCACGCAAAGGGATCAGCTTTCTACTCTCTAACCAGATCAGAAATCCAATGTACAGTTTGGAACTGAAGATGTGCCCCTGCTGTGTGGTTCTCTGTGTGTTTTGCAGACCGTGTGTTGTAGGGATGCTGGGGGAATTCTGATCCAAATAAATTTGGATTATTATGAATCTGATCTATGACTTCTGCAGTAGACCATCTTTTTCTGGGTTCAGTGGATCTCACAGCAGGTTTTTTTAAAACAATTGAGCAATGTTAGGAATTCAGGTGTGCTTTTCAATTAAGGTCAGCTGAAAAAACAAAAAACTTCCACTGTTATAAGTCTCATAATTATGCAGCTTATAACAATTACATCTGTAAAGTTAATTACCTGTAACTTTGCATCCATAATCTACCTGAAGAAGTCGATCACCATGCAAAGCAACACACTGGTCTGATACAAATTGCCACAGATAGAGGAAGAAAATTGAGACATTTATACTTTTTACTCAGGATGCAGGTATTTCTTTCAAATTCTGAGGAAAACCACCATTGTACTTTATTCAGGCTTATCAAGGAAGAGCACCTTCCACTAGTTTGTTAATATTCAGAAAAGCTGTTTTAAAAGTATCAAGGCTTATCTGCCCCATAAAATCCTATGGCAGGAACTGCTGGCAAAGTTCTGCCAGGCATGCTCAGTTTCCCTTGGAAGCCAGAACGCTGCCAGTATGCCAGTCCTTTGAATCCCACCATTCCTGCCTGCATTCTGTAACAGTAGGAAATTGTTAACTGAGAAAAAGACAGATATAATTTGAAAGGCAGAGGGAATGATTCTTATCAAATTACACATCACTGATCTGTCACTAAAGGAGAAGAAGGAAAATACTAGGCTGGCGTCCTTTGCAGACTCACGCAAAAATAAGCTATTTTGAACATCTAGGTACACCTGCATTGATTTTTACAAATCTCCATAGTGAACGACTTGTTTGTGTTTGTTGTTGAGTTTGTGGTGTTGTTTTCAGAGCACTGTAACCATACATTTCCTCTTTAAACAACAACAACAACAACAGGGGCATACAACAATTAAAAAAAAAAAACTCCTCTGCCAGTTTAAGACCAAAGTTAAGGCTGCCTCTTGTTGACCCAAGCCAGGAAATGGGAAGCTTAGGTGGGTGTCTTAAGAGATGTGCCCCAGTCAGAACTGATGTTGTGCAATGGAACAAACTGTGCTTGCTTACAAGCAACAGGCAGGCCTAGGTCAACTTGCAGGAGGATTCCTCTAGTAACAGGGTAAGATTCATATGCTTCTGAAGGCAATGCAGGACAAGGGTAATGGGTGACATCATGGCTGGTCTCAAGCAGTCCATTCTGCACCAGACTGGGGCCTGGAAACATTCAGTGCTTGTAGGGTAAGTTGTAAGTAAGCACAATCTTGACCTTCCACAGAATCATTACAGTCCATGAGGAGTGCCTGTTAAGGTACTAGCCTCACTTTCCAGTTTGTTGGGTTTATGGAATAAACAGCCTTAACTTGGGTCTCAATTCACTAGTTCTTCTTCTTTTTAAATCACTGAATCAATATATATTCCAAGTCACTGGCACATGGCCAATGTGTGTGGTATGGAACTGAGAGCCAACGTGGTACAGTGGTTAGAGCAGAAATGGAGAACCTCAGGTCCCTGGGCCAAATTATTTGGTTCTCCTGGAGTACCATGATGGATCTATCCACTTTCCTCAAGTGTTGGCCATTTGGTGGTTACCCAGCTTTCTCTCCATTCTGAAAAGTTGAAATGCTGCTGTTGTAAAAATCTTTAGACTGGTATATTTGGTAATTTTGGACTTACTTCCTCTGTCATTGGTCCCATCTACTTTGAGAATAGACCCACTGAGAGTTTCTCTGAAATAGAATTCAACCCTCAGGCTGAACAAGGCACAACACCCTGAGGTTTGAGCATCAAAATATGATTGAAGAGAGCCAGGTTCAAATTTCCCGTTCAGACAGAAAAAGACCCTGGATGACCTTCGACCAGTCACTGCCCTTCAGCTTAACCTACTTCACAGCATGATGATGATGACATCATGGTAGAGGGGAGAACCATTTATGAACTTCACACTGGAGGAAAGGTAGACTATACATGTGTTAAATAAATTCATTAATAACATCATTGTGAAAACATCCTACTTCAAAATGGGTGGTACACCTTTGACTCACTGAGCTGAATGTAGTGGGTAGCCCAAGTCGTTTGGCCATGCTTCCAGAAGCGTTATCAGAAGATAGCACAACCGTGTAATCACAGTTTAGTCACGACCATTTTCAGCAAGGTTGCCATGGCATTATTACACAGTCCTAACAAAATAACAGGTCGTTGTTGGATAGCTATGCAAATCATTCCTGTCACTGGTACACATATTGCATAGCCTGGGTCACCAGCATTCTCTGTGGTGGGCAGGGTGGTAAATGAGTTTAAAATATTCCCATTGATGGGAAGCATCCAAGCTCATCAGCTGCTGAATGAAGTAATGTGCATTTGTGTCACGACAGCTAATGCTCGATACTGACACTAACCCAACACTTACGTAGCTCATCAAAAATACAGAATGTATCATATCTTCTTAGGGAATGCAAAGAACAGGTTATAGGCTGGACTACAGGACATTTGACTGGTGCCATGGGGACGGGGTGGGGGCTCTATTTATAGCACTGCCTTTCCCATAAGCTCTGTGGTTGCATTATTTCCATTCCTCTAGTTTTAGAATAGCCTATAAGAAGTTCCACTAAGAGTGGGAGCTTCACAATTTTGAGGAGCCCACAAAGCCTCCTCCCACAGGTGAGTCTACCTGCTCACCACCAGCATCATCAGCTGTTATTGCTCGTCCTCCTCTTTCTCATCACTGACAACCTTGGCTTGCTTGACAGGCAGGGAGCCAATGAGAAGCAGGCAGTGGCAGCCCCTGCCCCTCCCTCTCACCACCACTGGGCAAAAGTGAGAGGCAGGTGAACAAGCAGGGAACAAATTATGGGAAAGAGGGGCAAGACAGGAGGCTCATGCCAGAGGCAGGCGTGGCTGCTTGACCAGTTCCTAGCCATGCCTACCCTTGACATCAGACCTGTTCTTCACAGCCTCCGATTTGTAGAAGGGAAGCAGATGACTTTGATTTAGACCACTCAACATTTTGTGGCTGAACTGGGAATTGAAATCTATGAGTGCAATTTGCACTGGTTCCATGCTGCTTTAATAGTCACAGGGGAAGTAAGAGAAGAAGAAATGATGGTTAAACCTGTTTTAATGTTTAGTTATAGATTCAAATCCAACAACCCATCTAGGAGATTTACTTTAAAAGACACCTTGCTTTATTTAAGCTTGGAGCATAATGTATATTTCTGCAACTTTAGTTGCCTAGAAAATAAATCAAATATCGATAACTCTTGTACCCCCACCCCACAAAACCCATGTGTTTTCCTATAAACTGAATGTTCCTTGTTAATGCCTCTGAGTTTCACGGGGTTTAAAAGGCATTTCTTACTTGACAGAGCTCATATTTCTTTTAAATCACACATTCTAGTGACTGTGTATTAGAAAGGATTGGAATACTAATTTAGAATAAACACATTTTTGCTGTTATGTTTATACTTTTTCAGCTCATTCCTATGTATGTACACTTCTAACTGTCACTCTTTATTAAGAATTCCTCATAGCTATGTGGGCCAAGGACTGAAGCCTTAATAAACCAAGAACAATTAATCTGAATCACTTGGCATCCCTTGGTCACATCGGCCTTTATTCCCGGTTGTAGGGGGCTGCCTTTTATTGATTCAGGTCCATAAACTCAAGGGGCAAACCTCAGCTCCAGGGGTCGAATCAAGCCCTCTGGGAGAGCTGAGACCTCTTTCCCCGGCCACTGACCCTTGGGCCATTTCCTAGCTTTTCTTCACTTTTTCAGAATTCTAAAAGGTTGGCATCCCTCACCTAAAGCTTAGTTGCAGATGGTTAAAGATTTCATCAACATGATTCTGGTATTTTTTGGTCCTGCCACTTTTACCTTTGGCCCATCCACCCTCAACCTTTCATCTCACCCTTCTGGGAAGTGAGGCTTTTCTGAGTTGAAAGTGGGTCCTTCACTTGAAACAGCTTCGACAACCCTAATCTGTATCATCTTGGCAGCAGTTTAGGGCCACCTTCTCAGTTTTGGTGACATGTTTCCTGGATGCTTGAAGGAAACACATCTCAACATTCTCAAACCCTCCAGTTCTTACCATACAAGGAAGTTGAATCTCAGGCTGAGGTCTTTTTCAGCCCCGTCTCCCTGTTTCTTTGATGCTGCGACCTGTGCTGAGCCATAGTTCTTGCTGAACCAGCCTCAGTGTAGTTATTCCATTATACCTCCGGGTTCAAATTCAACACCCCACCTGAGTATAATCCTATGTTCCCAGGAACATGTCATGTGGACTCCTGAGAGTATATGTGCCATTTAGCATATCGACCTGGAACTGGAGAAATTAATGCTTGGAGCACCATTCTACAGCCTTTTCAGATATCTCTGACACTACTCCAATATTGATAACTGTACAAGAGGGTCAACAAATGTGAATCTGCCTTGTTCATACTGCTCAAAAGCTAAACCAACACGAACATGATGGATTACTATATTTGTGCAACGATGCCACCTTAAATCAATCATACTCATGTAACCTAGAGGAATTTCAGGACATGAGCAAGGATGTGGCTACGAGCAGACAGAATTCTGCTCGTAGAATTTAGAAAATTTATTTAGAAAATAAAGAGAACACGGTGTCTAACAAGGTTATGTCAGGCTCAGAACAGGCTCCTTGGATGATGCAATAATGAGCTCTCTTGCTTTAAACTGAGAAGTCTTCATCTTATGAATCAGCCATAAAAATCTGATTACTAATGGCTTTGATAGCTCTGCCTGTTCCTATATTTGGTTTCTCTACAGCCGGAGATCTGTGTCATGAGCCCGTGTATCCTCCAAACACTGCCCACTTCTACTGAATTGGATGCCATGAGATCCCACCCAAAGGAGTCACTGCTGCCTTGAAAACAGTTACTAATTCTCTGAACGAAACAATCAGGATACTGTGGCCGTGCAGCAGGAAGGACTGACAGCATCACGTGGGCTGCGGCATTCCTTTGTGTCAGCAGACGCAAGTGGGATGTTCCCTTTCGGATCTGCAGGGCATGGGAAGTGGGCCTGGAAACATAATGTGCATTGAAACCGGCTTTCAGCTCAGGAGCTCGTGTCCTTGTGACTCCTCCTGGGTGATGCTTATTCCATCTGCAGCAGCGTTTTCTTGATGTACTTCCCTTCTTTGTTGCAGAGCATAATGTAATCAAATGAAGAGCATTATACCATATTAGGCCGCCGAATGGGTTTCAGGGGCTGCCAGACTGGACTGGTTGAGTCAGCAGCTTAATTGGCTAAAGGATTAGCCAACTAGCTGGATGGGCCATTTTAATTTGCAAAGGTAATTGATGATGGATAGGATTCGGAGTTGGAGCAATTTGGTTTGGGTGTTTACTGTAAAAAGTCATTATACCATCCCTGCCTCCTTGCTGTGAGAGTTATACGGAACCCCCCTCTTCAGAGGCAGGATACCACTGGATGGCTCAGGATTTTGTGTCCTCCTTGCTGGCTTCCCAGAGGCACCTGGTGGACTAAAGTGGGAGGAAACTGGTAACCAGACACGGTCTGATCCAGACAAGCTCCTCTTATGCTCCTGAGATATTAAGAAAGACCTTAGGGTCTAACAAGTGGTAGATTGTATGTACTTACTTTTATTAAAAGTTTTAAATATATATCTATAATATATAATACACAGGCACACTGGTGCTTCCTCACCTAAAGAAAGTCAAACTCTGTAATCCTATCTTTGGGATGTTCACTGCTCCAAACTGGTAACAAACACATCCATGCAGGTCCAGGCATACACATTCTATCTACATATATGACTGAGATCCAGTGTGGCGTAGTGGTTAAGAGCCTGGGACTGGGACTCAGGCGATCTGGGTTCTAGTCCCCACTCAGCCATGGAGCCAACTGGGTGACTTTGGGCCAGTCACGGACTCTCAGCCCAACGTACCTCACAGGGTTGTTGTTGTGGGGATAAGATGGAGGAGGAGAATGATGTAAGCTGCCTTGAGCCCTTTGTAGGAAAAAGGCGGGCTATAAATCGAAAAATAAATAAATAAATAAATATTCATAAATATATGAAGTCCCTGCTCTACATTAGTTTAATATTTGCCATGTAAATTTCACACAGATCTACTTTTGATCTTCCGAGAATAATAGAATGATAGAACAGCAGAGTTGGAAGGGGCCATGAAAGCCACCAGGTCCAACCCCCTGCTCAGTGTAGGACATGGAGTTAAACCATCCCTCTCACAAATAGTGCTTAATTAGTACAGGTTGTACCGTGAGAAGAGATTTGGTGTGGCCAGAAAGGCCTGCACTTCTGAGACCAATGCTGAAGGCATGACTCAAGTTCTGGAAGCATGGAATTTGTGGCATATTTACATCCAGTCTGCATTATTGTGTTCTAGCTTCAACGTCACTGGAATGTTACACATTTGTCTCGCTGGGGAATCAAAGCAGGACAGGCAAATGACATATTCATTGTATGCTATAGCTGTGAAATGGTTATGTCATTTTAAAAAACAAAACTGGCACTTTCCTCGGTTCAAAGATTGCATATAGTGATCTTTTTTTAAAAAAAAATATATGCTGTACATACAAGTAGTTGTTTTGCTCACTTCCAAAAATATTTGTAATGTTTCATGGATTACCCCACAGTCTCCACCAGATGTAGGAAACCTGGTACTTTCCAGATATTTTGGACTAAAATTCCCATAATCCCTAACCATTGGCTATGGTTATTGGGACCACAGATAATCTGGTTCAAAACATATGGAGGACACCAGGGCAACCGTACCCACGCCATGCAGAAATAAATTCCATTGTACTTACAACCTAATGGTCAGTGCTATAATTAACATTCAGCTGTACTTAAGTCATATTCTCAGTGAATAGGAGACACTGAAATGGCCTTTTCTGAGTAAGCAGAGATGCCCTCACTGCACCTTAACAAGAAATGTGTCATGGAGCTTCAAATTCCATCATGTTGACTCCAAATGAAACAGGCTCCGTTTTAAGAAACAGATTATTAAATCCTGACTTGAAGCAAACACTGCATCAGAACATTCTAGGACCCGTTAAAAAAATCATATTTCTATGCAGCTTTCTGTAACTTGATTCTCTGTGGATGCTTTGTAGGACTACTTCCAGCTTTCCTGACCATTGGCCATGTGGGCTAGTGTCAAAGGAAGCTGGAGTCCAAAACTTCTGAACAGCACCAGGTCTGGTAAGGTTGTTGCAGAGGTTCACAATGCCTATATAGATGTATGTATCCTACTGGGACGGGGGTCATGTCCAATGATCCCAATACCTCACTCCACGGCAGCGCACCCACTGAAATCCCCTGCGTCATGTATCTATTAAAGGTGCTGGTAAGGTCCCATCCGCTTTTGCATCTGGCCACCCTACTTAGCAACATAAGAGAACTCACTCATCCTGAGTCAGCCGCTTGGTCCATCTACCCTTGTGTGATCAACATCAACTGGCAGCAGATTTGGGGCAGCAATGTTTCCAGCCCTTCCTGGAGAGGCCAGGGATTGAATCTGGGAGCAAAGGCAACCCTACAGAATCCTCAGGTGTGAGCGCCAGGCTGCTTTTCCAAAGGTGAGTGTAACATGTAGCCAGTTTCACACACTGAGCATATCACGCAGGCAGAGGAACATGTGATTACTGCTGCACAGCTGCTGTTTTTTTGACAGGCGTTCTCGACAGTTTTTGTTATGCTGCCATTTAAGCAAACACGGTGTTAGCCTTTCGCCCACAGACTTATTCTCATGGCTCAGCAGCTGCTGCTGCTTTTATGCATTCAATTCTGTGCCCCCCCTCGACCCCCCCCACACACATATGACAATCAAGCGCAGGGATCATAAAGTCATGCTGTCATCACAGATGACAGGATCTCATTAACACGAAGTGGAACCTGTCAAATAGATGGGGACATTGACACACACACAGCTTCTCTATAAACAGGTTGTTTATTCATTATTCTTATTATGGAATCATCAATGTACATAGCATTACACATCTTAAAGTAAGAAGCATAAAAGAAAACTGTCCAGGCTCCAAGCAGATTACAATTCCAAATGAATGATTGTACTAATTTCACTTTCTCCTGCATTTTAAAATCTCAAGTTCTTTCCCTCCTGAATGTGAAAATCTTTGTGAATTTTGGCAAACCGTAATCAGATGCAAACTTAGTTTTCTCCTGTCCCCACTTACTTACAGTCCAGACTTTGACAGGAGGAAGATGACAAAGAAAAAAGAAGAAAAGGTGTTAGGACAGAACAAAAGGTAATGAGATGAGTGTGAACAAATGTGGAAAAACAGAGATGGGCTTCCTTCTGGCTGGGAATATGATGTACTCCTGGTATACCTGATACACACAGCACTTTTTGCATTGCCCTCTATAAGGGCCTTTCCAGCGCACTAAATCCTTAACAATCCTTAACAGCTCCAGCCAGTGCCAATAGAACCATTTCCCATCTCAGCTAAGGAACTTAGTGATCATGGACCAACAGGGGTGGCTGATGGGGAGCCATGCTGAAAGCATATTCATAATATTATTTTCTTTCTTCTAGGGTAGTTGAAAGATGTGCATTAAAGCACCAGACAGCAATCATGGAAGACGCTCAAAAGGGGGAGGTGGCAGGGTTACGGAACGGCATCGCATTCATTCTTCTGCATGGGGGAGAAGAAGGGAAGGAAGTTGCATTGCTGCCAATGAAGGAGTTCAAGGGCTAAATGAGCACACACTCCAGTGATGTGGTGGGAGTGCTCGGCCTCTTTCCACAACTGACTGCTCTGGACTGTCAAAGCAGCAAAGCAAAACAAGATCTGTCCCTCTTGTGTTGTTTTCTTTATAGCATTGATGAACTTCCCACAAATTTGAATTGATGGCCATCTTCAGAATTTCCTGCTCAGCTGATTTCTCCTCCTTTTGCCCCAGATAGACAACAACTCTCTGCTTTTCCTGGGTTAGACGCCATTTCCTTTCATCCTTTGGATTTGCCTTGATAAGAAACAAACAAAAAAAAAGGTTGTTGTGATGGTTTGAAAGTGATTCGTTAGAAATACAGTTGTTTTATAGTGCCATGTTCAGGTTTATGGAGAAGCAGTTCTCAGAAATGTCTCTCCCTCAGGCTGTCTATATACTTCAGAGTCACACTTTTTACTATCTGGCCCTCTAAATGCAAAGCCAAAGTCGACCAAAAGGACCAGTTCTTCATTATTGATTTATATTTCTTGTATTCCTGCTTGTAATTTTTATTGTAGGTCAAAACTGAATAAAGCAAGAGAGTCTGTTCCAGCACATTGAAACAGGACCTGAGACTGAAGTGATGGGGTAGTTTTTGATCTCACCCAATGACATGGGTAGGAACTACTTACCTGGGAGCAGTGCCCACATCACTGGAAGAATGTGTTGTAAGAGGTGTTGGTATGATTCTTCCCCACAGAACTGGCATTTCCCCAAGGTCAGATGTTCCACCAGCCGAGGCTGATCACAGATCAGGTGCCTGGGTGGACATCTGCTTGGCACCCATATACTAGATGTTACTTTAGGTATGTGGCAACATACCAGGAGCATGTGATGTAGCAGGCCATAGCTCGGCAACAGAGTACCTGCTCTGCGTGCAGAAGGCCGAAGGGCCATTAAGGGTCATCTCCAGGTAGGGCTGTGAAAGAATCCTGCCTGAAACTCTGGAAAGCCATTGCCAGTCTGTGCTGATAGTCTTGAACCAGAGGAACCAGTGGGCTTTCTTTCCCCAAAATGAATGAAGTAGAAGAAATGAAATGACATTTTTCTTTGTAAGCAATCAAGTCAGTTAGCTTCCACTTTTTATTTTTTGGGCACTAGGTTTCTTGATAACACAACATGAAATGCCCTGTTGATGCTGTGTACATCAGCCAGGTGTTGTATACTTTTGGAACATTTTTTTTTCTCCCAGGTCACAACCCAGGACAAGGAAGGTGGCTTGAATGCAATGATGGTCCTTCCAAATTCAAAGCACTGCTTTAAAATGTTGTGATTGTTTCATCCAAAATGCAGTTACCATTGCCAAAAGAAAGAAGGGTTAAATTTCCCTTCATTTTGACTCATTCTTTGCTTCGGTTCCTGTTATCTACATTTATATTTAGTTTGCAGATAATGGATGTAAATAGGCAAAAGCTGCATGAGGTTCTTTTCATATTCCATTATGCCTTTTGACACTCATCTGTTGCCCCTGCAAGACAAAATCAATAAAGGGCTTTCTTAGCATTACTGTGCAGTGTATGAGAAATTGTGTGACGCCCAGAAAGTAATGACTACTTTGTAGCATTCATTATAAAGCAGTTAACCACAAGTTGTCCCAAGTAGCTGTTGTGAGCATTCATTTAACTTGCAACAGATCAATAAGACTTCAAAAGCCTACATGACAAAAATATCATGGAAGAGCTTCTAATGGGGGCCTAAGCGCATGTGCATCTCGGGACATTCATTTATTTGTTCCTACAGGACAGGAGGCAGATCTAGATAGAGCTGGATAATTTGTAGTAGATCATCAAGGACTTCTGACTCCCAGTTGTTTAACAGTGGCAGCAAAAAAGGGGCACTTTACGCACCCACCACCCACACTGCCCCCATCCATTATACTGATGAATGAAGAAAGCCTATGGTGGTAACCAAGAGTGGGATGAGGAGAGCAAAGATTGTGAGCTCCACTCAGAGCTGGTGTTCAGAGCAAACTCCTGGGTGAAAAATTCTTCATTTCTAAGTAGATTCCTTCTGCACCAGACTCCAGTTCATGGAACTCAGGAATTTACTTAAAAAATAAGCAAATAAAACTCACCCATCCTGGAAACTCTGAAGTCTGCCCACCCCTGTAGTGGGCTCAGCAATTGGCAGCCCCTAAGCTAGCTGTGGTGAATCTCTGGCCTGCAGGCCTAATCCAACCCAGCAGGATGCCCAATTTGCTCAATGGAAAGGTCTGAGCTGGCCTTACTTTGACAAACAGAGACCCCACTTGCCTTTTCTTTATTTCTTTTTGATCTGCCATTCTTGCAGTGAAGAGCTGCCCCTGGAGGCAAAATGGCAGCATTCAATGTGGGGCACTGCCCAAAGAGAAACAAGGCCCAGGGGAAACCGAGGACACAAAGCTCCCTGTGCCGCTGTCACTGCCCTGTCACCTAACTCCATCGCACGCTCTTTCCCCCACCCCTCAAGTAAGCAGCATCCTTCTCTCCCACTCCTCCTCCCATGGGCATTCACTCAAGGGAAGCTTTGATGCTGCCAGGGGTATCTAGAGAATACAGTCCAATGGAAACAGCCAGCACTAGAGTTGTCTGAGTATGAAAATGCTCCTGGACACCTGCCTGGTGTTCTTTCTTGTCCCTCTGAGCCAGTGCTGTATTTTGTTCCTCCCTTTCTGCACTGAGAGTGGCCAGGAGTGGAGATTTTAATCAGCTGTTGGGTTGCCACTCAAAAGGGCTGGTTAGAGAGCAGGCGCTGGTGAGGCAGCCATCCTGGTACTGCAGCCACAACTCACAAGGGAGAATGGGCATGGAAGGTAAAGCAGCTCAGGCAGGGGTTAAGGAGGCTCGGTTTGTTTAAAGAGGGGCCAGAAGGCATGAAGGTACTGGTGGTGATGAGAGAGCTGGATTGAAACGTGGGAAAAAATGGAAAATGATCCATTTCCACTGTGGCAGGTGTGGAGTCTTATCAGTTGGAGACATGCTTACTTCAGACTAATTCAGTTCCACTTACTTCTGAGTAAACATGCCTCACATGTTGGCCCTCCCACCACTGGCATGTGGCCCCAGAGCTCTTCCCAGATGAGAATTTGGCCCTTGGACAGAAAAGGTTTTCCCTTGCCCTAAGCTCAAGCCGACACACTGAAAGGGGCCGTCTGGTCCCCACATAGTCAAATGTGAGGGCAAACAAGTGTTGTGGCAGAATTGGGATTTCAGTAATGCAGCTGGATGAGGCTACTTGGGGTAAGGTTTGCAGACCTGGACCAGCTGCCCTTGCTCCCTTCCCAAAGCATTGCCTTAGCAAGTGTGGGGTTGTATCCCCACTGATAAAGTTTGTTGGCCTTTTTTGTCTTATGTTCTGAGATAGTGAAATATGGCTACTTATGTGCATACATGACTGAGTATATTTCTAAAACAGGACTGGTCAAGATTTTTACTCTTGAGTTCCCTGCTTTTGAAGCCCCCATGCATTTCCGTGAGAAGAAACATCTCCATCCAAGAGGATGGCTTCCATGTTCCTCTTGGACGGCTTCCATGTTCCTTTTGCTAATCAAATAATCATAATGAAGCCCCTTTCAAAGCAGCATGTAACTAAGCAATTCAGGCAAGCTACTTCATAAAGCAGGATTCCAGCCTTAATACTCAACCCATTAGGCAACTCCAATTTAAAGACAGGGGTATATTTTGCTTTTAATAAGAATAAATAACGTAAAATGGAAAATACAGGATTATTTGGGCAGATGTCTTTCTTCCTCACATGATTAAAAAGGAAACAATTTGGCTGAGGAAGCACAAATGCTTCTGCCCCCGCCCCCACCCTTATAAAGAGGTACTTCAAACTGTTTGTTCTGGCAGGCATTTTTTAGTTAATGGGACTGAGCCTTTTAAGATCTGCGGTGGTTGCTTTTTTGTCTGTTTCTTTGTCTCTGCTTTTTCAGGTCTGATGCGGCTCCCTTCCTGATTTTTAAATAGGGCTCAGCTGAATTCACAAGGGCAACTGAGTGCTCAGCTCTTTTACCCACCTTGGAACGGGCATCTTTATTTCAGCTATATTTGGGGGATGTGTCATTAAAGCAGGTTTCTTAAGATATGCCATGGCATGCCATTTCACACAACCCTGTTTTCAAAGCTGAACTACCAGAAGAAAATGTATTTCATTTTTAGATTTGTATTTGTATATTATTTTAACAACATATATTTTGCATATCCGTACAAGTGTTGCAAACATTTCAAAAGACATGTGTTGTCCTTTTCCTTTTATTCTTGATGTTTTAATGCATTTACTACACTTTATGATATATTTATTTGGATTGCATTGTAAGGTACAAAATGTTTGATGCGCCTATTTGCGGCACTGCAGAAGAAATCCAGCTGAGAAAGCACTGGGCCAATGAAAGACCAACATCTGTGCACACCAGAGATTGCTTCCCTGGGGCCATTCTTCCTGAGAGTGAAGCCATGCCATGGGCTCGGCCACCACTGCTCTGTCACTGGGGATCTCAGTGTGGGCACGGAGGGCTGCCCTGTCACGGCCTGTTCATGAGCAGCTGCTTAAGCACACATGTTCTGAGCAGCGAGGATTCCTGAATGATTAGCAGTCCCAAACCTATAAAATCCAACACACAAAGAACCATTCCCAAGCCATCTTTGGCAGCACACAGGCCTTCAACGATGCATCCATGTCCTGGGAGTAGACAAAGCAGTGTGCCTCATTCGAAGGCTGACTAAAATTCAGCAATTACGCCAAAGACAGATGCATCTGTAGTGAAAATGATGTGGTTAACCATGCAAGTCCTGTACAGGCATTTAAATTGTTGCACCGAGTGTGCAACATGTCTGTGTACTAGCTACACTTCCCTTCCTCTGCTTTCCTGCCTGTAGGAAAACTATAGGTTCATTCACAGTGGTGGTAACAACCCTCCTTCAGGCCTTCCGCTGAAAGGTGATGGAATGCACAACCCCTCCATCCTTAGATTTTTGAATGCCTGTGTGGGGTTATAGGCATTGCATTGAAGACATGCTACACTCCTACATCTTCTGTTCATTTTTCCTCTAGTGAAGAACCACTTTGAGATTAAGGGCTGGTTCTCATAGCTTGTAACTAAATCTTAGGAAAGCCCTTTCAGGTTTATAGAATGAGAGAAAAACCTGCGCAGAATGTGGAAAACCACAAGAGAACTGGAAGAAAGGGTATTGGGCCAGGGGAAGGCAGTGTGGCCATCTGGAGAATCCAGGAAGGTTGAATATGGCCCCTAGGCCCAGCATCCTGCCTCTGTGCAGAAAACCTAATATATTTGATTCAATGGCTCATTAGTCAGCACAGTAAATTATAAGTGCATCATGAATAGCTCCTTCTAAATTGGCCCTTAGAATGCAGATGCAGAAAAATTAGAAAGGGTCCAGAGGAAGACAATAAAAATGATCCAGGGTTTGGAAACACTGCCCTATGAGGAGAGACTGAGGGAACAGGGTATGTTCAGCCTTGAGAAGAGAAGGCTGAGTGGGGACATGGTATCACTCTGTAAGTGCCTCAAAGGCTGTCACAAAGAGGAAGGTCAAGATCCCTTCTTGCTGATACCAGAGTGCAGGACACCGAATAATCAATTCAAGCTGTGACAAGCCAGATTCAGGCTAGATATCAGGAAAAGCTTCCTCACTGTCATAGCAATATGACAGTGGGACCAGCTGTCTAGAGAGGTGGTGGGCTCTCCCACACTAGAGACATTCAGAAAGAAACTGGACAGCCATCTGAGTGGGATGGTCTAACTTGGTGTCCTGCAACAGCAGGGGTTGGACCTGATGGCCTTCATGGCCCCTTCCAACTCTCCTGTTCTGTGAATCTGCAAAGTGATTCCAGCACCTGTAGAGTGTCTCACCCACTGCAGCTTCTCTTTTGAGCTTTCTCGGAGCTCTCCATTGTGGTGGCGCTATTTTGGAGTGAAGAAAGTTCCACACCATGGATCCTTCCTATGACGCTCAGAATAAAAACACTGCAACAGATGAGCAGCCACACTGACATAGGAATTACCGGCCTCCCTGGTGCTCAGCTGAACCACTTTCTCCGCAGTTTGTGCCATTATGAGAGCTTTGTTTATCCCCCAAATAATCCTTGGTGACTAGGTTCAGATGACATGTTGCAACCCCACAGGGAGTCACATGTTCATAATGGAGGACACACCTGCCACAGCTCACAAACTCTGCCCACACACACCACACACCTGTTTGGGCCTCAGAAACTTTTCTGTGAGGTGAAAGGAGCAAAGTTGTTATACTGCTATGCAGCTAATCCCCAGGTTTATCACAAGGAGAACGCTTGGATAGCTCAGTTCATGGGTCAGGGGTCCAGCTGAAAGCAAGAATATTTAAATAATTTTAACAGAGTAATTGTATTTGTTAGTTTTGTTTCTACTGTTTTAAAGTTTTATTGTCCAGATGTTTTAATTGAATTTTATCTTTTAATTTGGTGCTTTATTGCTGTGCTATCAATTGTAAGCCACTGGAGAGCCTTTTGGCAAAGGGTACAGCATAGAAAAGTAATAAATACATAATATATGCATAATATTTCAGAGATGCATGCGCGATATTCAGGCCCAGAACACTTTTGCTTTTATAAACACTGGAGATGGGGGGGAGTGGAAATATTACCCAATAAAGGGGGGGGGACAAAGGCAAGAATTTGTAATATCTAATCAACTGTGATTGCTTCCTCTGCAAAAGACAGCTGTACTTCCACACAATGGTCAAGCCATTCAGCTTCCTGGCGCCATCCCAAGGTCACTGTTTTCTTTTACTGTTGCTTCTGCCTTATGGAAAATTCCTATGGAACCTATTTATTCATTTATTTGTTTAATTTGACACATATGCTCTATATTTTCAGTGGGGTGAAAGATCTCTAGTCTGGACAGCCTCTTGTGGTCTGAAAGTCATTATTTCAGTGTTAGGTTTAAAAAAGCTCAGAGAATTGGGGAGGGACAGGGGGAACAAGGCATCAGTTAGCCACCTGTATACATCAAGTCAAATTTATGCAAACCTGAAGTTGCTGATTATGGAGAAGGAGAGACAGAACTTGAAACTTACAGAACAAATGTATCTGCTTGGAAAGAAATTAAATAGAAAATGCTGTAAGCATTCTCTGGTGATATATGAGCATCAGTTAAATGGATATATGATTTCTCTCACCTACCAGTCCATATCTGGGGGAATAATGCTTACACTGAAATCAAAATTATATTTTATTGCAATTCAATTTATTCAGAATTGTATATAGTTCATCTGATTTTATTAATATGCCTTTTGTAATTTTTAACATATGCAACCTTGGGATGATTGCAGTCTTGTAAGGCAGGTACATGAAATGCACTAAAATAAATAAATTGCTGTGTACTTGTAATTATTAAGGACTGGGGACCATCATCAGGTACGTGCTTAGGTAATAAGCTCAGACCATCTCAAATTTGGTGTGGTTTTACTAAACCTGGTGGTGCTGATTCAGCTCTAATTGTTTTTTGGTGCATCTGCCTGGAAGCAAACTATTCATTAGACTCAAAGCTCTGAAAGCTTATTTTGCCCTGTTTTTAATGAAAGGCAGACTCGGGAGGCTGCCATTTTGAATGAAAGAGGAGGAAGAAAAGGATTGCTTATACCTTTCCCTGCTGTTTTTCTGTTCAAAATCATCCCCTTTGAGTAGCTTTCCTCCTGTGGGCCTTGAAATGTATATTTACAAAGGTAATTATGTATCTGGCACCTTGAGGGTAAGAGTGGGAAGGGAATATTTTGGAGGCTGGAGTGGAAACACAGCTGGCAGGAAAAGGCTACATTCCTGCTATTTTTCCACTCAAAATTGCAGCCTCCTGGGCTTACAATACCATTTAAGCACACACACACACACAACCTGCAATGCTATTTCAGCATCCCTAGCTAGCACCTTTTGCCTCCAAGGTGGTGGAAACAGATGAACATTCCTATCTGCATCAGATGCATTTGTAGAATTCAGCAGTGATTCCACAAGTGTATCCACCACTCATCAGTTTCAGTTAGACACACAGTTGTCCCAACTCTTGCTAGATTCAAGAGAGTATGTCATACGTATTTTCCATGCACTATGTCCATACAGTGCACTGTGCAATGCAGCAACATTGGAGAACATGTAAAACATCTCATTTAAATTTCTCTAAGCTGCCATTAGAATATGTTAGGGAGAAGTCTTCTCTTGCTTGGAACAGAAGCAAGCACCCATACTTCTCAAGAATAAAATCAGAGGATGAGTTATTATGTGGTGTGTTTGCTCAGGTTGAACTATGGCTAAAACCAGGACGTTTGTGGTTATCTATCACTGAAAGATTTATACACACTTTCTATATTCTGTCTTGCTGGCTAAATTGTTCATTTTGTTCCAGGAAAAGGCAGAAAGAAGAGGAAGTTTAAAGTCTGTAGGAAGGGGAGGGGGAGCCCAGGATGCTGTCAAGGAGCTATTGCCTAATTACATGTGCACATCATCTTCACAGTAAATGAGGAAGGGTTGTCTGTGTGGGAGCTCTGGATACATGCCAATGCCTTCTTGACTCCCCAAGTCAGCACCCCAGCCAGACAATTCACAAGTGTTCCTTACACTGCGTCTTCAAAGTGTCTTTCCTCCAAAATAGAGCGTTAAGTTACAGCTTCAGCTGGGTATACCTTACCGTACCCTTCTTGTTCTAGGAAGCATAGACTTGTAACATTCTGTCAACTGGCTTTCATTAACCAAGAGGTCCAGAACTAGGCCCGCCTAGTCAAGATATGGAGGCAATTACATTCATTATAGTCAAGATATGGATACCATTTTTCACTCCACCTTGAGTCCAGCCCAGATCCTTCTGATCATCTGAACCAGACGGTGCCTTCCTTCATTTGTGCAGCATGGGTAGGTGTGCTATGGTGCAGTTTGAAGATCAGCTGGGGGTTTGCTTGGGTCTCAGAGCGGTGCTACGTTCTCCTTCACAGCACTAGCGCCTCCCACTTGGGTGCCCAGGGCACATTTCCACGGACAGGGTTGTTCCTCTCTCAGTCAGAATGAAATGTGCCTGAGGCTTTGCTTTCCCAGATAGTCCTGTAGCCTGCAATCGACAGAGGAAGCTTCACCCTCTATGGTGGCTCTTGGCTTCCGTATGTGGCCCAGATTTATACCAATACTTGCCACCTTGCAAGTGGCTGTGCCCCTTCTTAAGAGTTACTTACACGTCCAGTGGGGAAGTGGGAGCCTAGAACATTGTCCTGAGCTTGTCCCAGTGTTCTGAGCCAAGTACATGCTCCCACATATCCGTGGTCTTTCCTTGTTTCCTCTCACTTCCTTCATCCCTTTAGCTCTTTCTGAGTTATTTTCCTCAAAGAGGGTCCAAAGAGAGGCTTTACTTGCAGGCTCCCTGACAGCATCCCAGCCAGTTGTTTGGCTTTCCCATCAACTTCTTGACCCAAGAGACCCGATAAATGACTATCGCGGGACAATTTGGTGCTCAGGCATGCCTGCACAGGGAAAGCTGATGACCCAAATCCTGTAGACCGGAAATTCTATGACCAACCAGGGTGTGAGGCCTTGTGTGTTCCTCAAACACACACTTACTCTGAAACCATGTAAATGCACCCATTTTGGCCCTTCTTTCTCTTTCCCTGACCTTGACCATTTGGCTGCTTGTGTAACACACCTGGCCCTAGCAACCCTTGCATTTGCCAGCTTACCACCTCCCAAAACCTTGCTACACCGCTTCCCTTAAACGCACTTTGCTTCTTATTTAGCAAACAGTAATTCCCCGCCACCATCTTTCTTTATCCCTATTATTGTTATTATGAGTACTGTGAAAGTCAAAATGCTGATGGGTGTGGGATTCACTATTTATTTATGTAAAATACATTGTGGTATTAATGTACCACATAATAGCTGTATTGATCAACCTTGGCCACTGATCTTGAGGTCATTTTCTCCATTTGAAGAAATGACCCCCTCTCTTTCTGTTGAAGGATATTGCATAAGGTTGCATCTAATATTAGTCATACCTACAGTAGGCCTAATGAAGGAATGAGACTTATTTTAGGTTAAAATTGGGTATAACCCATAATGCACTGTGCTTCTGTGTGTCTGAGAAAGATCCCTGTAATTCCTACTGCACTGGGCATAGTGAGTATATCAATGAGTTCATGTGTGTTGTGTGAATGGTGACATCTCCCAACAAAATGTATCACAAGGTAAAAAAATATCACCTCCTTGTAGGGTGGGGTGAGGAACATTGCCATAAGTTGAGTTAAATCAGTTTTGCATTGCAATCATCTCTGATTTTTTTTAATGACTCTATATTGACTTAAAATGTAAGTTCCATTTGGAAACTGCTCCTATCCATTTTCTATGCTACATTAACAGTGATCATTAACACCCAATTCATATAAAAGGCATTTGTAGAATCATTAATGAAAGTGCTCAAGATCATTCTAAGGGAAAAGAAGGCTGAACAGGCCCCTGGTACTGTGCTGGGGATAATTTGCATCACAATGATTTGTGGAGAGATTTTTTTTACCCCATGAGCTTAAGCCACTATAATTCTCCCCCAGCTGCTTCCTCCTATCAGCAGAAGACTTGTTGAGATCGATTGTCCCTCCAAAATGCCACATGATATCAGCACGGAAATGATTGGTCGCTCTTGATTTTTGAACAATCGACTGTAAAGAACACAGACCATGCATTGTGCAGATTTTAAATTAGATCCCTTGCTAGTTTTCATACAGAGATTACATTGAATGGAAGCCCATTTCTGAGCATGCATCAGCTATTCGTGTATAAAAAGAGCCTGGGAGAGCGGATTACTCCCACCTCAGCAAAGGCACAAGGTACGTACAGTTCTGATTTCAAGCCAAACCCCCACAAAACACCAGGTTGGAGGCCCTCGGTGACATCACATTGCACTCACCCTTTCTCCGCTGTTTGGTAGGAGAAGGATAGGAGACCTCCCCAGACAATCCATAATTGGTTTTAATATGTTTTATTTTTTAATATGTTTTATGTATTGTAAGCTGCCTAGGAAGGCCTCGGCAATTATAGGCGGCCTATACATACACATATACATAAATAAATAAATCTCTAGGGAACTGCAAAGCTGTAGACTTGGGTCAAGAAGCATAATTGCCTTACATTTGTCCACCTCCTTTTTAAGGTGGTTTTACATGTTCTTCCTCCCCTTCTGGGCCTCATCCTTCCAACCACCCTCTGAGAGAAGCAATGCTGAGTCAGCGACTGCCCATCAGCCACGCCGGGAGCTCCAAGGTACTAGAACCCCCATCTCCTGAATCCCAGCCCAACACTGGCCACTAGACCACACAGCCATGGAGATTGTCCTCCAATGCAGGGTCATCCTCAAGGATAGGAATGGTTTGGCACCAGCTGAGGGCCCACACCCCAATAGGAGCTCAGTGGCAAGGCTCCCCTGAACGTCCTCCTTTGTACCGTGGCAACTTGCTTGCTCATCTGCCTCTTGCTTGTGCCCAGGTAACATCTCCTGTTCATTCTCTGGCCCTCTGGCCTGTCTAGAAAGCAAGTAGGAGCAAGGAGAGAGAAAGGACTGGGAGCAATAGCAGCTGGTGACAATGGTGACAGGAAGGTGGACCGGCTGCAGAAGTGGGGGCGCCCTGAGGAAGCTGTGTCCAAGGGCCCACCACAGTCCGGAACTGGCACTGCTCACCTGATCGACCACTATGCTACTTCTGTCATGGGCCCATCCCTGCCCTCACACCCCTGCTGCCTCCCAGCTGTCCATGGACTGGGGAGCGTGTCTTGAGGAGAGCTGTGGTGCTCACCGAGGGTCCCTGTCCAATCCAGAGGTACAAAACAGCTTCAGCATCACAGTGGGGAGACTTGAGCACAGGGAGACTTATGCCATCCTGCGAGCACATGGGTGGTGGAGACATGCCAGCAAGACCAGGCCGGTGGATGCAGCGCTGCTTCTCCTGTCTCGTGAGCTAACACCCACATGATGCGCTAATCACTAATATTTATCTTTTCACCCAGAAGACATGGTTTGTTTTTCCCCCAGTTCATCCTCAAAGCTGCTAAATGAAAAATTTAATTTCTGTATGTTTGATTAAAAACCCATGAAGCGTGGGAAGAATGTCTGTCTGTCTGTCTGTGATCTAGTGCAGTAGATCAGGTTTGTTTTTACCACTAGTGGGTGGCATCTCACTCATATGCTCAAGCGGAGAACGCATCACCCATCTACCCACCAGAAAAGGAACATTCAGAGGAGCTCGTTGCAGATTTGT
The DNA here is from genome assembly GCF_004798865.1 of Varanus komodoensis. Taxonomy (NCBI): domain Eukaryota; kingdom Metazoa; phylum Chordata; class Lepidosauria; order Squamata; family Varanidae; genus Varanus; species Varanus komodoensis. The sequence continues at coordinate 46,020,700 of NW_025335268.1, read as the reverse complement.
GTGGCTTAGCCAGATGAGCCTTAGCTGGGATTCCGAGCTCATGACATAAGAGAGTACAAAGTGTCTTTAGCTGTGGTAGTGTAGGCTGGGGTTGATGTGTCATAGGCTCCCATGTGCTCACTGTTTATTGCATGTGTGTGCGTGCATGTGTGTGTGTGTCAGACCGGAACAATGTAACACTTTGATGCTGCAGAGACACTGATTCTATTCAGAGCATCCCTCACCCCACTGTGAACACCTCTTGTGCAGAAAAGAACAACATCGGAGACGGTTCAGTGGTATGAGTGAGTCATGCAGGCCGGCTGGTGCACTTCTGAATTCGCAACTGCGAGTGGGCGAAGGGTTCCCTTCCTTTTCTTGGATTTCAAACTGGCAGATGAGACCTAACCATATGGCAGAATTACTAGAACACAGGAAGAAGGAGACTATGAAAAGTTGCAGTCGGTTTGAAGCTTGGCGTGGGGGCAGCAGCTTCATCTGCTGTTCTTTCAGAATCCGAGTCCAGTGCTAGCCTGAGTGGAAAAGGTCCTCCAAAGTGGGCCTGAGGAAAACTGTTTCCCCAGGCAATGAGGACTCTTTGGGGATGAGATGCCACTGAAAGAAAAGATGTTTCCTTTTTATCAGTCCTCTGCACAGAGCCCACCCCACCACCAATAGCATCCACAGAGGGGACCCCGACAAAGCACTCGTGGGAACCTGCAAAACTTTTTAGACAGAACCAAGAGAAGTAGCTGCGCTTCCCCGTATCAAGTGGCATCCCCCTGGGGGAGTCATGGAAATCCATTCAGGCAGTGCTAGGGGAAGCGACAGCTCTCCTGCCTCTCCCTCCATCCTTGCTGTTATCGCTTCCGAGCAGGATGGGAATCGGCATGCAGGGGGATCCCCGTATTATCTCTGATTTCATCCCAGATGCTTCTAGAGGGAATCCTTCAGGAAGGCGCACAGTTGAGGTTCTGCATTATGGTGGCCATCAGACCCAGAAGCCATGAAGTGCCACGTGGATGGAGCTGAGTGTGTGAAGCATCCCTACTCCAGGGCATGTTTTGGACAAGCAGTATAATCAGTGCCAAAAATGTGACAAATGGCTCACACAATTCTACTGCTAACATATGGAGCCGGCCTTGTTTGTTTGGGGCTATGCCCATTGTGAAGGCATCTGGCATTTTAATCAACCATATAAAGGCTCTCACTGAGTCAGAAAACTGCCTCAGACAGTAAGGCTGTATGTGCCCTGCCCCCTTTCCAAATGTGCTCCTCAAATGCATGAGGGAGGTGCAGGGTGGCACCCTTGGGCCCAGCCCCAACAGTTGACGAGCCTGCTAGTTACCTGACGCCAGCAGCTGCATGTGCAGGATCCCTAGAAGGCAACAGCTCTTCTTTGTGATCAGAAACCCTGATCACACATGGACAAGGCCCTTTCAAGATGGCTTCCAATTCTAGGCCTAAAATAGCCTTCCCCAATGACTGGAAGACATTCCAGATCAGTTGAACTTCAGCTCCCATCAGCCAAAGCCAGCGTGATCAATGAGGTGGCATTTCGGGGGTTGCAATCTGAATTGGTGAGGGGTGGGGGCTGTAGACAGTAGGAGAAGGCTGACCCAAATGGTCTGGTTCTAGACCAGTGGGAGCTGCCAACTATTAGAAGTTTCTAGACTTGCTATGATTTCATGGAAGATTTAGCCCATTCGGGAGAAGCGTCACACTTCTGGCACCTCCTTGAATAGACTCTCTTTCTCTAATGGTTGTAACTAATTTCTTGCCCAGCTGAGTACTGACTCACAAGCTCTCCTGCCTCCCCTTTATTTCCATAGCTGTCAGGTCACTGGTGGTTGGGTTCGAACAGCACAAAAGCAGGGAGGAGGTCGTACCCTCTTCTAAGTCATAGCACAGTTTTACACAGCATTTCATTCTATCTATTTCAGAAGGGTAAACTGGAAGAATTGATTTTTATGGTACAAAGAAAGATTGAACAACCAGAGAGTACCCTTTTATGGGTTTTTTAAAGCACACAAATAGCAATACTTTACAACTACCACATAATTAAGGAGAACTCTAGGAAGTCAAAAATAAACCCTTTAATTACATGCAGAGTTAGTAGAATATAATCCTGGCAATGTCATTGAGAATGAAAGAAAGGAGTATATACAGTTTCCACGTGGCCACTGTGATTTTGTGTTCACCCCTTTAGGAATATATTTGATGGGGGAACTGAACAAAGTAGTCAAGTGAGTAAGTACAAAATAATTTCAGACCTTTTTGGATAAAGTGGCTTTTCCAAGATCTAGTTCAATCTTACCTTTGACCCAGGGGTTGTACAAAAACCGCTCTGGTCATCCCACATGGTTGTACACCCTGGTCACCCTGAGGGATGACCTTTGCTGAGAGAGTGAGGAAGTACGACCTTGTTATTTCTCTTTTCTTCTCAGCAGCTTTTGATGCTACCAACTAGAGCATCCTTCTGGATCAGTGGTTTGAGTTGGGGGCCCTGTTACAGAGTGCTTGAAATCCGACTTGGACGGCTGTTTCCAGAAGGCTGTGTTGGGGGATTCCTGTTCCATTCCATGGCAATTATGTCACCACTTCCTCAGCACTCAGCCCCATGCTGTTTAACATCCATATCAAACCACTGAGGAAGATCACCCACAGATGATGGCTTAGAGGTAATCAATATGCAGATGACACTCAGCTTTGCTGTACTTTTTTCATCTAGCCTAGTAGATATTCTGAATCAATACCTTGAGTAGGGAAATGGACTGGATGAGAATCAATAAATGAAACTCAGTCTAGAGAAGAGAAAGATGTTGTTTGTGGCATTCAACCTTTTCTGGAAGAAGTTGTGCTCCTGGATCCTGAAGGGCTGGGTGCACAGGTTGGGGTGCTCCTGGACCCATCATTGTCACTCAGGACACAGGTGGCTTTGGTGGCTAGGAACATATTTGATCTGCTTAGACTGATACAAAAACTGAGCCTGGGGACTGGTAGCCATGCTCTGGTAATGTCATGGTGTGATTGATACATTCTAGTATATGTGAGGCTAGTACTGGAAGTGGTTTGGAATCTTCAGCTAGCCCACTATAGTGCAGTGGGAATACTAACTGGGACGGAGTGACCTTTATGTATTTATTTGCCTTTATTCAGCGCCATTAGCCATCACGGGACATCACTGCATCACCAGTTGCACTGGCTTCCAGTCCATTTCTGGGCCCAGTTCAAAATACTGGTGTTGGCATCCAAATCCACTGCCTGTTTACAAAAATGCACCTCTGCCATCATGCCTTTTTGCTATTTCACACTAAATAATATAATATACACTGATTTCTCCCAGCTGAAGAAGCTGACAGCATTATCCTTTGACCATGCTGATATTAAAGGCAACCGATTAAGTACACGCCTTACCAGGATACTTTTGGCTTAATATCCCTATTTGGGATCCGGATTCTATGCAGTGTGTTATGCTTGGTGGCTACCCCTACCATTTGTTATTAGTGTGTATGTTCAGTTTAATTCAGCCATGAAAGGGTTCCTCGGGGTTGTTAATAATTGAGGCTAATCTTTCAACTGCTTATTCAGTTGTAACTCTTTGACATGAAATCAATATAATTACCTAATTATCTCTAATTTGCAGAGAGTATAATGAATTCACATTTTTCTTCAAAAGGGATTTTTTTTATGGAACTCCTGCTCTCTGGACCAATTTTTCAGTTCAAAGAGTAGTAGAAATAAGTGGAGTCTTTGTGAAGAGAGTTTCAAGGGGCAGCTTATGCTTTTTAGAGATTGTCTGAACTTTAACGCAGTCCATTTCTAATGCTCATCAAAGCAGAGCTAACGTTTGCTACTGAGCTTGCTTTGTGCCAGGAAGCTGTCTATGATCCTGCTACACGGGCCAGTTCACAGGAAAGACACATCAAACGCCGGGTCCAGAGAGCTGACTTCCCTCACATGTCTGGATCGGCACCCTGCCTCCCCTGCTGAAAGGCATGAGATGCGAGCACAGCATCAAAGCTCCCACTGCCATCCTGAATCAGAGGGTAAGGGCAGCATTCCGTCCCCTTTTTGGGGTCCTTGCAGTAACAGGGCTTTCTGAATAGCATCATTTATCTCTAGAGAACATCCATAAAATCAGCTGAGCACAGCACAAATTATGAAGTCTCGACTTTGTGTTACCATGTAATGATTTAGTTTAATCCCTCTCTCTCCCCACCACCCCAAGTGTGTGTGTGTGTGTGTGTGTCCCCTCACACTCACACACACACACTTTAACAACATAAACAAGAAAGCCTGGAAATTCTGCTTCTTTGCACTAAAAAACTGTCACACTCTGATCATACAGTACACCTATTTTAAAACTTAATTAAAAAAAAACCTTATTTTAGCTATTGAGTGCATAGTGTAGCTACTGTCTAGAGTGCTTGATATGTCTAATATCTCAATTAAAACCCATCCAGCACCACTTGAAAGGTAAATTCTGCTGTACCTGGAAGCACTTCTTAGCCTTTGTTTTTCCCTTCAACACCTCTGAAATGGGGAAAATTACATTCTTCAATAGGTTAGAAAGTTGTTTTTAAGTATGGCCAAGATGCTTGATAATAGTATCACCAGAATAAAAAGGAAAAGTTTTGTATGCTTTGATTTAAAATAATAGTAATAAAGATCACCGCAGATGGGAACTGCAGCCAAGAAATTAAAAGACGCTTGCTCCTGGGGAGGAAAGCTATGGCAAATCTAGACAGCATACTAAAATGCAGAGACATCACCCTGCCAACAAAAGTGCATATAGTCAAGGCTATGGTTTTCCCAGTTGCAATGTATGGCTGTGAAAGCTGGACCATAAGGAAGGCTGAGCACCGAAGGACTGAGGCCTTTGAATTGTGGTGCTGGAGGAGACTCCTGCGGGTCCCCTGGACTGCAAGGCGATCAAACCAGTCAGTGCTAGAGGAGATCAACCCTGACCGCTCTTTAGAAGGCTAGATCCTGAAGATGAAACTCAAATACTTTGGCCACCTAATGAGAAGGAAGGACTCCCTGGAGAAAAGCCTAATGCTGGGAACAATAGATGGCAAAAGAAGAAGGGGGCGGCAGAGGATGAGGTGGCTAGATGGAGTCACTGAAGCAGTTGGTGGGAGCTTGAGTGGATTCCGGGGGATGGTGGAAGACAGGAAGGCCTGAAGGAATGTTGTCCATGGGGTCGCGATGGGTCGGACACGACTTCGCAGCTAACAGCAACAACAACAATAAAGCACCATTGGTCTACATCAGAGGTGCTGAACTCAGCCTTGGGGCCCTCGGAAGTTCCCCAGCTAGGTACACCACCTTTCTCGTGTCCTCATCCCTTGATATTTATCATCTGGTGGCTCCCCAATTGTTTTTCTCAATCCTAAAAGGTAGCAATGGTTAGTTAAGACCTAGTTAGTGGCACTGAGAGCTTTAAGTGAAAATATGCAGGTATTTTTAGTGTTCTGGTCCCCACCTATTTTTTCTTCAACCCAAGCCACCTTGGAATGAGGCCTGCAAGAGTGCCAGAATGGCATTCAGCCCTCAGTCTGACAGGGCTTCAACACCCCAATGTACATGAGGATTTGCAGAGTGAGGCCTTGTGGTAATTGGTAACAGTAGATTCTCTTAGGCTGTACTCTGTAGCTGAACCATCATGTGGATTCTATAACTGCGCTGTGGGTACTTGCACTGAGAATGAGAAGTTAGAAAGATTTTAATTGACAGAAGTGGCTGCATGATGCAACAGGTAAGAACAGGATGTGTTCATCTCAAGCCATCGGAACATATAGTTCTCAGTCAAAGAAATCCTGCACAGATGTTACATCAAACGAAACAAGGGATGAGTGAATCTGTCTGTTCCATTTTCTTTCTTTCCGTAACATTCATATTTCCCAAGGCTGAGATTGTTCTCTTCTACTTCCACATCAATTTGTAAATATTATTTTTAAAGGGCCCTTGAAAACAAGTATCATTTTTTCTTCACAAATTTCTCAGAGCATGAAAATTTGCACACATTTTGACATGCAATTTTCCTCCATATGTCCTCTTTTTTTTGCAAACTATTTCCCCCAATCAATGTATTTTCATATGTATTTTTTAGCAGAGAACTGCATTATATAGTTCAGAGATGTGAGGAAACTGAAGGATAATTGTGTTCTGGTTCACCTATTCACTCAGGAAATGTGAGTGAGTTCAGTTCATATTCAGATGTGAAGCGAGAGAATCTCATCTGCTCCCTTAACAAAACTATCCCTGGGTTCAGTTTGTAAGCAAATGCTACCAAATTAAAACAAGCATAAATGGGAGCAACAACTTAGTGTGATGGGCTTACATCAGAAGATTAGAATTGAAGAACCAGGCTTCTCCAGTTTAAATGTGGGACAATAACTCAGCTTTGAAAATGGAAATATGCTAAAATCAAAAGCCAAATGGCAAGACTCAAGTCTGAAAATATGGAGCTGACCAGTCAAACAAGCACTGCAACAAAGCTATGGGTGATCATCTATGCATTTGGTTAAACTCTATCTTGCTTCCCAAGAGCTCAGTGTGGCCCCTGTGCTCCTTCCCATGCTTTATCCATGCAACAGGAGAACTGAGAAAAATTGATCAGCCCAAAGTCTCCCAGTGAGCTGCTTGCTGAGTGTGGGCATTTGCATGCCAGTCCTCCTAGCCAAACCTGACCTTCCCCAGACTGGTACCTTCCAGGTGTTTTGGATGATCATTCTCAGCATTCCTAATGACTGGCCATGCTGGATGGCAGTTGAAGTCCATAATTTCTGGGGTTGGGGGAGGGGGAGAGGTTGGGGAATGCTACTCTGGCCACTATATCATGCTGGCTCTCAAACCATGCTGGATTGCTCATCCTGTCTTTGGCATCAGTGCATTCATCCCAAGGCTGGAACGGAGCTTCTATATACAGTCCAATAAAACATTAAGCAAGTGAACTTCTGCTCATGCAACAAGATTTCTTCCTGCTGCCCCAAATCTCCCAAAATCTGGTCCAGAGGGTCTTCCAACCCTCCAGAGCAGACCTGAGGCCTTGCAGAGGAAGGAGAACTCAATGCCACTAGTAATTCCTGCATTGGATTCATGGCAGGGAATTCCATCATCATCATCATCATCATCATCATCATCATCATTATTACATTTTTATACTGCCAATAGCCAAAGCTCTCTAGGCAGTTGACAGCAAGAATCATAGAATCATACACTCAAGTCACCCATCCCACTTCTGCCCAGGCCTGACCCTGCTTAGCTTCCAAGATTAGGCAGGATCAGGCACTTCAGGCTACATGGAAGCTGGCGCTGGTTGCAGAAAGAGAGCTTGTGCTGTACCGATTGCATGTCTTCTGTGTTCCAGGGAACAGATGACATTCATTCCATGCAATGTTATTATGTGAGCCTCCTGATGCTCACACATCCCCGTGATCCACCAATCATTGCTGGCAGCGATCCACCAATCTGATTGCTAGAATCATAAGGTAGGAAGGGAACTGAAGACTGAATCTTTTCAGTCCCAGGCTGCCACATACTGACTAGCAGCTGTACCGCACTCTCATTTTATTGCACCAGGATGGGAAGCAACACCTGCCCTTCCTAAGTTTCCTCCCAGTCTTTTCCACCATTAATGCAACTGGCCAGCCACACGCACGGGTTGCTCAAGGTGAGAGGAGGGAGCTCCAGCCAGGGGAATCTTGCGCAGGCTAACTCTACACCACTGAGTCAGCACATGAGACTATCAGAAGAGAAGTTCAAACAGAAGGCATTCAATTTAAAAATGAAATTATATGCAATTGCCTCACGAAGTCCTAACTGCAACAGGAACTTTCATCCTAGTTCACCCTGATCTGGCCAATATGCATCTCTGCCCTAAAGAGCTAGCAGCTCCTGTTTGCAGACTGAAGAAAACTAAACAAGCAAAAGTGAACTGATAACCTCTGGAAATGCACTCCATTCCTCTAATATGCTGCACTTCTGTTGGAATTGATCTTCTGAGACCTGACTAGAACAAACAACATTGTGCACCTCTTCGAAACCTGCCGAAGTTTCAAATTTCAGAATTCGGATCGAAAAGCCCAGTACTGAGCTTGAAATTTGACATTTGGATCCCGGCGTTGAGATTTGACCTTGAAATGTATCTGCTGATTAAGTAAATGCACAAATGATGTTAACATAAAATTTCTTGCGTCAGTTGCCAGATAATGGCTGCTAAAACTTGCCCTTTCTCAGATACTGCTCAATGGCATGGGTTGGATGCCTGAAACTATCAAATGCTGATATCCAGTGCATTTCCATTGTCAAATATCCAGAGATATGTGTCATATTGTTTGAGCCACTCTGAGGGCTTTTTGTTTTGTGGGGTCATATTAATAAAATAAAATAATGAATAAAGCAAATACTCTGCTGTCAAATATGCCTGTCTCCTGTTATAGATACTGTCAAATATTGCAATAGGTAATCAGATTTTCAATTATATAGTTGTAATGTTTGACGAGAAACATGACAAGTTGAAAAGTTATGTTATTCAAGAGCAAGAGGGGGGCATTCAGAAGCTCGTGAAGGGGACTCAGTAAGCTGGTACACACTAATCACTCTACTTCAGAGCAGAATAGACATGTACCTCATTCTAACCACATTAGCACTCTTTAAAATGAACATAAATCACTAGCTTGTTGGCAAAGCAGCAACAACGCGGTCTTCTGTTAACCGGGGCAGGGGCCAGGGCTCTCACCATTCACCTCTGACTGGTTTTATGGGATGTGTCATTTCAAGCTGTGCATGCGTGTGCCTGCATTCAGGTGCAAACCAGCTTGAAAGAGGGCTTTCAGCATCCCGTGGCCACACATGAAGTGCCCAACAAGGTCCTTAACAAGTTTGTCGACACCTCTGAATCATGCCTGAGTCACCAGTCCATCTGCCAAGAACATTCAGTCTTCTCTATAGAGAATGAGCAAACTCCCGGGTTTACACAACAAAGTTAACCGAGAGGAAAGGTAAGGCAGTGTGTTTGTGCCAACCTGAAAGTGTTGGTGCCCAGCAACAGCTTGGAGATGGCACAAAAGGTGTTGCAGACTTTTTCCTTCTTGCAAGGCAAGAGGCCAAAGCCATGTAGAACCAAGGACTGCAGGGAAATTGCAGGTTAACCCTTCTCTTGTCAGAGCCATGGCAAAAATCAAGCAATATTAATAATGACCCGACTGTAGCACAAACAAGCAGCTCAGCTGAGGCCATTTGTTCCTCTTCTTGCAACAAAGGCAAATATTGTCAATCAACACCTATACATTTTTGAAGGATGCCCCTTGCCTTGTAAGGAAAATCCTCAAGCTGAGCAATAAGGTTAGCATATGTTCCTGTCTATGTCTCAGATGCACAGTCTTTCTGAAGACAAACATATGTTATTTATCCCTTTCTGTATACATTTGTTTCTCTTTAGGAGTCTGAGCAACCCAGCAAGATAGCATGCTTGGTCAATCTAATGTCATGTCAATTTAATTTGGTAATGTGCAGCTCAAGTGAAAATATATAAACTTGGTTAATGAAACACTTTACAAAGCACCATTGGTAATGCAGATGGGAGACTTCCTTCCTTCCTTCCTTCCTTCCTTCCTTCCTTCCTTCCTTCCTTCCTTCCTAAAACAAAAAAAAGTCTAAATTAACAGTGTGCCAAATGTTACTATCTATCAATTTTCAAGTATTTATTGCACGGAGGGACAAAAAGAAATTGCACCCAAAATTATGGGAGGGGGTGAGTATTTTGGAGCAACCTCTCAGAGTGCAGAATTTCAATGCTTACCTTGTTGTAAGGTGGTGAGTGGGGTGGGGGTGTTAGATAAATGCAGCCTAGCAATTATCAGGATAAAGTGGGCACAAGCCATTGGCAAGGCAGCATGTACAATGACTAGGCAGGCTGAGCTAGACTACCTGTTGACCATATAAGGAAGACTTGACCTACTGACCACTTTGGAGAGGTTCACAGCTGCTTTGGAAGGGTGATGACCAATAGCCAAGGTATAAAAGTTTATTGAACTGCGACACAGAGGTGTGAAGACCTCTTAAAGCAGCGGTTTGTCACCTTCAGCTGAAGCCTGCTAATAAAAATTAGCTCTAAGCCTTTGTCTTTGTGTCCCTCTTGAACTGACTAAATTGGCATATCAGTTTATCAGAAAAATCATAGGGTGTAATTTACCCAGGGGGTGGGGTCACAGAAGCTTAAAGGGGCTTCTCAGAAAGCACATGCTGCTGGAGTGCATCCAAGGGCAGAACAGGATTAAAATAGTAAAATAAAGACCAACCCTAAGAAATGTCTCTGAGATTCTTGGCTTCTCTGAGAAAGACACAGGAAAAGCTGGGAAAGGACAGGTGGGGTTGGGCACAGCACTAGCCTAAATATAAATATGGTGTCTCTTTCAGATTGGCAGTTGTGCTAGTCTGGAAGGCCTTGTAACCTGTTTGCAAGATGGAGAAGAAAGTAAACCCGGCTCAGTCAAACGAAAAGAAAGCATATCAGCATTTCTGTCACATGGCCTATAACTATCCTGATGAACGAGCAAGCCTTAGGAATTTCCCATTAGCAATTTTTCCCATTTTGTGCTTCTTTGGCTTGAAATATCTCAATCAGGTTGCAAGCTTTTCTCCTTTTAGCAGAAAACACCTGTAAGTTTCCGTGCACATTTTTCCATCTGTACATATCAACTGTGTATATTTTTGCAAGGCATGCAGGGCAAGACTTAAGGCATGTTTATGCACATTTTCCAAAATGTGCATGCCTTTACACATTTTTTAAAGATATGCATGTTAATGTGCTTTGTTTGTTTCATGAATTATGTCACAAGGACAGAAATACCCAGATTTCAACCAGAGATTACATTCAGGGCTGCACTGAAAATTGGGTAAATTCTGCTCAAGTGCTTACAAATTTCTCATCTATCTCAGCTTCAGACTGCAAATCTAGTTGAATGTTCCCTCACACACACGCAAATCCGTCCACCTTAAAAATACACACCAGGCAGAATGGCTAGTCGTCTTCTTGATATACTCATTACATGGACCTATTTAATGAGCAGCATTACATCACCTGGGCCTCCACCTACCATCTGATATGGTCTTGGACTATCATGCTTCTGTCCACTCAGTGAGCCTTCTATATTTGAATGCTATCTCTGGAAATAGATGCTGGGTACATATAAAAGCCTAATGTTGCACAGAAGCTTTCAGCCTAGCATTCTCTCTAATGCTACTTATTAATACGTAAGATTTGTTTTCCCCCTAGGGAAGTGTATATGCAGCCTCTATTAGTATAACCCAGGAAAAACTTGATTCTGGTCCCTCTAGCCCTGAACTGAGGAACAAGTTGAAACAAACAAAACCTTGCATGTTCACCAGGGTTGCAATGCATCTTTGCAGCTTCTGCCCCTCTTGCGTTTGCTGACTTCCTCTTGTGCTTTGCTCTGACTTAAAAAGTGAGCCAAGTCAAGAGGAAATCCATAACTACCATGGAACAAAGCTTGAGCAACTGGCAACCTTTCTCCACATTACATGCAGCACACCAACAAAGGCCGCTGTGCATGGTGGCTCTTGCACTGCAGTTGCGCAGGGCTGTGCAAATGCTGGAAAAACTCACTGGGAATTTAGACTCACAGTTGCAACAAAGTGGGCCAGAGTCCGAGGAGCTGAGCCCAGGGAATCCAGCAGGTCTCCACCCCAAAATGTATTCCTGCTATGTCCCTAATGTTCACATAAGCACACACATGCAGAGGGATTTAACTTTGCCCACATCTCAATGACCCTGCACCAAAAGAGTCTACGCCTTAAAGGGGTAGCTCACATGATATTCTTCTTTTCCTGGGTGTAATTGAATGGATGGCTCTATAACAGAATCTCTAATATCTGTTCCATGCAATTAGACAAACATCAACACACCTATTCAGTTAGTCTGAAAACTTGCAACATAATAATCCAGTATCAGAGCCAATGACTTACCTAACCTGATTAGGAGTAAATAGGTGGCTAAAGGCTGATCTAATCAGGCTATTCATAAAGGTTGTGTCATTATTTTACCTAAGCTGCCTTCATGGCCAGAAGGTTACATTGCAGGGATCATGGCAGGTACAGCACACGGGGGGTCACGGCTTTCTGGCAGAGCTCCTGTTCCCAGGTCTGCACATTTTCTTTCTCTGAGAGCACTGTCATCACGAGTGGTTCCTCCATGAGCTGCAGTGACACTCCGAAGACTAGTGGACCATGGCTGTGGCGTGGTTTCGCGTGAGCCAAGTCTCGCAAACATGTCTGAGACAGCTGCATATGTAAGCTAACTGTGTCTGTTGAAAATCCCTGTTTGGCCTGATATTTCTCTTAAAAACAGGGACATGTAGGAAGAATGATTCTTGGCTACCATGCACAGGTCGGATAATGAAGCCCTTCCATGCATCCTTTCCTTCTTGCAGCATTTTCACATTCTTCTAATGTCAGAGGATTGGTGCAGCCGTGGAGATGCTGTAGCTGCCCTCCAGAAAAGTACTGAGTCTTTTAGGGGGTGGCATTGGGACGAACGGCAAAAGGGTTGGTTCCAAAAAAATAAAACAGAATTACCCACATATTTTATCTCAAAGTTTTATTGGCAGAAACTAAGTCTTTCAGCTTTTTAGAACGGACAGTGAGGGAACTGCCATATGATGTCTGGAGGAAAGGTGTGTGGCCATCTGTGGAATTCTGGAAGGCTGGATTGGGAGTGTAAGTGGGCCAGGTTTGGACCTAGGCCTGAGGTTCTGAACCTCTACAATGCGATTTGCTAAAGATTAAACATTCAGAGGATTCCATTGTAACTCTTCTTAGGACTCCTAAATCTCTCCAGGAGGCTGTTGACGCCTTTGTCCATGGAACTCTGCATCAATTGTCAGCTTTACAGGAGCCACTCATGGGGCTCCGTGGCCGTGAACGTGTTTTGGGGATGGCATTCAGAACCATAGACAGCAGCCGAGAAAAGCTGGTTGAGGGACCCCACATACATAAGAGACACTAGGCCCCCTGCAGATCTGTGCCCACTGCCTGCACTGACGTGGCATTCAATCATATGTTGAAGGACCACAGTTGTGGGGCATGGAATGAGACAGAGAGACGGGTTCTGGAACGCCTGTGCTTGGTTTCACAGCTGGGATGACCGGGTAATGTGTGCAATGAGTGAAGGCCTTCTCGAGATGGCTTGTGTGGGCTTGGCTGATTTGTTTGTTGCCTCCTTCTCTACAGCAAAGCTACCACCCACCCAGCAGTTCAGCAGCAGCAGCACCTAATCTTTGTTAAGCTTCTTAAGAAGGTTGAGCTACCTTGGAGGTAACCCCTTCCAAATTAAGATCTTTCCAGCCAGGCTCTTCCTCACCACGGATTACATGATTATCTATAGCTCCACTTGACAAGCTGTGACTAGGAAATACCCTCCCTTGGCAAAACAGCACTCCAACATGCTGATCGTCTTCTTGGGACACAGGATGGTGAGTCATCAGGCCATCTTTCTAAATTTGGGTGTCTAGTGCTGTGCTGTTATTTTCAAGGTCCCAGAGTATGTAAGCAAAAAGCAGGGGTTAAGCCTAATTGGGTTAGAGCTGAACTGCAGAGCACCAGTGGCAATGAAACTGCTGCCACCTCCTCTGCTTCAGAAGAAGGAAAAAACCTGCCCCTAAGACATACTTTGAAGTAGGGAAGCGGCAAGCCTTTCAATTCACCCTCCCCGCTCTTTTCTTCCTGCGTTTACCCTGTGGCCTTGCCACACTAGGACTTTTCATTCCCAGAAGATCTGGATATTATTCACGAGCACTGCTTCCTATCTCTACCTGGAAAAACAAATTCACTGTGATGCAGATGCCAGGACTACTTACGCATTCAATTCTACACAGCTTCATTGAAGGCCAAATAAAATACAGTTGTTAATCTGTGGTTATTTCCAAAACATGCTTTTGGTGGCCTGGAGCTTTGCCTGAAGATGTCTCCAAGTCAAACACCATCTCCAATTCCTGTTCGTCAGCCAAGGTGCACAGGCCAAACAGGTGGTCTCCAGCAAATGGTAATAGATCAAATGGATAAGGCTCCTGAGGGAGAGAAGAAGAAAAGATCCGTGGCAGCGTACAAAGACTGATTACAGAAATGAATACACTAAACATGTTAGCAAAGTGCTTCTGCATAGGACAGATTTTTACAAAATGGGGGCAGTAAGAGTCCTGCCCTTAACAGAGGTTTGGACACAGAATAATTTGGAGCATACACAAAGTGCAACTGTTTCTCATGAAGTATAATATTGTGCAAGGTATGGTACTTTATATAGTACCATACTATATGAAGCGCCTTATATAGAGGCACTACATATTCCATCAGATTCCAGTTACATACATGAACTGGTGTTTATCTTAGAACACATTCACATCTCAAGGCCCAAACAGGCATGCCTGTATGTTTTAATTTTATAATTAAGGATTTTACAGAGTCACATTTTCTTTCTTTTCTTTTTCTTCTCTTCCCCTTTTTCTTTAGTTTTGAAAGTGTTGTTTTATGTTGTGTTTTTACTGAATTTTAACTACTGTTATTGTATTATTATATTGCTATTTTAACTTTTTGTAAGCCATCCTGAGGCGTTTTGTGCAAAGGACGGAATAGAAATGTTTTAAATGACTAAATATGTGTGAATGAGTCATCATATATGAAATATCCCAGTGAGCTTTCATCCCTCTGCAAACACAGTCCCATTCCATGTGAGAAGTTCACACACTGTATTACACAACAGGCCTCAAGTGCTGAGTAATCTGGTTTTGACATGGGAAAACAGATCCTTTCGCTTTCCCAACTGTGTAGGATATTTCAAAGGAAGAGAACATAGTTCAGCTCTGAAGTGCTTTGTTAACTTACACCAGCTACGGAATAAGGCAATCAATGCTCCTAGTCATGCTGACCACACATCACTCTCAGCATCTGAGGTTGCATGCTTTTCAGTGCCAGATGCTGGGGAGCATGGCTTGGGCTAGACAAGTCTTTGGTCTGATTCATCAGCGCACTTATGGCCTTATGAAGAAGGAGCCATCAGTTTTGGTGAGTCAACAGACCAGAGATGGCAGCCTGATGGCAGAACTCATATTCAATTGTTGGTGTATATGTTTATGAAGCATGAGGGAAAATGCTGTGGGTTGTCCTTTTATTTTGCAGTTGCCTTCATCAGAAGTGATGTTCAAGCTTATGAGAACCAGCCCACAGAATCAGAGTACTCAGAGTGACCTCAAAATTATCAAAAGCAGCAGACAAACTAACCCCCAAATCCCACAAGCTTCAAGCTGTGCCTGCCTTACACCTGTTGCTACTTAAACCATGAGCAGAAAGGAGGAATCAGCATGCCAGAGATATACAAATCATGCAAGGATTCATTTATTAAAGCCATCCAGAACTCCGGTGGGTAACCCACCTCAGAAGGAAAGGCAACAGGCACCTCACAAGGTCACTACTAGTCTAGCTGACCACAAAAAGTCCTTTGTCATTTCCAAGGGGCTTGACTCCAGCTGCTCTAGATTTAGGGATGGGTGAGACTTTTTTTGGTTCACACTGGAATGGGAACTTAATCTGTGCTTCTGCAACCTGTAAAGAGAAGACACGTCTTTATTGTTCAGTCATTGCACGTTTTTTCTGGTGCAGTTCTCCAATTTAAAAAAAAGTTTCAAAAATGGGTCTGTTAGACAAATGTGTACAGCAATGTATACATTAGTGGAAATAATGTACAGTATAGTACATTGTAGCATACAGCATACAACAACATTGTAGTATGGAAAATTCCTTATAAAATATGTCTATCTCAGGTAAAATTAAAAAAAATCATAATTCAAGATTCCATGGCCCAAAATGTGCACAAATTTCAAGAAGACATTCATTTCATAGCACCACAATCACTACACAAGCTGATAAGGATAAGGAAGAAAATGAACTTACTATTGGAAAAGAAGGAACTAACACTGGCAGATCTCTCCATCCTTAACCTCGGGATTCTGAAGATGAAATGCAACCCATACAAGAAACAAACACAAAGACTCAGTGCTCATGTTACTTGAACTGCAGCATAATGTCAACACGTTTGCACTGCAAAAACTGTGTATTGCTGGCAAGGGTGGCATGTTGCCCCTACAATGCTAGGATGAGGCCACGATTTGTAAGAAAACAAAATTCAATTCGCTCCAGGGGCCATTTCACACATTACCTTTGGATAACCTGGAACCACTGCCCAGTTTGCACTTAGAGAAAAGCACAGTGCCTGCTGAGTGTACCTGTATAATGCATGAATTTGGAAAGTCAGATTCATCATATTCGTATGCACAAGCGTGGAATGTTTTTACCAGTATCAAACGTTGACAGCTCAATTGCAGAAAGTAGCATTACATAACATTGCTAAGTACAGCAAACCACAGCTAAAACTTCAGGAGGTATTTGAGATAGGAAAAGTGCAAAGAATTCTGCCTGGAATTTCAGAAAAGGCGTTCCATTTTGGAATTCAGCCAAAACAAAACATTATATAATTCTCTTATTTATTTGCAAATATCACCTTTGAAAAAGATGGTAAACAAAGCATTGGGAGGAAAGGTGAAAGGCGTACTTCGTGTCTAGCCTGCCTATACAAAATTTTACAAGAACACTCAGCTGTGTTTATTATGTCAGTAAAGACTTACCAACGTGCCCTTATCAGGCTTTAGTGCTGTGCAAGCAGAAATGTACCAAATACTAGGATTGCACGCACTAAAACGTGACATAAAAGTAAATAATAAAAAAGAAAGCTTTTTGGCTTTGGATTGCTACATGATAGCAGAGCAGCTATATATCATGAATATAAGACCAGTCTGGTGACTAGGATATGCCAAGCGTAACCAACAACAAAATACTAGGTTATGTCCCTGGAGTGTTATTACACCTCCCTCTCTGTTTTCCTGTTCTCTTTGTGTCCTTTCCTCATTGATCTCTTTTCTTTCCCCATCTTGCATCTTCTTCCTCGTTTCTTCCTTCCTACTTGAAATCTTGCTACATTCCCAGATCAACATATGCAAATTGCTTGAATTTAATGCCTGACTCCTCCTTCTCCTTAATTTTTTGCAGCTCCTTCTGTCTGGGGACAATATGGCTGACAAACACCCTAACCTTGCTATTCCTTGCACCCCTACTTTTCTCTCCTTCAATTAATGTTTGTACATTAGTCCTTTCTCTCCGATACTTTTTTGGGAGCACAGCAGATGGCCCTAGTTCTGGTTTTGTTTTCACTGGTTTTACTTAGCAAATGGCAGGATTTGCTCAAGTATACAAATCTCTCTCTTGCTCCTCGGTGGTGCCGTTTTGCCAACAAAGTTGTCAGCACAGCCCACCCAAATTCAGCATTAGAGGGAGTAATCCATAATCTAGTACTACATTCTCAGTTCTGAATGCTCTTGTTTTGTCTACAAATACATCAGCTGTGTTATTTACTGGTGGCCATGCAAAGCCAGCATTAATGATGCCTGTCTCCCAAAGACGTCAGCCTTCCATAGCGCCTTGGTGAGCTTCCCAGAGGAACTGGTTTGTACATGTCTGCTCAGGTCTGTAATATTTCTCCTTCTGTATTTGGGTGCCCAAACTCAGCTACAGTCTGTTAAATGCCCATGTATTAGATCCAAAGGGATAAAAATATCTACTGCCTAAAAACATTCAAGTAGTCATCCCACGTATTGATGTGTGTTCAGTGGCATTGTTAACAGCTGACCATCAGGATGTGGGGGCATTAAGCTACCAAACATGGCAAATGGTCACACATTTTTTGACATCCAGAAGGAATGAGGAAGATGACACATCTCATGTCATGGACAAGCCATAGCCCTGTTTTGCAATGATTGATCTCCACCCCAGACAGCCTCCTTTAGGGCTATATTTCTGTTTTCAAGTCCTGCAAGCTCCTGCACATTGCAGGAACTGCAGCTTCATTCTTCTAGCATGGAGTTATGCTCCTGAGGCACAGCAAAATATTTCTGAGCTGGAATGCAGGTGAAAGTTGCTTTAATTTATTTATCTACAATCCAATAGCTACAAATTTGCCAGAATGGCATTACATTCTTTTGGCCCCCTTCCACATGTCAAATAACTGAGAAACCAGATGATGAATAACAATTTGATACTGGGCCCAGAGTAACATAGTCAATATGAGAAACAAATCTATTTAAAAGGTGCACATTTCCATTTTAGCTTTTAGCATTTCTATCTGCCACCATTGAGCTGATTGCTAATGACATCCAAAAAGAATCTGCTCACAACAGTGTGCGCTATTCTATTTGAAAGCCTGGCTTTTAAAAAAACATGAATGGGATATATATGCATGGATCTGCCTTGTACTACGTCAAAACTTTGGCCCGCTTAGTCTTAGACTGTCTACCCTGGAGGCCTGCTCAGGGTAGCCATGTATCTTCTTTAGGACAGTTATCCATTTGGAGGGGTGTCCAGCCCAAGCCCAGTTTAAAGTAAAAGCTCCACCGGGAGGGAAAGCTGGGACTTAAAGCTGCCCATCCATAGTTAGCATCTAAACTGCAGAGACTGAATATACACACAGGCCTTGGTTTTGCTATGTCATTCCTTCCATGTATTCCTTTGAATCGTAGCAAGTATTTTTAAATGATGTGTATCATCACATATAAATCAATACATGGAGATTTTATGTAAATCTACACCCTCTTTCTTGGTGATTTGTTTCTTCTGTTTTGCTTAGTTCTTAACTAGCTCCCTGTGAGACAACACACAGACTATTGTCTGCAGGTATTCCTGTCTTTCCTGAATGCCGCTTCTGGTATCAGCCATTCCTTTCCAGGTGAGAGAGAATCTAGCCACAGAACCGAGCCATGAGGACTGTCGCCAATTCCATCACCATGTTCTGTGATTACTGCATCAAAATATGGTACCTGGGAAAGGTCCCATAGAGCATAATCATTAGAGTATCCATTGAAAAACTCCCCTGCCTTGATGTGTGTTGTGGGTGGGGGACAGGGAAGAATACAGGTGTTGTCAGGATGTCAGACCTGCTTGGAATAAATACCTGGATCCAGTGCAAACATACAATCAAGCATCAACAATTTATTTACAAGAACAGGAATCTTTACAGTGCTGAAGATTAGCGGTTCAGACTGCTACAAGGAAACAGGACATGTGCAGAGTGTTTTATGGAGTAGCAGTCACTTATGCTGCTTCATAGGGAGGGGATAAGACCTTGAATGAGCAATACACAAGAACAATAGAAACACAGAAGGAAAATACAGAAACACTGAGAAACCATTACAGACATCAGGAAGAAATCATGCCACATCAAGATAAAACTACACCCTATAGAATTTAACAGGAGCTACGGAATTTAACAGGTTTTGATGCTTGCTTTTTACAGTCAGAGGTAGGACATTGCAGGAAGACAATGAGGAGCGGTTCCAGAATTTGAATATTCAAACTAGTTGCACTGTATCATTAGCCTGCCAGCTGTGCTCTACATTTGAGTGCAATCTGCCAATCCTTGCAGATCAGATGTGGGGCTCCTTTTCCCGTAGAAGGAAACTGAATAGAAAACACTGCAGAATGGAGGGCAGGCTGTTTTCTATATTCATTCAGTCAGTCATTCATTACATTTGTTTGCCACCCCATAGTCCAAAGGGCTCTCTGGGTGGCTTACAATAGAACAACAACAACAAAATTCATAAAAATGCAATAATACATTAGAGCAATACAATCAAACAATACAATATTTAACTGTAAGTGATACAAAATCAAACCTTAATGCAATGTTATAATACATGATGCAATACATAATATCAATACATAATACAATATAATGCATAATACCATGAATATTCCAAAGCATAACGCTTATAACTTTTATTAGGGCAACTCCTGCAGTGGCAATAATATTGAGAAAGGGGTGTCTCCCCCAGCCCGGCCACCACTGCTTCTGCGCAATTCCAACCCATTCCCTCTGGGGGAATGTGGCTTTCAAGGGAGAAAAAAGTCACCTGCCCTTGTTCTGCCTGAAGCAGCCGCGGCTTTCCAGAGTGTATGACCAAGCGGGCTTCCCCTTGCCCTGGGACAGCATCTTCTTGAAGTGGGGCATGGCTGGCCTGACCGAATCAGGTGATTCCTGATTCCTGAATCTAGCAGGTGATCTGGGGGGCTAGGAAAGGCCAGTAAGTCATTAACTAGCTAATTGGATTTATTATTGCAGCATTTTTACTGCCAGTGAAGTGGAAAGGGGCTGGTGGAGTTTCTGCCTCAAGTGCCGCTATAACTCAGCCAGCCTCGTTTGCACACAGATGGAAAAGAAAATTGTGCTGGACCCCTCAGAATACGGTTTGGGATTACTCCACTGCATCGTGTCACAGAATGGCACATTTCACAAACAATCCAACTGACAGCAGGGGAAGAGTGAACGAAACTCTGGGGGAGGGAGGTTTATGATGTGTGAAGAATGTGAGAGGGCTTATTTTGCTTACATACAATCAGTAAAACAAGACTTCTCTAGTTTAAGTTCCATTTAGTCTGCTGTAAGTATCATCTTGATCCAGGACTATTTCTGTCATTGCTCAGTGTCTTGAGTGAGTTGGCCAGGAATATAGAGATGCTGTTCCTGAGGAAATATCAGAAATAGGCCCAGGCCCACACTAAAAAGAAAAAGGGCCGCGGGAGAACCTAGCATACTTCAGCAGCTGCAGGGACCTAATCCAGAATGACTCCAGATCCAAATTGTGGGATTGTGCTTACATATAGGCAACACCCACTCCCCACCCGAAGCTGCTATTTGCTTCCTAAACAGCAAACAGAGGCAAAAAGCACAGTGAGGGGCAGGAGACAAATTTTTATAATGTAGCATGTAGCTTCCTCAAAAATAAAACTTAGCCATTTTTACAGGAAAATGTAATGACATAACAAGCCCTTTGTTCCTGAAAGACAGGATGGTGGAGAAGTTCTCTTCCCCTTTCTAAATTGCAGCCCTGGTCACAAGTCACCCACATGGAGAAACCAGATGTGGTTGTGCACACAGTCTGTGTATTTTGTACGCTGTTTGCCAGACACAAAGGTAATCATTTTGTAGAGCAGGAGTGTGGAGCTGAAATGTGCCCAGGTCCTCCTGGGTTCCACCATTGGCCACCATTCCTTTCCTGGCCACATAACCTTTCCTCAGCCATCTAGTCCTGAGTTTTGCGCAGTTTTCCCCCTTTCCAAAATATGTATGTACCTTTCCTAAGGTTCACACTTTGGCACTAAGAATTTTCAGCTAAAATGTATGGGCATGTGAGGTAATCTGTCCAGCACCAGAGGGAAATCCCTGGAAGCGTCTCCAAAATTTCTTTCAACCATTGGGCTGAACGAAGTCCAATAACTTTGGTGAAAAGAAATGTCATGCATGAAGTGCCTTTAAATGGATTTACTTTCCAAAAATAAGGCATGGATTTGCTTACCAGAAATATTTAGGAGATAATTGTGTACATCTATTGCTTGCTTCGTACCTATCTTGTTCATAAGCAAGGGCATCCTTTCATAGGGCTGACAGCATGAGAATTTTCATGAATATACCATTTGCTCTGAGGAAAACAGTATCCTTTGTTTGCTACAAAGATATTGGTATTTTAAATCTATATCTCTATAACAGTACACAGCTGCAAATAGCTGAATCTATAACCATGAGTTACAAAGCCAGCTGTCTCACAGATGTAATTAAAGTAATATACATGACTGTTTAATGCAGGAATTTAGGTCACTATAAGCCACATGACTGAATAGTGCATAATTATAAGCTTAAGTCCCTACAGTGAGTGTTCCTGAATTGTCACAATCCTTGCTAATAAGCGTACTGTTTACTATACTAACAGAAGTGTGATTCATGCAGCCATTAACCCACTAATTTTGAAAGAGAAAAGCCTCTGGGATACTGTGGCATTTTTCAGAATCCAGTCAGTAATCAAGACAGATTCCTCAGAAACAGGAAAATATAATCAGGATCAACAGGGTAAATTACAGGCATTCCGTTAAGCTATAAAATGGACAGACCCCACAAGATAATGGCAATGTCTCATTTTCTTAAAGATGCTGTGATTGTGCTGCAAAAAAAGCCCCCACAAAAAACAGATACTCTTAAAGACCTCTGCGGTCTGCAATTTTATGTTACTTCTGAAATGGTTTCTTCCTGGGATCACAGAGTCTTTGCTTGTTATGAGGATGACCAAATTCAAAGGAAAACAGCATCTCCCACACACACACTTTTTAATACTTGTACAGATGAGAAATGTTGGCCAATTTTGCTTGCTTGCTTGTTTGCTTGCTTGCTCGCTCGCTCGCTCACTCCCTTCCTTCCTTCCTTTTTGTACACCTGGAGAAGTAGCTACCTATATAAGTAATCAGACCAAAGTGTGTCTATCCCTATGCTGTCTTTTCCCTTGTGTCTTCCAAACTGTGAAGCATCTTCTCCAAGGATACTTGTCTGGTTACCTCTTGTTTGGCTATTTAAAAGACTCTTAAGAACCTTTTATTCAAATTGGCTTAAAAATTGATTTAGAGCCTATGATGTTTTAGAGCAGCTTTGCATTCCATGGTTAGTTTGCGAAACATTCACTATTATGTTTGAGTTTTCAGCTCTATGGATACATTTTAACTTGTACATTTAAAAAAAATCAGTCCAGCTATCATAAATGAATAAGAAAATGCTGCTCCATCTCACAAAGCGAGAAGAAACTTTGGAGGTACACATTCCTAACCTACAGATAAGATTTTGAATCTGCCACTTTAAAATGGCTCAATTCTAGGTCTGTCCAGCAAGTTCTGCTGGTCAGAAGTGTAGCTGCAGCCTGAAACAGATCACAAGGCATTAAACCTTACTGGAAGAAACAAACATTGACATTTGTTCTCTCTAGGACCTGGAATATAACAACTGCAATGCTTTCATTTTTGCCCACTAAACAGAATATAGCCAAAGTCAATAAAGTCACTGATTCTGAGGACAGAGGTTGGCTTTCAGAGGCAAAGTAGTGCACTCAGCAGCTGAGAAAGAAAGCGCACAGATAATGTATTTCCATCCCCACCAAAACAGGGGTTTTTAATATAATGCAACACAGAATAAACTTACATCATTAGTGTCAGAGCTGATCACAATTTCAAAGGAAACCATTGCCAAAGAACCTTTAGGACTGGAGGGTTTATCGCATTTAAACATCATTTCATCCAGAATTCAGACAGCATCAAGGCATGCATATGCATTTCAAAGAAACAAAACCCAAATCATCTCTAGGTTGACTGTTGTTTAATGACAAGCGATAGATGGTGTGACCTTGGAACGGCTGCCTTAGTGTTCATATATACACTCCATCAGAGCTCTGTAACTTCTTTAGTTTGCACACCTCTAATCTGTAATTTGCTGGAGAGGTGACTCATAGAAGGATACAGGGAAAAGTTGGAAGTGACCTAGGATACATTTGCTGATAGCATAGGAAATATTCCCACGAGGGACACACAACCAGTTATATGTGTCCCTTGAGGGGCACTTATCCAAACCCTTGGCATGACAATCAGAGGTTGTGGCTTATCTAGGACTCCGATCTGAGATGACCTTCAAAATGAGAATGATTCTGGTGGAATGGAAATGTTGGTGAGCAGCCAGGTGCAAGTTCTGAGCAGGGTGGCCACTTAAGCTTCACCCAAGAAGAGGGCAATGGAGAAGTGACTTGCATAATGAATTCATCCGTGTGTGTACATGCCAAGTTAGAAATGGTTTAAATTCAGGTCAGGGATAGATGGGCAGCTTGTGGCCTCCAGATGTTTTTGCCCACTGAAGGAGTTCTTTCCACTCCTCTGTCTGCCCCAGCAATTGTGAAGATCGCAACTAAACCTGCAGGAGGCAGGGGAGAAAGCCTGAGAATCCAAACAACCTGGTGGTCCCACCGTCAGGCTCTGACTCCACCACGCCATTGTGCACACATGGCTGCAAGAAGCCACGCCGAAGAGCTTCATGTGGTTTTTATGCGATGGCAGTACAACAAGAGCGAGCCTTCACTTTCTATGGATTCTGTGCTAGGAACAAATCCTTGCCTGTGATGAATCCTTCGGAAAGAGAAAGCTCTGGAAGTGATTCATTCATAATTTCCAGCCACTGTTTGGGACATTCATCATCTCCTTAGGAAGATATCATCATGTGAGCAGTACGCTAAGTGAGGAAACACTCATTGTGCAGAGCAGCTTCTACCAATATGGGGGCACTTAGAAACTGCAGCTTGAGATCATGTGGGCTTCCTCCTCTGTCTCTGTTAGGAGACCATCCTATGCTACAGATTCCTCCTCAGGCAACGCAGGCTTCAGAAGCATTTAATAGCAATGGAGAAAGCAAAGCGGCACCTAGCAGAATGCCCCCTGCTACACAGCCCTTAAAAGCAGTGGAGCCCCGTCCTGTCTTAAGCTTTCGGCTCAGATGCCGTGGTCTCCCTTGGAGCAAAGTGACCGACAAGTTTCTTACTCTTGTTCCTATATCACAAAGTTAGTTGGACTAAATTGAGAACAAGTGTAGCGTACTGGTTAGACTGGACTGGGACTCAGGAATACTGGGCTCTGCTCCCTGCTCAGCCATAAAACTCCCTACGAGTGCCTGCCAGCTCTGGAGTGATTTTCATGACATTTAAGGGCTTTAGCCCAGGTAGCTCCACTGTGTGTTTAGCAGATCACAAACTGATGCTCACCCATGTAATTTGCATGAACTGCTCAGTTGCCATCAAAGGAGCCCCATGTGGGGTTTCCATCAGGGATCCAAGGGCTGCATGCAGTGCCGGCCTGGGGGCTGCACCCCCCCATTGATTAATCTGCACAAGCGTGCGTGCACGCGCACACACACACACACACCAGTGGTCTATACTGAGATCTCTGGGAGATGAGTAAAGAGCGCTCTCCCCATCTCCAGACACAAATTGCTCTCCTTGCTGTTAGCAGTGCTGGGGAGAGGGGTCTATATATGGATAAGCCGGGGAGGGAATAGGGGGTACAAGTGGTGAGAGATCCAGTGGGCCATTCAGTGGGAAGAGCCAGTGCATCCTTGCGGGGCTGCAGTGGAGGTCTTTGGGGCACGGGTTGTGCATCCCTGCTTTACACGGTCCCACTTCATCAGGCAAATAGTTATGGAACAATTCTACTGGTTAAGGTAATTTTAAAGGGTCTTAGGAGGAGGTCTCATACCTTTGTCTTTTTGACTGTTTGGCCATTTTGCTTCCAGGATTCTCAGCAGGGCAAATAACACCAAGAAGGAAGAGGTGAGCAAAGCAAGCTACTGTTGGTGCTTAATCTCGGTTGCCTTGCTGATGCAGAGAAATGTGTTCTTGCCAGCCCCAGGGCCTGTGCTGCGGGGGGGGGGGGGCAACTCTTAATGCATCTTTCTTAGTGTCTTTGAGTGTGTGTTGTTTGTTTGCTTTTCATGGGTGGCAGATGTTTTACACCCCCCTTGCTTGGGGGTGGGGGGTCCTTTATTATGTCAGTAAGCATTTTCACAAAGCAAACAATAATGATGAACTTATTTCCCAACCTCAGGACAGCTAGGAAATTAAAGCTGCATCTAGAAAAGAAAAGGAGCTCTTTTATCATTATACCTTCAGATTACACATGATTTCGAATTACTCAACATACACTTTGTCCTATAGGTCCAAGTGGGTGGTCTCGGGCAACTATCTATGGAACTTCAGTCACCGTCAGCTTCCATCTGTACAAATAGAAATTATAACAACTACCTACTTGACAAAGGTTAGTGTGGGAATTCCTAAAGCAAGGGCCATTATACTGCTTGTGGGCAACTTCTGGGGGGTCAAGGGGCCATTCCTCCCCCCAGAATTGCACCATGGAATGTGCTATCAAAATTTGGGGGCACAGCAGCAGCAAATAGGTGGAGATTTTCCCATGTGAAGGTAGGATGCCTTGTTTTGGAGCAAACATTTTGCTTTTTGCAAAATGCCACTTTGACCTTTTGGTAACAGTAGTGGGGTGGGAGGCCAAAAAGAGCCAGGAGGATGGCATGTGCCTCACGGGCTGTCACTTGCCCTGTCCTGCCTTACGAACTGGCACTCCACTCCTACAGTCCTATGAAGAGATTGTGGTCATGCTGCTGCTTGCGCCGGCCCATGTCCGAGCAGGATCGCCCACTTGCCCTGCAGCAGCCCAACACCGGCAATGCTGATGAAGAACAAAGGGCAGAAGCCATTTCCACAGAATCCATAGCAGTGCTGCCAGGATTGCTCCAAGACCACTCAGCTGCTGGCTGTTTGAGGATGTGGACAAGATGTTGGCCAAGTTCCTGCGACCAGCTCTGTATGGATATACATAAAAGCCAGTAAGGAAGGGCCATGGAGGAGATTAAAGCCATGCTCCTGAGAGAGGCGGCAGTGAGACCTAAAAAAAAATCCTCCCTTGACTTGGAAGACCTTAATAGACTTAAGTCGGTGACAAACATTCCTTTCTTGGGCAAGGTTCCAGAGCAGGTGGGGGCCAACCAGCTCCAGGTACTCTTGGATGAGACTGATTATCCATTATGGATTATCCTGGATCCATTTCTGTCAGGATTCAGGCCTGGTTTGGGCATGGAAACAGCCTTGGTCACCCGGTATGATGGCCTATGCCCAGGGAGAGACAGGGAGAATGTGACCCTATGGAAAGTTTTGGACCTCTCAGTGACTTTCAGTACCGTTGGCCATCTTTCTGGGGTAACCTGGGGTATCATTCTGGGGTAACTCTCCGAGTTTGGAGTTGGGGGCATTGAGAAGGTGGTGCCTGGGGGATACAGCTCTGCTCCTTAGGTTCCCCAGCATGGAGTTCCTCAGGGGTCTCTTCTGTCCCCCATGCTATCTAATATCTATGCTATCTAACATGAAACCACTGAGTGAGGTCATCTGGAGTTCTGGAGTTCCTTGCTATGAGCGTGCTGATGATCTGCAGCTCTATTTCTCCTTTTCTTTGTCCGCAGGTCAGTCTGTGGATATGCTAAACTGGTTCTTGGCTGCAACAACAGGCTGGACGAGGGCCAACAAACTGTAGCTCAGTCCAGACAAGACTGAGATGCTG
The DNA here is from genome assembly GCF_004798865.1 of Varanus komodoensis. NCBI lineage: Eukaryota > Metazoa > Chordata > Lepidosauria > Squamata > Varanidae > Varanus > Varanus komodoensis. The sequence continues at coordinate 45,993,625 of NW_025335268.1, read as the reverse complement.
TTGGTGGTTCCCTTGGCTAGACAAAGGGTGTGCGATCTGTTCTAGATGCAGTTCTGTGCCTTCTGAAGGAGCAGGTTTATAGCTTGGGTGTGCTCCTTGATCCATCTTTGTCCCTGGTCTCAGGGACTTGGAGTGCCGTCTACCAGCTTCAGCTGGTGGCTCAGTCATCCCCCTTTCTGGACAGAGTTAGCCTGGCTCCAGTAGCCTACACTCTGGTGATCTCTAAATTGAATTACTGCAACACACTCTACGTGGGGATACCCATGAAGATGGCTTCGAAGCTGCAGCTGGTGCAGAAGGGAGCATCCAGAAAAATAACTGGAACCCATAGGTCTGAATATATAAGAGCAATTTTGGCCCCCTTGCATTGGCTGCCTGTATGCTTCTGAGTCTAATACAAGGTGCTGGTTCTAACCCATAAAGCCCTACACAGATTGGGACCACAATACCTGTTGGAGCACCTCTCCCAACTCTGATCTTCCTGGGCACTACTCTGATTTTCTGGGGCCTTCCACCAAGTGTCAATCCCATGGGAGGCTCAGAGGGGGCAACAAGCGGAAGGGCCTTTTCTGTGGTGGACCCCGATCTGTGAAATAACCTCCCTGCTGTAGCCTGCCCGGCGCCAAATTTGCTGACTTTACAGCACCAGATCAAGACAGCCCTCTATGCAGAGGCCCTCATGGATCACCTTAGCCATTCAGGGGCCCAAGGGCACTATCCAGGTGGTTTTTCTTCTCTGCTGGGTCTTTTTATTGTATTTTAACTGTTTTTTAAGCTATTTTAATTAATTTAAAATTCATTTTAACATTGCTTTTATGGTACTTGTATTACATGTTATTGTTCTAAATGTTATCATAAATTGTCCAGAGAGCTTCAGCTATGGGGCAGTATAGAAATTATTATTATTATTATTGATAACAATAACAATAATGATAATAATAACAGCAACAGCAACAACTGTGTGTGGAAAGTTCTATGAACCGTCAGCAGTGATATGTCTGCACAACTGACAGCCCATCACCCTTTCCTTTTCCTCTGCCCTAAATAATAGCCCAGGTAGCTACAGACAGAGTCAGCCCCCTTTGCAGGCATCCACTGTCTTGGTAACATCCCATGTGGGGACTGGGATAGGTAATCTGGCATGCTCCAGATATTTTGGACTGTAGCTCCCATAACCTCCAGTCAACAGGGTTGATGATCAGGTATTACGGGAGCTGTAATATCGCAAATATCTAAGGCCAGAACTTCTATGGCCTGTATTACACATCTCTTTCCCTCCATTCCACCCTCATTAATCTGATACAAGAGATCTACTCACAGAAGCCTAACTCCACAAATCTGCCGCTGATGTCACAGACCACTCCAGCTTCAATATCTATAACCAAGAAAACCGATGGTTAGGTATTCATCATCGGCCTGTGAGAAAATGGCAGATCCATGGACTAAAGAAAAATTGAGTGCTAAGAATCACAGAGAATCATATAACCATAAGTTGGAAGGCGTCTAGAAGACCATTGGGTCCAACCCCCTGCTCAGTGCTGGACTCATGTCTCCCATCCAGATTCTAACCAGGGCTGACCCTGCTTAGCTTCCAGGATTAGGCAGGATCAGCCCCATGTGGGCATATGATTGCAGAAAGATTGGCACCACAACAGCAGAGTTCCGTGCTATCCATGGTTCCTCCTTTTCAGCATTTTTGAAATAACGGAAACAGGAAAAACTGCAAGAGAACCCACTCTTCTTTGCAAGAGACCTTTTAGTAACTGTAGGAGCAGGATACTGGGAGAACGTTAAAACCATGTTGAGAAGCACCTGTGAATTCAGACCAGGCATAGGCACAGCCCAGCATCACTGCTGCTTGATACCGTTCTGCTTTACACCGTTTATCCGTTACAACACAGGAAGCTGCCTTATACTGCCTTGGCCCATCTAGTCCAGTGCAGTCAGCTCTGACTGGCAGCAGCCCACTAGCTTCGTCCCAGTCAGAGTTCTTTTCTTCGCCTATGTGAAGATGCCAGGAGCTGAACCTAGTATATTCTCCATGGACAGTATGTACCCCTCTCTCTTACGTGGCTCCCGCTGCATGTCTACATGGAATTATCTAACTCCAAGAGCATCCATGGTGCTACCCTATTTCAGCTTCACAATAAGCCTGTGAGGTGGTTTATACTGAAACAGGACCTTAGATTTCCATTTCCCCTGCTTCCTTTCTTCTTTTTAGTAGGCATGCTCCAATGACTTTATCATTCATTTGCAAAAATACAAATGCAAATAGATGAGGCAAAGTTAAAAGTGTTGTTTCTGGAAGCAGCGAGAGAAAAAAGGAGAAAGGTGGAGGAGATGATGATGGTGCAACAGGTTGAAATATAGGGGTATTGATCCTGTGCCTTGAAATTTATAAAATGCTGTGAGCTGCATCAGAAATCAGGTGGTATAGAAATTAAACAAAATGAACTAAATAAATAAGAGCAGCCAGACACACAAAAATCAAGGAAGCCACTTTCCCCTTCACCGTTTATCTCTGGGTGAAGGACAGCTTAATTAGGTAAACATTTGGGTGTCAGCGTATCAGTCACTCAGTTCAGGTAGGGACAAGATCTCCTTTCTGGCTGTTCTGGAAGACCTTTAACAGCATTTGATGGGCTGATGTTAAGGGGGAGGTGAACCCTTCCTGTCACTCAGTTTCAGCTGTGGACACGTTGCTTGTGTTGAACTGTTGTGCATCAAGGTTTTTAATCTGTTCACAATGCTATCTAAATAAGGTTGTCATTTCTTTTTCCTGTCAGGGTACCTGTGTGTGACAAGCAAAACTTCAGCAGCTGAATCTTTCCTCAGAATGTCGATATGGTGATGATGATGCGATTTAGTGAGAGTTGCACAGAGGTTATTAGCACAGGATACTAGAAAGAAAAAGTTGGCACCCTTAAATTTAATAATTCCATTTAAGACTATTTAGGAGGAAGATGGACAAGCTAAGCCCCTAGCAGTGGGATGGGAATATTAAAACGCCGGAACAGCTTGTGGAGAGAATTTCTGCTAAGGAATATAAAACTTCTGCACAAATGTGGGGGCTATTTACAGAGGCATTAGTCACATGTGAAAAGACCCCTGAAGCACTCATTGGCTTTGCTTTGTTTCATGGATTGTTGACATTGATGTTAGGAAAAGCAGCAACTCCCTGGCCTTTGCCCCAAGCTGTCTTTCCACTAAGAGAATTTCAAATGCACCAGGAGCCCCGTAAACAAGCTTGGAAGAATCTGCCCTGGGGCAACTGGAAGCAGAAAAGTTCAGTACCCCTTCAGTCCTTTTTCTTCAGCTTAATACAGTCATCGAGGGCATTAGCACATGCTTCTTCAAGTATGCCGGTCAGAGCAAAGGCATGAGGGAAGGTGATGCAAGTCCAAATGACCAACCTTGAGATGCATTTGAAGGTCAAGTTGCAGATAAGCAGGTATGAGAAATTCATTTCAGTCTGTGTTAGCATAACCTGGCCAGCCATGTTGCACCTCCCAGAATCAAGCAGAGACCCAACTGCAATCTGTAATCATTACATTGCTGAGCTTGCAGTACAATTTGCAGAACAAAAACTGCCTTTGAAAAATGCACACAGTTGAGAAACAGGCCAAAAAAACCCCAAAACATACTCCTGAAAAATATGCACAAAACACACTTTAATGGATAGAAGAGATGTGAATATTTAAAGATGTACACAATTGATCCATACACTGGGGGAAATGCAGAGAAAAATGCACACAAATGTTCATACAAAAAGGTGGGAAAGCTCACATTCTGATTTGTTGTAAGCCGCCCCGAGGTTTCGGCGAATGGGGCGGCATAAAAATGTTTTAATAAATAAATAAATAAATAAATAAATAAATATGAACATAAGTCAGAAATGAGTTTGTGATGGAATTTAGAAAACCTTCATGAGCTCAGGTTTCACTGGTTCACACATTCCTAGCCATAATAGAGACTATTTAAATACAGTGGCATCACCTCTTTCACTGAAATAGTGTAGCCTTTAGTCCTCCAAAGAACCTGGTGAGGTAGGCTAGGCTCAGAGACAGGGACTTGTGCAAAGATGGATAGAGGATTTATTTATTTATTTGTTTGTTTGTTTGTTTGTTTGTTTGGAGAACTTATATGGTGCCCCATTCGCATAAGCCTCGGAATCTTCTTCAGAAGCTTGAGGACTGCAGCTTCCATTGCACTAAAACATGGTGGCAAAACCTTGGTAGCTGTTGTTTCTGAGGCAGGATGTTTTCATACATGCTTCTTAGGTAGGCACTTACGGTTTTTTAATGCACTTTTGAATAGTGTAGCTCATGGGTGAGACAAGCATGTTTAGAAACAGCTGTGGCTTGACACCATTGCCGGACGACGTACTTGAGGACAAATTCAAGTTGCATGCGGTGGTGTTCGGAGGAGATTCTAAAAAGTAAAAAATGCTGCAACACCCCAGTCCTGATTTTCCTACTACCCTTTTAGTCCATGCTTGTGTCACCTACATGTGTAATTCCACATGGTGTCAGGCACATGGAAGTGAGCAAAGCTACAGTCTTACACCCATTGATCTGGGAAGAAATTCCCCTGAGCCCAGTGGGACTTAATTCTTAGTGGAATATGTACACTGTACTGTTCACCAGACTGGGATCCCACTGGGAGTGGGATGGGAGATGCCAAATGTCTGGAGAAAACTCAAACATTCCACCTAATCCGTGGCGCTGCATCATTCACCACTAACTCTTCAACCATTTAGGGTCAGAAAAAGCACCTCCCTTGGGGTTGTGGATGTATGTGAAGCACAGAATCTAATTCCTGAGTGACTTAGACAGAGAAAAATAATCAATTAGATAAATTGTTTGCACAGTTTTATGCCTCTTTGATTAATGAACAGGTTCTGTGTTGAACAGGGAGGCCTGCTTGGAATGGGCTGACTTAATTATCTGCCAAGAGTCCATCTTGACGGGAGCAAATGAGCAGGGACATTTTCCCTGGCTGTGTGCTGTGCACAGTTGTGGAAAACATATGTTAACAAGTGAGTCCAGCCATTCGAGGAAGAGTCGGAGCAGTGCAATGGAAAGATGCAAACTGTGGATAAGCTGTGCCTTCCATTTCCCATTTGACCCTTGCACTGATACGATTACCACTCTTTGTTCTGGTAGGCTAGTTTCGGTTTTTTCGGTTTTGCACATTCTTTTAGAATGGACAAAAAATGCTTGGTGATACAAAATTTAATGCTTTCAATACTCATTTAAATATTATTTAAAATGCTTCTCCTGTCCTGATGTAGGCATGGCCCAGCCAACTTACATAATAGCCCAGGAAGGGAAGGGGAGAGAAGTCTTTCTGAAGTTCAATGTAGAATATTCTGTGATTTAAAAAAGCTCATTTCTTTTCATTCTTAGATGAAGAACAAAATGCATAAATATGCAAAAATTAATTTCTCCAATCAACACTCTTCTCATCTACTCTAAGCCAAGGTAAGTAAGACAAGAAATCACTGAGCAAATTTGATGAACAGAGCTGTTAAGCTATAAACAATCTGCAGATATCTTTGCTCGGTAAAAATAAATAAGTACGCAAATAAAACTGTCCAGAATTCACAAAAAATTCACAGGGATTTCTGTCTAACCTTTACTGACAAGTCTTGGGGAAAATGAAAACTGAAACACCTGGTTCCCAGAGTGGTGATAATTGACCTGCAGTCACCACAAGCCCTTCAGAACTGGTAGGAACATCCAGCTCACAGGAAAGAGAGAGAGATTAGCTACTGAAGGTGGAAGAAATCTGCTTGCAATATTCAGGACACTTGAGGACATTTCTTCAACTTATTGCTTATTAATGCCTCAATCCATAGGAGGGGTTTATCTGGTGTATTTGGCTTTGGCCCATGCATTCCTGATAACTAAGAATTGATACTATGTTGTTATCATTGGAGGGGTTTGCCTATTTTCTAATTCATTTGTAATGTTATAGTGCTAGCATTAGTGAAATGAATGCTTTGAGCTGTTTATTGCTGTAATGATGTACTGCTATAATTTATGTATTGATGTTGCTTGTTCTTGTATTGTCAGTGTTGACTGCTTTGGGCACAGTGATGATTCTGCCCATGATAGGATGTGCCAAATTTTATTAGGACACCACTTATCAACAATAACATATTGTTCAAACATGGAACTGAAAGATTTCCTGTGAACTGGCTTAAACAATTCATAAATTCAGGGGTGCGAAAGAGAGCAACTGAAAGTCCAGGGAGAATTGGTCCAAGATAGTAAGGCCACTTTCCAAATACACAAACAGAACAACCCATGTTGCATGGGGTGGAGGTGACCTTGAAGTAGCAGGGAATGGTTCTGCCCCAAAGAAGGCCTCTTTCCACCCATGTGGTCCAGTTCCACCTGAGGAAAGCTCAGTAGTGGCAGTAGCAAGGACAAGACCCCCAGAAGACATAATCTGGGGGTAGACCAAAATGGAGCCCAAGTACTTCCATTCCCCCCAAGAGGAGCCTGGTTCAAGCCTCAGCTACATCAGTCTGGAGCTGGCATAACTAATCCCTCTCCTTTCCAGGCTGGTGTCCTCCAGATATTTTGGAATTTAAGCAGGTCAGGCCTGGTTGGAATATGGATGGGTGACTTAAAATGTTATGAACTTCCCAAAGAGCTTCAGCCACAGACGGTATAGAAATATAATGCAGGAAGAAGCAGAAGCAGAAGTTGGGCCATACTCCCTTCATGCTGACTGGGGATGACGGGTAGGGATGTGTGAGGAATCTGTTTTGTGTGGAACAGCCATCAGATTCCTTGGCTTCTTCTTCCAAGACTGCACTCCACATTGCAATGACCCGAGTCCAAGGCCCTGGCAGCCACACCCAGCGTTCACGGACTGCCCACCAGGAATTAAGTGCCACATACTGCACAAGCAGCAACGTTCTTCTGCTGCTGCTCCTGCTGCCAGGAGCAGCAAGTGAGGAAGAAGGTTGGCCACCTGGTATGACTGCCCACACACCCGCTTGCCGCACCCTTTTTCTTTTTTCCTTTTTGAATAAGTTTTATTCTTAACAGACCTAACAAAAAAGGAACTAAACGTCATCAATCATCGAAAACATCAGACCTACTGGGTCAGCCCCCCACATTTTTTCTTTTTATGTTAAACTATAAACATATTTCGATTTATGCATAGTCCCGTTTCTCTAGCCAATAATAAAAAGAGTCCCAGTTTTGATGGAAGTCTGTACTGTCTTTCTCCTTCAGAGACAAAGGCAATCTGTCCATTTCGGCACAGTCCAAGATCTTTTTTAGAATCAGTTCATTGGTAGGTGGCTCTTCACTCTTCCAATGTTGGGCAAATGCAATCCTTGCCGCAGTAGTTACATGTAGAATTAAATACATTGCTTGTTTGCCAACATCATCAGGTACAATGCCTAATAAGAAAACTTCAGGTTTAAATGTTAGAGGTTTTTATAACATTCCCTCAAGCCATTTGTGTATTTTAATCCAATACTTTTTTGCCTTATCACAGGTCCACCACATATGATAAAAAGTACCCGGCTTGTGTTTACATTTCTAACATCCATTTGCCATATTTGGAAACATCTTAGCTACCCTATTTGGCGACAAATGCTGCACCCTGTTCCTGCATGCATCGCCACTGCCATCAGCTGTTCATTACTGTACGTGGGGAAGAAGTTTGGTGCCTGGGAACAGTGGTTGGTGGGCTCTCTCGCAGCTCCCCTTGTTTGCATCCTGTAGCCGCTACTGACAAGGAAGGTTGTCGGTTACACCACCGGGGGTCCACAAGCCTTCTCTGACTTCCTCTCGGCTTGGCTTGCTTTGCAGGACCAGGCTGGGCATGAGAGGAAGTCCACGCATCCAGGAGAGAGGGATTCCAAACGGGTTTGTCCCAACCCTAATGGTGGGAGTTCTGGTACAACACAGAGGGAGGACGCCAGGTTGGGAAGACTGCCACAGGGCACAGTAAAGCCGAGCATACTTTCTTCACATTTATTTATATCATGTTTCATATTCCACTTCCTTCCAATGGGTTCAGCAGAGCAGCAAGACATCAAAAGCACAAGACTCGTTGTCTACAAGATGTGCCTTTCATATCCCCGTGTTTTCCACTTCATGCACCCTTCTTGGTGTGCATGTGTCTTTTACAATATGTCAGAGTTTTACATCCGACAGCAGGCGCATCAAAAGATAAGTGCACAACCATTCAAGTGTTCTGTGCTTTACAATGGTTCTGTTGTTCAGTGAGCGCATGGGACATATTTTCCCCCTTGGGAGGTGATGGTTTATGCACTCAAACACAAACATTAAGAACAACAAAAAGAAGTGCTTTATGCTGGCTGCTGAATAAAACCTCTCCATCAGGCCTCACATAATACATGTCACTCTGAGCCACAGATCTATGCTGTTGTCATTTAATTAATGGCAAGCCTCAATCCACTCACTCTTGCATGAACCTCTGTAGTTCAAATAGCATACATATGTTCTCAACGTTGCTTAGAAGGAAATCTTCTCTGCCACTTGGACTCTGCTAATTTGGGTTTGTGCACTGGGGTTCAGGCTGACACCCAGTAACAATCAATGTGTCCAGTGTGATTTGACTCAATGGCCACAGGATTAGATCACCTTAAAAGAGGTTTCGACAGATTCATGGATGAAACGCCACAAATTTGAGCTATTTAAGAGTTATCAGCCATGATAATTACATGGTACCTCCTGGCTCAGGAGCAGTGTATCTCTGAGTAGGAGAGCTTGATTTCCTGCTTCTGAGCTTCCTGGAAGCCAAATGCCACTCAGTGTGGTCATAGCAGAGGTCAGATGATATGAGAGGTGAGATTATACGGCATTTATATAACACTTCAAGGTCCTCCAAGTCCCTTGGATCCATTCTCTAAACCTGCCTTCAACACCCTGGTACCCTCCAGATGTTTACCCTGCAACTCCATGCTCTTCACCATTGGCCATGCTGGCTGCAGCTAAGCCCAAAATATCTTCAGTTTATCACTTTGGGGAAGGCTGTACATCATTAGCAGTTCCTTCAGAGCACTGGTTTCCAGCAAGGCAAGCACAGTTACCACTGCACTAAAGGGCAGTTTGAGGTGACCACCAAGCTATTTTTCTCTTCCACAAGTGAATGGAGTGATGCAGGACAGGAACATGAGTTCACATCAGAAGTGCCATTATTCCCACACACCCGTCTAGTGAGATTTTGTCTGTTTCTTTGGTGTTTGTTTATATTCTGCTAATTGATATTCCAGCAGGATTCTCTAAGCAGATACAATGCCAATAGAAAATATCAACTCCCCATGGTAAATGGGAAGGAAGATTATGCCTGCTGAGAATTCTCCCAAATGAAAGGACCTTTTGATATCCATTGGTAGTGGATCAGTGGTTACCATGCAGGATTACAGTTGCTCCTTATGCATCATCAGGAAAGAGGAACTGCATCGCCTCAAAAGTGGGGCATGGATTTGCATTTATATTTAATTTATGCACATTTAGAAATAATGAATGCAAATTAAATAGAAATCTGATGCATCTCAGGCAAGCCTGTGGGCCAGTGACCTGTACAGCTGCTGTCGGCTACCTGTCGACATGGTGCTCCCATGCTTGGCTGCGTGACTTCAGGGCCATGCTCTCCATCCTTAGGGCTCTTTCTCTTTATCCTAGACTTGGACCCAGCTGCTCTTCAAACAGAAAATGCCTTCAAACAAAGAACCATGCCCAGAAAGTCTTGCAAATGAATTCCCTGTTCCTGCTAAAGCTGTGCCTAGCTAAGAGAACATTTTTCTTCTGTTTCACCAATCACCAGTCACTAATCACCAATGCCACTTTTGACCAAGTTTCAACCATCCAAACATCAACAGAAGAAAAGCCCTTCTAGCCCAGATCCATGGCCCGGTGGGTCCAGAATCCCAATTCCCACAATACTTCTGGAAAACTCATAAAGAAGACATGAAAATGCAAGCTTCCTTCTGTTGTTGAAAGTCTCATGGAACCAATGTCTATTTTTATGATATTTCATGAGAAAAAATTCAAAAGTTTATAACTGTGATGTATGACCTGCTTTCCTCTCCCTCCCCTCAGTCACTTCCCCACTTTCTACTGTCCAGGGGCCCTTGCACTGAAGAAAATGAATCTTTCTGGATTTAATCACAGCCTAAAAATTAATTAACCCCAACATTCTAAAGGGAGCAGTTCCCTGGTTTGCAGAAAGGGATCATGGGCAGTACAAGTTCTGAATGCACCGGACACCCGCAGCCACACTAAGCAACTCATAGAAGGCTGTGCTACCCTATTTACAACAGCCTTGTTCTCTCCATGGCAACACACACATACTGTATTTAACAGCATTTTTCCTTTATAATATGTACTTTATCCCTTATTGACACTGATATGAATTTCCATGACCACTTAAGGGCATTTCTGATCTGATTGTGGCCAACTGATAACACTAATTTTGCTGATTGATATTTTTACTAGTATGTCATGTCAGAAAGAGGCTGCCTGCTTAGTGAAAATTGAATTAGATGAAGCTGTATGTCAATTGAAGATCTGCTGATGGTAGGGTAGAACCAGTTTTCCGCAATACTGTCTCGAATTTTCTTCCTCGGGGGAATCTGGTAAAGCAGGTGAGCATGATCTTCCCACTTTCCTCCAGTGATGTGAATTCTGACATCACCCCTGAAGGTGTTCTGGTCAGTTGCTTATCCACCATAAGTGTGTTAGTCTTTAAGGTGTCTTGAGACTCCTTGTTGATTTTGCTGCACAAGAGTAATGTGGAAAGAGTTTAGTCAGTTACTCTTGAGAGATGAAGCAGAAATGAGTGATGTTCAAGCTCTCCAAGATTCTCCATATATCAGTTTGCAGCTCCTCTCTATTGAATCTGTGCATGTGCTTAATGTTTGTTTCTGCACACATAGGAAGATTGCAGAAAAGAAATAGCACAAACATTGCATTTTTTAAAATCCCAAATGTAGATTTCAAAAATTGCTAAATTTCTCCCATGTGCTAAAACATAACTAGTTTCAAAACATCTACAGTGTTAAATCCACAGAATCAAATGAAGAAATTGGCGCAAATTGAATGCAAGCACTTCACAAACATTTTTAGCCGCTGCAGTATCCTGTTCACACTCCTATTTTGCAAGCAGAAATGAAAATGCTTGTACAACCCTAGTGGCAATCAGGTGCTTTGTTTTTTACCACAATTCTATTGCTGCTGGCATAATCAGGAGTTAATTTATTTGGGCATCTATATTGCTAACAGTACAGACTGTAGTACAAGGACAGCTTGTAGTTTTTGAGACGACGCCAATCTGCAACAGACTGGAACAGGGTCAGAGTGAAAAGGAGGAGATAGAAAACTGAGTTTGCCTGCTGTGGTGTGAAATCATGCCCCTCCACCTACACACGATCTGCATAATTGCAAGTCGTGTAAAAACATTGCAATGCATCAGTTCAGGCCCCAAACCCAAGAGGCAGAGCAAGGAGAGCGACAAAGGCTGTGCTTCCCACCACCACCACAATGTCTCCCGTTCCCGGCTCCGCACTGGGTGCTTTGGCAGAGGAGAGTGCTTAGATTTTGGTGCGGACTATAGAGGCAACATATGACTGAGCAGTTGAAGGCGGGGAGGTCTGTGAGCAGGGGAGAGAACAAACCCACTAGTTTAATGGATACCTAATTGCACTTCCCATTTCGTCTGCTCACACATTAACTTTCACATTGCTGGCTTGCTGGGTTAAAAGTGGAAAGTGAGACTTTGCTCAGAGAGTGATATTGCCCAGGCCGAAGGAGTGCACGGCTGTCCATTGCTTGAACACTAAAATAGTTCCTGGCATTGGTTGGAACTGCTCGGCTGTCTGGTATGTCTGTACAAGGAAAATCCCACAGGGTGTCATTTTGGTTTGCTGCAACAAAAGCGACACCATCTTGTGAGATATACGCATGCCATGATGAATTGTTCACCATCAATTGCCATGAGGAACATCTGTTTTGAAAGGAAAGAGTCCCTTCTGTTAATCTTTCTAGCATATGATGCTGCCAATTGCAATAATGCTACCTTCTATTCAGAGAGAGCATGTGTGACTACCATTACACAGACACATTCCTACACTCTAGAAGTACTACCCATCACAAGGTTTGACTCAGATCCTTTGGAAAAACCACCCAATTCTGCTTGAACCAATTCAAAAGCCAAGTGCCTCAATTCAGATAGTGAGTTTGAGAGGAGATTCAGAATTCCAGGACTATGTGTCTCTCACTGACTTCCATAGAAATATAAAAAAGGATATAAATTCATTCTGTTTGCTAGAAGACATGGATGAAATTTACAGGTGTAATCACGCATTGGGAGGGGATTATGCCCACCAAATTTTGAAGAAAGAATTTTGGAGTTTTTGAACTGCACACCTTCATATTTTGATTTGTTTTTAAGGGAATGGCTGATAACTTTTCATTTCTTGGCAGAACTGGATGAAATTTACAAAACTGGTGGCTCCTTCTGTGGATATTGAGTCTTCAAGTTTCAGCTGAATAAATGAAGAGATTCTTGTGAAGCAACAACCCTTGACATTTTGAGAGTATCCAAAAAAGGACATATGTATCTCCTTATGTTCCTTGTGCACCATTGTTCCAAAAATGACAGAGAGCATAAAGGTGGCCCTACATAAGAAAAATGCATAATTTTGGAAAGATAGGTGCAGCAGTTTACATGGAAAGGAATTTTCAAATTTGAGGTGGCAATGAGTGATTCATCTTGCTTTCCCTGTCCTTGCAGCTCTTTGGTCAATTCCTCTGCAGATGACACGCATCTTAAAGGTATCTCCGGGCAGAAAGTTGCAAGGCATCAGAAGGATAAGTGCAGGGACTAGGTAGTTAGGATTGCTGATCCTGAGAAGCTCTTTCCCCACCCTGGCTCAAAATCACCTCTCCAAGCCTCTTTTCCACTCGTCAGGGTACCACAATCTTTTCTGCCCCAGAGGAGATGGACATTTCAAGTGGTAAATAACTATCAGGAAAAGGGCTAAGCAGTTCCTAGCACTGCCACTCCTCTGCTTAACATCGTAGCCTTAGAAGCTGCTGTTGGTTTTGGTTTTAAGTCAGAGAAAAGTTACATGTGACTGTGCCTAAACCTAGCGTGGCTCTCAATGGCACACCCCACTTCAAAACAGTTCTTGAACACACCAAAAACACATTCACGTAGATGGCAGATTTCATTCGGAAAGTTCTAATCAATGTTTAACTGTCAGAACAGTACTCTAAGATAACTTTTACAGGTTCAGAAACTTTAGAACCCAAACCAATAACAGTGGTCCAGGCTGGAAAGTTGTACAAAGGTCAGGTATAATATGAGTTATAAACCAATCTGCAGACAACTCACAAGTTGCCCTTCCGGTACATCACTAGAGCATAAACTCTCTACCCTTCCTTCCTTCCCCCTTCTCTCCCTAAAGCAATACCATTCCAAGAATGCATTTCTCTCCCTCTCCCTCTCCCAGCATCCCCAGGCAGCATGCCCTCTGCTGACTGGGGATTACAGGAGCTGCAGTCCAATACCTCCGCCTGGTCGCAGCAGTAAGATTCATGTGCCCTGCCAGGGCTGGTTCAGGTTCAGTCCCGAGTGTCCACCGGAAGGAGCTCACAGGAAAGTCAAAAGGCAGGCAGCAGGCAGAAGCACAAGCAGCATGCGAGCGCCATATCGGGGATGCAGGCAGCACTGGAACACGAGACATGAGTTCAAGCATGGAAAGGGCAGGAGGATAATAAGAGCTGCAATACAGTGTTGCTCGAGCAGCCCTTTGGCCCACCCCTGTGGCTGCTAAGCCAGAGCTTCCCAGGCCTTGCTCAGCTGCAGCCCATCACAGGTTTCCAGGAAAAGGGCTCTCACAAGGACCTTCCCACTGCAGATGGCCTCTCCTTCCCTCTGCCTCTTGAGGCACCGGTGATCCTGGGTGCCAGGAGGTTGCTCACCCTCTGCCACCTCCCACAAGGGCTCAGCGTCTTCCTGATCTTCTGCCCTGGGCAGCTCTTGCATGCGTGTGCCTCACAGATTTCTAGCTCCTCCTCTGACAGGGATCTGTCCAGTGCAGGCCTGATGGCAAGTGCCCACATTTCCTGGAGGAGAGGGGATGTGGGTCCATCCTCGCAAAGAGAGAGACCTCTACTCATGTGAAAGCGACTGAGCAACCGTTAGCCCCAGAGAGTGTCAGCATCTCAGGAGGCAGGCCAGAACTTCTTATTTTGGATAATGAAGCAAATATATCTGAAACATCTGTTCATATTAAATGAGTTCATGTCCCTAAAAGGACCACAATCCTGTTAATCTTAGCATTGTGAATCATTCCTTGAAGGCCCTTTGAATAATCTGAGCCTATACTATACGAAGAGATTAGCCAGTTCTTTTCAATACCCGTTAAAAGTGGTTGGCTCCCCTTTGATGCACCATGGATTCTTATATTGTTTAGATTGTGAAAATCACATGTGGCCATTAATATTACAGTTCCTACTATCAATTAATCATTAACCATTGTATTTTGTTTTAACAGAACTGAATTAATTTATAAATGAATGCTATTTTTAAAGCTGTAGAAGAAATCCATTCTTTCCATAAGCATCTTTCCTTCAGGAGACTGACTGAATAAGACTCAATTTAAATATTTTTAAAAGCATATGATGGGGATAATTGACCTGGTTTACACTGCTCTTTGGAACAGGGCTTCTTTTGAAAGATCCGACATTGCCATGTGGCAAACAAACATGCAACCTTCACAAAACAAATCATGTGACAACTCAAGGTGAAGCATTCATTTTTTAAATTAAATATGGTGTGGTTGGTTTTTTGCTTACTTTTTTTTTCAGATGCTGTCAAAATATTTGCCTTCACCTACACAGATGCTCTGATGTTATTGACAAGTAGAAGAATTGGAAAATAATAACTTCCTTAGAAATGGGAAATTACAAATACAATTCTTTTTAATAACATTATCTGTTTGCCTTTAATCAGCTTTTCTAAATTATCCATTTGCAGATAAAGGCAGAAACTCCAAATTCCCAAATAAAATATGATAAAGCCAGTTGAATGTGTCCTGCAGTAACCAACAAATCAAAAGCATTTGGGTTGGGATCTGTTCACAAGTAGCTCTGCTTAGATTCCAGCCCTTAGTACTTCTGGGGCTGCAATACTAGACACACTTACCTGTGAGCAGACGTCCTAGGATCACACCGGAAACGTCTGCTCTGCTTCCTGTTTATTGTTCTTGAGGGTCTCAGACATCAGGCTGGGAGTGATAGACAGCCACGCAATTCTTCCTGGTTACCTAGGCCGCATTCTTATAGTATTGATTACATTGAAGCTTGCACCCTACAGAGGCTTTTCAGGAGCATGTTTCATTGATTGTGGCCGGCTGGCCTTTCTTCTGAGTTTTGTCTTGACTTGCTACATCCTTCAACTTACTGAACCTGTCAATGGGACTCTTCTTTGCAGAGGAGTCTTATGTGATCCTCCTCCTGTGTACGCTGATCACCTGCATTGTCTCTCTGAACCCTCTGATTACATCTGTCTTGTTGACTGGTACTTTTTTGTATAAAGAGTAGCTACATACGAATAGCCAACAAAGATGAAATGTTTCGCCAAAAAAGAGGACAAAGAAGACACTGGTTTCGATACCATGTGCATATGCTGACTGAGATGTATACATGCATATTTAAATACCATTCATCTCACCATCATGTGGACATCGATGATCTGCATGATGATCTGCATCAGTCTGCCATCCAGGGCTGTCCAGGTTCAGCAGTTCTTCTGCGTCTTTATTTTCAAATAGAGGATGCTTTCAAGCAGAGGACTGTGCTCTGTGAAAGAGAATATATGGCCACTGTGTGCTTACACTCAGCCCCCAATACAGCCTTGTGGGTCTGCAAATGTATAGCTTGAAGCCTGCTCCATTAAAATACTCAGATGCAGGTGACAAAAATGGATTGAAGCATGGATTCCAAGAAGGTTAAAGAAAGTCTCCAAAGAATGGGAACAGACAGGACATGCACAATTACATTAAACAGAATGAGAAGGCTACAGGACAGGATGGGACGCATCACTTTTTTTTTTTTTTTTTTGTGAATAAGTTTTATTCTTAATATACCTAACAAAAAGAAACTAAGAAGCATCAATCATCGAAAACATCAGACCTACTGGGTCAGCCTCCCACATTTTTTCTTTATATGTTAAACTATAAACATATTTAAGTCTATGCAAAGTCCCGTTTCTCTAGCCAATAATAAAAAGAATCTCAGGTTTGATAGAAGTCTTTATCTTCTTTCTCCCTCAGAGACAAAGTCAGTCTATCCATTTCTGCACAGTCCAAGATCTTTTTTAGAATCAGTTCATTGGTAGGTGGCTCTTCACTCTTCCAATGTTGGGCAAATGCAATCCTTGCCGCAGTAGTTACATGTAGAGTCAAATACATTGCTTGTTTACTAAGATCATCAGGTACAATGCCTAATAAGAAAACTTCAGGTTTAAGCATCACTGACTAACCAAGAAGGAGATCTAGCAGGTATGGTGGACAACTTGATAAAATTGTCAACCCATTGTGCTGTTGCTGTGAAAAAGGCAAACTCCATGTAAGGCATAATAATGACAAGAACTGAAAATAGAACTGCCTATTATCATGCTGTCCTTATACAAATCTATGGTGCAACCACACTTGGGATTCTGTGCACAGTTTTAGTCACTGCACGTGAGAACAAATGTAGAGCTGGAGATAGTGCAGAAAAGGGCAACTCAAGGCACTCAAGGCTGAAGCAAGCTGGGAGCTGTAGGCCTTTTTCTGTCTAAATGTGCCTAGGACTGCACGCTAAAATTACCAAGCAGCTGGAGCAGCTCCATATGAGGAAAGGTGACTGTGTTTGGGATTGTTTAGCTTACACACACACACACACAAACACACACACACACACACAGAGAGAGAGAGAGAGAGAGAGAGAGAGAGAGAGAGAGAGAGGAAAATGGATAGATGGATGGATATTATTCTCATAATATTGGAATCTGGGTTCACCTCATGAAGCTGACTGGTGGGGTTAAAAAAAGTTATTCACATGGCACATAGTTAAACTGGAATTTACTGGCACAGGTTATAGTGATGGCTATAATTTGGATGTCTTCAAAAGAGGGTTAGACAAATAATTGGGGAAGAAGGCTACTGATGTCTACAAATCCTAATGGCTACCTGCTGCCTCCAGTAGCAGAGGCTGAATGCACGTGTACACAAATTGCTGAGGGAGATGGGCAGGAGGGTGCTATTATATCATGCTCTGCTTGCAAAGTTCCCATTGGTAGCTGGTTGGCCACTGTGTGAACAAAATGCTGGACTCCACGATCCCTTGGCGTGAAACAATATGTCTCCTCTTATGGTCTTATTTCTAAGGAAAGGCATTTGATCATCACTTTGAACCAAACAGTGAGTTCCTATTGAGATTTACTCTGAAGTAAATCATAGTGGGTTGGAGTCAGGCTTACTCACACTTGGAGTAGATCCATTGATATCAAGTTGGTTAATTTGGCTGTGCTCACTGGTTGATTTCCAAGTGAGTGAGTGTCTAGGATTGCAGCCTAACAACAGAAGTAAGCCCATTGAGTTCAATATGATTTACTCCAGGTCAATATGCATTACGTTGCAGCCTAAGGGTAGAGAATGCTGGGCATTGTAGGCCCATCTTCTATCCAAATTAGGATAGCACCCTAAATTGTGATCACTTTGCTTTGTTGTTAAAGCTCCACTTGCAACCATACTGCTCCCAGTAAATGACGTTTTGGGCATTGGCCAAAGCCACTGAATGAAGTTCTCTCTTTCAGTAAGGACATTGGAGCAGCATTCAGACTCATGTCTAAATGATCAGCATCTGCAACAGATTCCAGCGTGAAAGCATAAGCTATGTATCCAAGTTCTCATCTGTCATGTGGGATCCATGCAGTCATGGATGGAATGAGTAGGTTCCTTTCAGACGCCAGATCAAAAGTCTCACTTGATGAGACGTTTAACATGGCTGACGCAAATACAGTTCTCAGCATCTGTAACAGCTACGTTAGAGTCACCGTGAAGGTTTGGAAACATTAATTAAAGACTCTGGAGTACATTGACGCTGCACTGCAGTAACATTTTTCTTTCAATATCTTTTCTTAATTTTTTGTGGTAGTGAAAACCTTCCAAATGACATAGTTTTGTGGCACCTTTAAAATCAACAAATGTATGAAGGCAAAGTATAATTGTATTTATTGCTTTAATGTATTCCATAAGAATATGCAGTAAGCACTGCTGCTTTGGGAGGAGTTTATTAGAACTAACACAGATTGCCATGAGGCTTTTAATGGCTTTTTAATTATCCTGCCATTTGCACATATGAGACACAATCCAGAGAATTTTCTGCTCATGGACTGTCCTTCTGGGTTGTTGAGGCAGCTAATTTTACCTTGATTTGAACTATTTATTTATTTACTCAATTTATATCCTGCCTTTTTCCTACAAGGCAGCTTACATCATTCTCCTCCTCCTCCATCTTATCCCCACAACAATGACCCTGTGAGGTAGGTTGGGCTGAGAGTCTGTGACTGGCCCAAAGTCACCCAGCTGGCTCCATGGCTGAGCGGAGACTAGAACCCAGATCGCCTGGGTCCCAGTCCCATGCTCTCAACTACTACACCACACTGGCTCTCATATTGACAATCACCATATTTGGTTGAATTATTTCCAAGTACGTTAGAAAGTTAGGTGGTATGTAAGAACCTTTCCTCCTAGGGTAAAATGAGACATAGAAACTGAACCTGCCACATGAAATATTAACTGACTTTAAATAATTAAGATGCTAATGCTGGAATTCAATCTGATCCTCCAAAGTATGCAATTGATTCCATTACCACATTTAATCCACCTGTTCTACTGGAAACCGACTTATCTGTGTGTTTGGAGGATCTTTTTGTCTTAAAAGGAGGCCAACCACACAAGGACTGTTAGTGTTGTGTATATGCAGGTCCATGACGGAATGAATGAAAATTGCAAATTTCATATGGCAAAATTTGATGTTCCTGAGTGTTTCTTGTCTATTGTGCTGCAACACCAACAATAACTCCAGCTCTTTCCAGGTGGCTGCATTATTGTATAGGGCAGGAGTAGAAAAATTAAACTGGTGGAGCAAGGCGATGATATACCCACTAATACAGCCTTTCCCAGGTGGCATGATATCAGAGGATTTGGGGGTTTTTTATGGAAAATCTTTTTTTTTTAATAAAATCAACTAACGTTACATGGCAATTTAATGGAATAATCTCTTGTGTATACTCCATTGCAACAAATGGGGGGTTCAGAGGTAAAACAACAACAACAACCTGG
Source organism: Varanus komodoensis (assembly GCF_004798865.1). Taxonomy (NCBI): domain Eukaryota; kingdom Metazoa; phylum Chordata; class Lepidosauria; order Squamata; family Varanidae; genus Varanus; species Varanus komodoensis. The sequence goes on along the minus strand of NW_025335268.1, from coordinate 45,974,232 downwards.
GCTTTTGAACCCCCAGGTTGCTCAACTTGCAGCACAATCCTTTGCCTGTCCACACAGAAATCTGATTTATTATGAGGCTTACTTCCCAGAAATTATAAACAAAGTGCCAGCAGTTTACAATATGAAATAGCCTACAAAGTATTATATCAATTCGTTGCTATTGTCCCTTCCCTCTTGCATTCCTTGTGCCCTCTGTAATGACTACATTGTTTTGTCGCATTTTTTCCAATGTTCATTTGTAGTTTTCCATATTTTTTTAAAGTCACAAGCCCTGACCTTTTGTGCTGTGGAGCTGAATACTGCAGTGCATAATGATGCAAAAAAGCTCTAAGTACATGGGGTTCGTGTTTTTCCTTTGCTTGGGAATGTCTTGAAGACATTGAGCTACTGTGACATAAAACTTGGTTACTCAATAACTGAGATTTAAAGATTAGCACCGCCTAAGCATGAGCAAAATGTGATCGCTGCAGAAAGCAAATGAATGAGGCCACATATTTTGTTGGGCCTCCAGTTAAAATTTTTGTTAAACCGTCCTGCACATTACATGAGAGAAGACATGAACATTTCTAGTAGGATAAACAGAATACTTATTCATTCATTTCCTTTGACTAGGGCCCAAGTCCTGGGGAAAGAAAGAGAATATTTTATCCTTGGGTCCAAGGAATTCTGGCTACAATGTAAGCCCATTAAAAGCTGAAGCCAAATTCTACACAGAGGTTGTCGAAATGTTTATGGAACTGATTCTCTAGCTTTCCATGGAGCAGCAGACCTAGTATGTATACATGGCTTAAATCCAACCTTGTGCAAGCAGGTAACTGCTAGGGCAGCAGAACCTTCTCCCCACTGTGGGCCTCCAAGCCACCTGGGAACCTTCTCCCAGGGGTTTCCCAGCCCTTGGTCGCCCAGGTTCTGAGGGCATGGGCCTTGGGGTCGCTGTGGGAGGAGAAATCCCCTTGCTGCTATCATATGCGCTTCTAGCTTCAAGCCTAGATTCTCTTTTCCACCCTCGGACATGGCTCACTCCCATCAACATCTCCCTGTGGGCACCAAGCCGACCAGACATGGCACTGCAGCCCAACAAGCAGCACTCCAAACAGTGTGCTGATGGTGGAGGGGGAGCTCATTTTAACCCTCCTGGCCTCCTGTAGGCACTAGCTGGGCGGGGGGGGGGGCAAGTGCAAGGTGGGGACATGAGCACCCTGATGGGGTCGGTGCCAGGAGATCATGGGGAGAAGAGATAGCAGACCGAATCTGGGGAGCAGAAGGCTATGGGGCCCAGCCTCCACCAACTGGCCCTACCCAGCATTGTCACGGCCTGAAATCACCAGAAAGCAGTGGATCAGTTTCTGATACCTTCAAATGCAACAGCTCAATGGGGTGGGAAGGTGGGAGTACGGTTCATGCATCCTGCAGAACTGGGCTTCTTCTCCCCCGCCCTGGACATCCAGCTCAGGCTGCTGGGCTGCATGGTGGGAATGCCTCTAGGATTTTGGAAAGTTGGTTGATCAGTACAATGGTTTGATGAAGTGTTGCCCTTGTTGTTTTCTATGTACAGAAAGTCAACCTCCATCTACAGCTTGAAGAAGGCGAGGACAGACTTCCCCTGTGGCCAGCTCGCAAAACGGATGAATGTAGAGGACGTCTACTGGACACACAGAGTGAATGCATTTTTAATAGGGACTGTTTGAAAATGGAAACGTTTCTGGGCCTTGTCGTGTTCCCAATAATGGCATCAGGAATGGAGTGGGCCCTAGAGGTATACACTCAGGAAAAGGAACAACAACAACAACAACTCCATCACTAGTCCGAAATAGCAAAATCTGGGGACCAACCCAAAACATATTGCTCTCCTCCCCACCAACTAGGCTATCCTACAGCAGTCAAGTTAGTTTGGCCCCTAAGGCAGAAACTGCCTCCCTTTGTTCCTGGAAGTAAAAATGCAATCATACTATATTAAATAGCTAACAATTTGGTACTCTTTCCTGACACTTCAAACCTGCTACCTGAAGCAGCTGTCTCACTCTATCTTATAGCAGAGGCAGCACTAATTAATTCATTCTGCTAAACATATTAACTGGCCCTAACAGCATATGACCAAGGACTGGTTTTCTTCAAACAATGATATGGAAGGATTTAACGTCTACTCAAACCACATTTTTTTAATCCTTGGTTACAAGGAAACAGGGTTTGATTTATTCTTCATTCCGGAGACCAGGCTGTGCCTCATGTTTAAGTTCCCAGTGTCAGTGCCAGCTGCCGCTCACACCTGCAACTGAGTACAAACACCCCAAGATCACTAGAGTACAACTTGTAAAACTTTTACAGAAATGAGATCTTTCCATTCCCACCATGTGAGTGTGAAGTGTTCTTGCGGAAGTTATTTTGCATGCCTAGAGGGAGTCTGGCTTAATACTAGGAAAGTTTAATCTCCTTTTCATACCTGACAAACCTAGTGGAGACATCCAGAGGGTGTGCTCACACTCTCGTGACCTGCCAAGCCAAAGGCAGCTAGCCACCCGCAGACGGCAGTTCACTGGTGTCTGCATGAACTTTCAGTTTTTCCTGCTTGCCCTGGAGAGCAAAGGCAGGAAGGAAAGAGTTACGAAGCACCTGCCCAATCGTAACACAGTTCATTCAGTTTATAGTGCTCCATGCTAACCCCCCCCTCCATATTGCCCCAAACTCATGCACTTCACTTGGCTATGAGTTAAAAGGATTGCTCCTCTCCTGTCTACATGCCCGTCACACCAGGTGTTCCATGCACTGGCTGCAACATTTAAGCAGCATCGATCTGTACCATCTATCCATACAAGTCACAGGACTATTGAATTGTAAAGTTGGAAGGAAGCCTGCGCATCATTCTGGCCCAACTTTATGTTCGGTGCAGGTCTCCTGTTACTGCAGCATTCTTGACAGATGGATGTCCAGCCTCAGCCTCAGCCTAAATCATTCCAGCAAAGAGCCCATGGCCTCCTGAGGCAGGCTTGTCACTGCTGGAAGCTGAGTTTCCCCAAGATAGAACCAAAGTCTGCATGCTTGCGTGTTCCATCTGTTAGTCTAGCCCTGCACACCAGTGCAATTCAGAACACTTCTTCCGTCCTTTCCACATATGCCTACCTAGGCGCAAGCCATATTAATTTATCCACAACATTGGGGTAAGACAGGCACACAAATGGTGTGTGGGAAGGAAAGTAGTGGGAGACAGAGGGCTATACAGTGAGGGTTTATGTAGAAAATCCACCATGTTCCCATAGAAGGTTAACAGACAGTAGCATGAAAATGTCCAAGGCAGGACAAGTTGGTATAAGGCAGGGAGGGAGAGTCCTAAGCACACAGACATAGGCTGTGCCCACAATGAAGTAAATGTATTGGGAATTATTGTCTCTCACATAGCAGCCCTGGCTTGTGGATCATTCCCATTCCCATTGTAACTGAGCTGGATAGATAAGGTCTGATTTAATGGTGTCCATTTAGACTTTAGCAGTTCTAGATTCCACAAGGTATAATCTTGCACTGCCATTGTGCAGATACCATTCAGTTTGACAGAACTTATCAAGGAATCCCATTCAGTATTTTTATGCTGTCATGTTTAGATGGCACTGAACAATCCTTGTTTGTTTAACTTCCAGGTAAAAGCTGGTGTAGCTATGAATTTATGAAAATCCTAAACAGGAAGAGCTAGGTTTTAATTCTATACACACCTGCCTGGAAATAACCAAACTTATGCATAAGATTGTCCCATTAGGCTTTTCTTGAGACATCACAATCTGGCAAATCATATATCAGTTTTCTGACCAACAGAGTTCCTGTTTCCTACTACTGCATTTGCAATGCTTTTTAAGAAGCTGGCTTGAACAAAAGAAAACTTTGAGTTGACTCAAAAGTGGTTTGCTTATGAAATCAACATTTGCATGCAATCTTGACCATGTTTTGCGTTGCTGTTATCCAGAGATAACAGCTTCTGTCAAAAGAAGGTATCCTAGGATGTTACAACTCCAGTCCTTTACTGACTATCTTGATTCATTCTCAGGTCATTCCTCTTTCTACCAACAATGGCCTATATCCACCAGAGGAGAATACTATAATTCACATCAAGAAGAGATAAATGGTGGTTATCGTTACTCAACTGCTATTCAACGGGAGCGAATTTTTCACTCTTTCTCTCATAAGGAAAGGGGAATTGTGTAGCAACTCTAACGTTTAAGAGGTCTCATATTTTGATATGTTCCTCTTCCGGGAATGTGTGCATTATATTCCCAGAAGGCCTGAACAGCAGTGTCCTTACAGCTAGATGGCACCAGCTTTATTACAGAGGCTCCTGCCCATCTGTGATGTCTGCCGTTCAGTACACTTCAGGCTCAGGAAGAACATAAAGAATACATAAACCCCTGAGAAAAGAGAAGTCTGTTGTTTGGAACAGAGCCTGACTGGCTTACGAGTCATTTGTCCTACAGCAAAAGAGAAATAAGCAAAGAGCTCATGATAGGATGGCCATGTGTCCCATTTTACAGAGGATAGTCCACTATCTGAAGGCTGCCAGTCCTTTTTATGCAAGGATCCGTTCTTGGTAGGGCTCTCCATCTGGGTCAGTTTAAAGATAAGGAACCCTCAGGTGGGAGGCACAGGCACTTTGGCCCACCTGTGGTCCACGCAGGTCCACACTGCAGCAGGCCCAGAGGCCCACTGCACTCAGCCTTCCCCATTCTGGGCAGGTGCACTGCATCTCCAGTCAAACGGTTTAGCAACCCGTTCGAAGTACAAATCTACGCATACGAATTAGCACACACACAAATCAGTACTTTCTTATGTCCTGTTTTCTGACACCGTGCAAGTATCTGCCCTAGTACTTGTTCTTGAAAAGAGCGGTTGAGTCCAGAATTAATTAGATCTCTCTTTAGGATAAATAGCGTTTTAACAAGGCCCAAAACAGCAATGTTACCACAACTGCATATGTATGCATATGTTACATTTCTTAATTGCCTTCTTCACCTTGGGAACAGCAGAACAAATTTTCATTGAAAGCAATTCCTGCTGTATTGTATTGTATTGTATTGTATTGTACTATTTCCCTCCCTCCCTCCCTCCCTCGCTCACACACACACACACACACACACACACAAGTTACTTTGTTGAAGCCAAATTGTTTTGCCATGGCTTTTGCAGCAGTTTTTCAAAAGTACTAGTCAGGTTTTTATGTTCAAGCTTCTGTACTTGATCACCAGAGAAGTACTGTCAGCCCTCTTTCTTATTTGTTGATGACAAGCTGATGGATATTATTTTATTGACCTGAGCTTCATTGCGGGCTCCACCTTTCCAGCTGAGAAGTAGAGCCAATTAGCAAAAGCAGAGAGAGCAAAGAGCTTCTGGTGAAAATAGGAAGCGTATTTTTCCCAAGATGTACAGTGAGCATTTTTCTTGTTTAACTCAATGGCAGCAGAAATTAGGTCAGATGATAACATGGCAGACTGCCTAAAGGACAGAGAGTCATTTGTATGAGCAAACAATTATGTAATCATTTCATTTCCACTGTGAGTAGCAGGGTTTAGTCCTTTTAATATTCCCTTGGCACAACCTCTCAGTTATGTCCAGCTTCTGCTGTTATTTTCCATTCCCCTCTCTTTTCTGGTCATTGTCTTTCCTGAGGCCTCTCTGCATTTTCTTTGGACGTTTCAGTTGTGTAACTCTTAAAAGCTGTGTATCTGTTGTGTTTTACTAGCACTAAGCTTCAGAAAACTATCTTGCTGTACTCTCTCACTGAAGATGGGGGGTTATCTTAATTTATATAATTTATACTGAATTTATGCTGCCCTGGAACCATGCTGAAAGGGACTTCCCACCACTGCCTCCTCCCAGTTCTACTTGAAATTCCTCTTTGTGAACTTTCTCATCAAATAACGCCTAGGTACTTTCCAAACACTTGACCTTTCTCAGAATATTGATCAGCAGTATTTGACGCACCATGATACTTTATTTCAATATTTGGCGTCTGCTGGTTAATATTTTTGTAGCTGTTGGTAGTTGATATGCTATGGTGCTTTCATATTTGATAGCAGACTTAATGGCAGATTACAAGGCAGTTTTTCACAGCAGTTTGCAATTCTTCTGCCTTCAGGCAACACATTCTGCATCTATAACTGTTTTCACCTGTTCTCCCTAAGGAACACCTGAAAAACATCCCAAAAATGCACAACCATATTTGATGGTTATAATGCAAATAGCCTTTAATATTAGATAGTAGTTCATATTTCACATGTAGTGTTAATTATAGGCACTGTACAGAAGAATAGCAGAGACTATAATAAAGCAATCTGCTTATTTATTTATTTTATAGCCTACCTTTTCCCACATGGAATGCAAGGCAGCTTACATAATCCTCCTTCCCCTCCCGCTCTCCCGATTTGACTCCCAACAAGGCAATGAGGTAGGTTAGCCTGAGCATCGGTGAACTAGGCCAGAATCTCTCAGTGCACTTATATATGGGAATGGAGTCTAGAAGTAAATAAACCTTTTTATTTCCCATTATTGTAATGTTTAATGGATTTTAATGTGGGTTTTCTTATACTCTAAGTATTGGATGCTGTGCTCCATTTCATTTTGTGCTGCTTTTATTGAGACGCTAGTAGTAGGATGGTATATTAAAGCTTTAAATAAATAAAATGAATAAGTTGGATCTCCTGAGTTCCAGCACAGTACTCTAACCACTACACTACCCTGTCTCTGTTGACAGCATATTCAGTTGGCTGCAAAGATCTCAAATCTGAATCTTATCAAATGATTAAAAAACAGATAACAAAAATATTTAAGGAATATTTGGATTAAAATTTTATGTTACAAATTTCACATTCAAAACATGTAACTGAGTTTTGTTTTGAAATTTTCCATTTTCAAAAATCAAATGGTGATATTGAACAATTTATACTACATCCTATGCATATCCATTCAGAACTTAGGGATTTCCATGTAGCTTTCTAGCAGGTCAGAGAATATAGGAATGCAGTCTTAGAGAATTTCAGATCTTTACAAAAGCTAGTCTACAGCTGTGCTAGAGCAGCTTTGCAATGGTTTGTTTCTTTTTTCTTGTCCAAAGCAATACTGGAATCCATGCCTTCATTGGAACATGCCCCAGAATCATTTCTCTCCCCTTATCCCTCTCGGGGTTCACACAACACAACAAGCCAATAATGATTAATAATAAAGACCATGGTTGCTTGTTGTTCTGACAAACCCAGTCATGGCGACCAACCACTGGACATTCTTGTGGCTGTCAATGGTCTGTTCTAGGGTTTCATCCCACCATGATTGCTTGGTGTGATGTCCGATCTCAGGTAACACAACCCATCAATGGCAGAAAACAAGTAAGCCAATTGGCAAGGGCAGCCGTTGCCACAAGTGCCAAGCAGCTGGCCAAAGAGCAGCTGACCAGTCAGGGGAAGCTGTCAAAGGTGTCCTGCCTCCTCCTGCCTCCTGTCCTAGACCTCTTCTCTGGGGCAGCAGATCGACCAATCAGCTGGATGAGGCTGGCCTGAGCAGCACAAGAGCTGGGAGTGGACAATCCACCCAGGGAGGCTGCCCCTAGAACAGGGAAGAGCGGATCGGGCACTCACATCTCCTGTTCCAGAAATCTCTAGAATGGGAGGCAGGGCTGCCTGATCGCCTCCCGCACCCTCCCAGTTGCCCTTCAGGGCCTAACCCCTCTTTGCAGAGCAGACGCCCTTTGACAGCCACAGTGAGGCAAAATTGGCTCGCAATTACAGCTCTTAAAGAGAGGTTCCTCCTTCCTCCCCGGTATGTCCCCTGGGATCGTGGGAGAAGGAACGACAGGGAGGAGGTGGGAGAAAGGAGCAAAGCAAACTCAGCGAGCCCCAGCATCTGTTGGGCTCACCACGGCTTATTGACAACATCGTGGATTTACCACACATCACATGCAAGCTGAGCCTTTGTGTGTGTACGGAAGTCTGGAGCTCACATCAGAGTGGAAGTAAAATGAAAAGGCCACAGACTAGCAACATAATCCTATGCATGTCAGCCAGATAGCATGTATTGCCGCCCTGAGACATTGTAAAGGGCGGGATACAAAAAGCTTTAAATAAATAAATAAATGGCCAACCAGTGGGCATGATGGCATCTGTCACTTCACACTTGGTATACAAGCCCACTTGCAACAAAGACCCTTGTACCCTCTGGATGCAAAATATACCAAATATAAACAACAGTAAAATCATCATCACATTTCACAAGAGACTTTAAACTAAATTTTAAACAGCTTGAATAGCTAGACAGATTCATACAGCTATGCCTATTCAAACAGCTAATGTACCCTCTGCCGTATGCCATTCAGGGCTGATAAATGTGGGCTGCCTTAACCTGGTACCAAAAGGAATGGAGAGTTGGGACCAGGCAGGTGGTAGTGGTGCCAGGCCGGTCTCATAATTATGGGGAGTGCAGGGAGGCCACCGCAGAAAAGGCCCTGTTTCTTGTTACCACTGACCAAGCCATCCCTGGAGATGGCATTCAGAAGAAGGCATCAGCTATTGAGCACAGTATGCAGGCAGATTGTGGTTGGCAGAGGAAGTCTGTTGGAAATCAGTGATCGGTCACCTTTTGTATTAGGCTGCTAAGTAATGGTGCAGTCTTGGGAACTGAACTGCAAGAAGCATTGAAATGAAATGAATGGGCCTTGTGCAAGAGTGCCCCTCTTTCCCCCCCACAAATTCTGTTCACTTCAATAGGCCTTATGCAAGAGACATTCCTGAGAAATAGTATCTTAAGGCAACATCAGAAGAATTCTGATTCTGAGTGCATTATTATACCTAAGATGTTAACAATCTTCTTTGAGCTGAAATTGAATTTGTAAGACTTTGGCCCCAGAGCACATGTTTCAAAAAATTTAATTTAAATCAGCTTAGCTGTTCCAAAGCAAAAGGACAAAAACAATCATGGAATTTTGGCCTTGTTGTGACTGTTTCCACCTGATCCTCCAACTACTTTATCCTAACAATCACTTGGCAACTTGTCTTCCCTCTCTTATGTTCTTACTCGGAGTTATTGACTTCAGCAGGTCCGTACAAGTTTACACAATGCCACAACCGGATCTTCCTCCATCATGTCTCAGAATGAAACACTGATTGTCAGCATGCACTGTGGGATAAGGCATTTCAGAGGACAGAACATCGATTTTCCTGCCAGGGGTTTAGAATTAGTGGCAAAAAGTAGGGACTGGGGCCATACAAAAGTGTGGGCACGCATTCTCCACCATTTGCTTGCCAACTTTCCAACAGCACCTGCCTGGCCAGTGGCCACCCTTAGAGAAAGTGCCAGACCTTCCGTCTGCTCTGACACAGCAGTTCTTACAAAGCAGCTTCAGTGTACAGGAATAAAGCAGCCTTCCCCACCCCGGTGCTTCGGCTTGTTTTGGCCTAGCACAGCTTCCATCAGCCCCAGCCAGCCCAGCCAGTGGTCAGAACTGATGGGACCCGTCATCCAAAAACATCTGGAGAAGGAATGTGGTGCAGTCGGTAGGAGCTGGTAGGAGTTGCGCTCCTGCTAAAGGACGAGGTTTACAACCAGATCCTGAGTTGTCACTTGTTTCTCAGATGGACTTGGTAGCCAGGAGAGCTTTCCACCAGCTTAGGCTGGTGCATCAGCTGTGTCCCTACTTGGATGAGTGGAGTCTCACTACAGTTCTCCACGCACTGGTAACCTCGTGCCCGGATTACTGTAAAGTGCCCTACAGGGGGCTGCATTTGGAAACGGTCCAGACATTGCAACTGATCCAGCCCAGAGCAAGGTGCCTGCTGGCAAGGACCAGCTTCTGTAAATATATTGCACTGGTCTTTTGCAGACTGCATTGGCTGCTACCATCTGGGCCCAATACCAACTGCTGACATTTACCCCCAAAGCCCTAAATGTCCTAATATCCGAGGGAATGCCTTTCTCCTGTATGTTCCTGCGTAATCGCTGAGGCCTTCATCAGAGGCCCTTCTCCAGATTCCTCCCCTCAACCAAGCAAGGGGCAGTTGGCCAGAAGAAGGGCCTTATTTGTAGTAGCCCCAAAAGAAAGCTGCCAGGCCTCTTCACTCTTTTCCTTCATATGCCAATTGAAGACATGTCTATTTCATAATCATTTTGCCAAATAAACTGTTTTTTATAATTGTTTGTTATCGCAGCTGCCGTGCAGTGTTTAATTGCCAGATTTTATTTATTTATTTATTTATTTATTTAAAATGGTTGTTTTAAATGGTTTTATTATCAGTTGACTGTTTGTTGTACCGTTATTCTATTGTTTTACTATTTTATCGTATAAATTGAATTGCTTAGTTGGTGTTTTACTGCTGTCCATGTAAGCCACCTAGAAAGCCTTTGGCTAAGAGATGTGCCAATAAATAAATAAATGAAATAAATAAGAGTGCTGAGTTCAAACGCAGAAGCCCTTCCCTCTACACTGACAGGTCCAGTTCACACATAATGCTGGGCATGTATTGACAGTCCTTGGATTTGCACTCATAGAATCACAGAACAGGAGAGTTGGAAGGGCCCATGAAGGCCATCAGGTCCAACCCCCGCTGTTGCAGGACACCAAGTTACACCATCCCTCTTAGATGGCTGTCCAGTTTCTTTCTGAATGTCTCTAGTGTGGGAGAGCCCACCACCTCTCTAGGCAGCTGGTTCCACTGTCATATTGCTCTGACAGTGAGGAAGCTTTTCCTGATATCTAGCCTGAATCTGGGTTGTTGCAGCTTGAATTGATTATTCAGTGTGCTGCACTCTGATATCAGCAAGAAGAGCTCTGACCTTCTTCTTTGTGACAGCCTTTGAGGTAGTTGAGGGAGGTCCTCTTCCTTCCTCTCCTCCAATTCCTTCCTTGCCTTCCTAGTTTGGGCAAACCTGCATTTGCTACTATTTTGTCTGAATCAGAAAACTTTGGTTTGTGCTGACCGTCTGAATCAGAACTTGCAAATGAGTGACGTTCCCAGTACTGGTTTGGTGGCAGGCACAAACTACCAGTCCCTGAGTCAGGTGTAGAGACAAAATATCCTCTGCTCATACCAGGGCCCAGGGAAGGAGCTAGAATAAGCAAATGGAGCGGAGAATACAAGAGTCCAAGCCTCTGGCCTGCAGCCCAGCCATGCCATCGTCCTTGCACCTGAGCCAATTCCCAAAACAAAGTGAGGCAAGTTGCCACCCTGGAGGCATGCCTATTTCCCAGGCTGGTTGTGAGAAGAAGAATCAAACAAATATGCCTGTCCCGACACCCAGAGAAAATGGCAGGAAAGAAATACACATGAAAAATGATCTTCATAGAGCTGGGAGGAAGGCTCATCCATTCCCTGTGATTTTGTATAATATAGCATGGCTGCGGGTATTTGGTGATTTGAACGCAACTTGGAAAACACACACACAGAGGATTTGGGTGGGAAATGTAGCATCCCAAGGGTTACAGCTTCAGAGAGAGAGAAGGAGGGAGAGGGAGAGAGAGAGGCTTCTAACTCTCAAGAGGATACCGGAGAACTTGTGAGTAAGCAGGTGGCTGGTGGGGAGGAGGCTGCTAAGATTCCCAAAGCCAAAAGGCAAGCAGAATTTCTAACCTGCAGACACCAGGCGATGGTGTCCGGCATAGGTGTTTGCCCTTGAACCTCCCTGGCAGAGGCAGAATAGATAGCACATCCATGAACATTTGCTTAGTTTGTGTTATGCAGGTTATAGGTTTAAGCTTGCCACAGGACATTGTCATTTTTACTATATATTGGGCTGAGTCGGTTAGACTGCCACTGTTTCACCCATGGGCTGTTAAAGATAAAGGGATCCCATCCACGTGGAAAGCTGGGATCTTACAGCTAAACACCAGTGTGTAACCCTATGAAGTATGAGCCCCCATTGCCACAGTCTCCATTTAAGAGATATTAGGAAGCAAAGTACCCGGAGGAGGGCTTTCTCTGCGGTGGCGCCCCATCTGTGGAATGCGCTCCCCAGAGAGGTCTGCCTGGCGCTGTCGTTATTTGTTTTTCAAAGCCAGGCCAAGACCTTTTTATTCAAACAGTATTTTAATCATCTTTATTTATAGTTTGAATTATGCAGCCAGTGTGTTTCCAAGTTTTAATTGTAATTGTAATTCTATTTGTTTTATTTATTTGTTATTGTGAGCTGTCCTGAGGCTGTGTAGCAATGGGGATGGCATATAAACACTTTAAATAAATATAGATATCTGCCCATGAAAACTACCTTGCAGCCCACAACCTGCCATTTCCACACTTACTTCAAGATCAGCACCTGTGTTTGATCCCTACCTGTTCAGCTTACGGATTGGTAAATAAACAATTTCTTGCAAAATGCTTCAGCTCTCTTCAGATGTTCACTTTGGGACATGCACAGGAGCTGCAGAATACATGGGCTCCACCGACCTGCTGATGCCCCGCATAACAGCAACACTTCGGAGCGGATGTACACATGACCAGAATTGCCATGCCCAAAGCATTAGACACCGTAAGTGTGGGAAAGGCTGGCCCTTCAGATTCAAGCCTATTGTGTGTGGGCTGCATGAGGCATCATCAAGAGGGCAGATCATGCACTCTGAGTTGAATCCCAGAAGAAAGCTGCTGCACTGTTCCAGCCCTATCACTAGGCAGCATGAGGCAGTCGCCTCAGCTGGCAGATGCTAGGAGGTGGGCAAGAAGGTGCTGGGTGAATGCCCTCTGTGCCTCATTACCTGTCTTGTGCACCTAAGCTAGACGGCTGCCTCCAGGTGTGGTGGAGGATGCTAATTCCTTGCCTGTGATGAAGAGGAATGGATTTCCAGGCCATCTTTTGCACATGGAATGGAAGCAGGCTCCGCCTTGTTCCTTCCCTCAGCAAAATGACTTCTTTGGGAGCGCCTTCTGTGAATCTTCAGTAGTCTCTCTACACAAGGATGACTCCCTGCAAAGCTGCCCCTGAGGCTTCTGAGAAGTACATTTGAAGTAGCCCAGGTCAATGTGGCCATGTTTTTTCCCACTCAGTATTGACATCCCATAATTAGCATTGACATGTATGAACAGGATGCACACATCTTTCCCAGCATGTCCAGTTTGGTTCAGCCCAGACTAGGAGTCAGCAGTCACAAGACTTCACAATATCTGATGCACGTTCACCATTGCACCCAGACCCTACTGGCAAGACTTCAAAATAGCTTATGATTGACCACCATCACCAGAGCTGTTGAGGGAGGAATACTGATGCGAAGCCTGTACATCGCCCTTGATATGGATGGCTGATGCCTACTGATGCGCAGAAGCAAGCCCTTTGCACAGTAGTTAATTGGACCGTGGCAGTGGGCTTACATTGCAGAAAGGGCAATGGTAAATTAGATACATTTAAAACACACACATACTTTCAAACCCGACTAGAAGAGCAGTAGAAATAGCCACTTGACCCTCTTCTTTAAGAGTGTTTAAAGAACAGGCCAGATGTATCTTCTGACACAATCACGGAAGAATTCTTCCAGCTTTCCCTGCTGCTCCCCAAGTCACAGGAGCCTTCGAATGCCTCGGCATCAGGAACACAAGAAGCCTTCTTACAGCCAGGCAGACTCTAGGTTGTGTCCAATGGCATCTGTCCCACAGCAGACTGGACACCACTGGCAGAGCAGATCCCTCCTACCACTTGCAGCCCCTGAACATGCTGCAAAGAATTGGGGGACCCTGCAGAGCAGATGTAGGGGGATGTGGGCTTACAAAAGGGAAGAATGGAAGGGGATGTCCCATTGTCACAAGGTGTTTGGGACTCAATTGTCCATGGACTATTTGCCTGTGTATCACCCTCGGTTGTTTACCAGACATTTCTCAGGATCTTAAGTGGTGTTGTTTCATGTCACCTCCTGCCAGATCATGAAACATTGGAGACTCAACCAAAACTTCTGCATGTAAAGCATGTGCACTATTCAGGCCATGCCCCCAAACGGTTCCTGAGAAAGGCTTCCACATTTTCAGGACCCCTCTCCACCCAAGCCCTATGAACCAACACAGCTCCGCATGAAGTCCAAATTAGCTAGTGGCTGGACAGCAGCACCTTTGAGAACATAACTAAAGGTCTGATATTCCAGTACTATGGCTAACAGCTGTGATATTCATTTTGATCAGGAATCAACAGTTCACAGAAGGACAACCAGGGAGGCAACCCATCAAGAATAATTAATGCTGTGTGGAATTTTATTTGTCTAGGTTATATTGTTTTTGTTAGAGTAGAGGAAACATTTTATTGAATGAATTTCCAATAGTATAAAACTATAAATGTGTAAAACTAAAGCAAATGGATCCTTATTCTGATAAAGGTTGACACTACATTAAGACTGAAGTATATTTTCTTAACCTCTGGTGTCTGGAAATTAAACCTTTTGGGGTGGAAATTGTAAAGATTAAAGAATGCTAGGATATTATCTCCTGGTCATTCCAGATATTCACTTACATTAATTATACAGTCCTATCTAAATACCAAGACTTAATAGAAATTTAATTCTTTGTAGCAAGGCTATTATGCTTTTTAATGGAATAAGAATTGCTCTGCTACAGTTCAGAAATGGATAGATAAAGTGTTGTTTGTTCTGGCTGTAAACATGATATTTTCCAGATAAGTAGTAGAAAAGGATTTGCTTCTATGGACCATGACCATGGCCCAGCCAAAATTAAATATTTGGTGCTACCTTTCTAACATATGTTATATATTCTACTTGGGCTTTTATTATTGTGGTTTTGAGTAACCTCCAAGGATTTAAAATCTCCTAAAGTATATTACAAGTTAGAAAAGGTAGTACAAAGTCGAAGAGGTCATCAGCACCATGAACAAGCACAATCAGAGATGCTACTGGGGGGAAAAGACGCCCTCCAGGAACTGGCAATCTTACCTAAATGAGATGCAAGCAGAGAAGAAGAGATCCCCCAAACAAGTTATTTTGAGGAACATATTGCTAATACTATAAAGGTCAACAATTAAGAACTCTTTTCATGTATCAGAAGCAAGAAACCACCTAGGGAGGAAGTTAGATAACAATGGAATTAAAGGAGAACTAAAGAAGATTGCAGAGAAGCTGAGCAATTTTTTTCTCTTCACTGCAGAAGATAGAGAATAGATCACTGTGCTTGAAGTGATGCTTTCAGGAAGGGAGGAACTGACGCTAACAGAGGTTGCAAAAGGTGAAGTTTGCAACCTTATTGACAAATTGAAAGTTAATAAATCTGTGGACCCAGAAGTATCCCTCCTAGAGTTCTTGAAGAACTCAGGTATGAAACTACTGATATTCTAACAAAAATACATAGCATATCCCTGAGCTCAGTCTTTGTACCAGCAGAATAGTGAATGGAAAAACACCAGTTAAGAAATATCTGGGAGGGATTCAGGAAATTACAGGCTGGTTACTTAAGCATCTATTCTAGGTAAATTGGTTGAAAATACTATGGAAGATAAAATTAGGAAGCATATAGAAGGGTAAGTCTCACTGGAAAAGAGTCAACATGGCTTCTGAAAAGGTAAGTTCTGTCTCACTAAACTTTTCTAATTCTTTGAGAGCATCAGTAAACATGAGGTCAGTGGACATTGTTTACTTGAACTTCCAAAAGGCTTTTGGCTAAATCCCTCTCCAAAGACACCTGAGCAAATGTCGCAATGATGGAAGAAGAGGAGGGGTCCTCTTGTGCATCAGTATCTAGGAAAAAGAACAGAAAGCAGAAAGGAGGGTTGAACAGTGAATTCTCCCAATGGAGGGATGTTAACAGTGGAGTCCCACAGGAATTCGTAATGGGACTAATGCTTTTCAATTTACTTAAAGATGATTTGAAATTAGGAGTTGGCAGTGAAGCTGCCAAGTTTAACCACCCAAATTATTTGGGTGATTAAAACAAAAAGGGGTTGTGAGGAGCTGCAAAGGGGTCTATCCAAACTGGAAAAGTGGGCATCAAAATGGCAAGTCTGGTTCAATGAAAGTGTAAAGACATGTACACTGAAGCAAAAAATCAGAATTCCAGTTGACGGAATCTCCATGACTGAGCATGATGGACATCTTGGGGTTGAGGTGGACAATCTGCTGAAAATGTCAACCCAGCATGTGGTGGCTGTGGAAATGGTGAAGTCCATATTGGGCATAATTAGGAAAGGAATTGAAATTAAAACTGCCATGATCATCCCCTTATAGAATGGCATTGGGCCATCATCCTGAGAACACTGTGATATTGCACATGAGAAAGGATACTGCAGCGTTGGGAAAAGTGACGAAAAGGGCGACTAAAATGATCAAGGGCTCCCATGAAGCTGCTCAATGGAAGACTTAGTTCCAATAAGAAGAAGTATAGCACATAGTTAAAGTATGGAATTCATTTCCACAAGATGGAAATGGCCACCAATCTGCATGTCTTTAAAAGGGAATTAGTCAGATTCTTAGAGAAGACAGCTATCGATGCCTACTAGTTCTCAGGGCTCTATGCCACCCCCAGAAGCAGTGCTCCTGTGTACACCATATGCTGGCACACGTGTTGAAAGGTACTGTTGCATCCATACCCTGCTTCCCTGTGGTTCCCTAGTGGAGTACCTGGAATCTCCGATTGACTCAGGCCACAGGGGCTAGTGCCCTGAAGGCAAGTAGAGGCTCATCTATGACAGAATGTGCTTGGACTGCCTTGAGGTGCTTAAGAAGTATGAGACCAGAAGGCCTATGCGGTGGCTCTCCGCTTAGGAAAACATTGGCAAGCTACTTTGGGGAGGAAGTACCACATTTCAGTGGTAGTAGAAATGGATTGCACAGAGAAGGTCTCAGGCAGAGCATTTGACCAATTAAATACATCACAGAAAGACCTCTTCTTTACGATTCATGAAACTGCCACCAATGAAGAGTTATAATACTGATGAATATGAATGGCTCAATACTAAACTACTTCACCTGCTCAGGTTAACAGCAGATTGTTGGGATAATTTTATACCATTTGGAAGCTCATGAGAATGGCTCTCAATTCATTTTTGTTGATTTGCATTGGCATTTGACTATACTAACTTTTGCCCTACTGTACCTTGGCACATTACCTTGCAAAGAATTCAGCTGGGGAGAACCATATCATTAACAAGATAATGGAGAGAACGTGAGCCAACTCTGAATACAGACCAGCTGTTAAACTATCAACTACAGTCAGAAAATATTAACTTACATTGCATATCATTATATGGGTAGATTAAAGTAGAAGGGAGGGGAAGGCTGAAGGTATCTCTTGGGAAAATGTGTCAATAAACAATGAGAAAATGTTCTGGTCATGGAATTAAGGGTGCAAAAGTTGCCTCTCTGGATCAGACCATGAGAAGGCTCCAACAATGTCCATCTATTTGAATTGCACTAGCAGGAACCAGCACTTGTGCAATGTCATAGCACTTGTGGCCAGACACAATTGGATCACATGCAGCAGGGCAAGAAGCTGTTTGTCACAGTCTTGGCTGTCAAAAGTACTTTTTTTTCCCCTGAATATGGAGATTCCATGTAGCTATCCATAGTGGGGGCCTGGAAACCATGTATTATGAAGAAAGGGTTAATGAGAATCAAGTAAGTTTAGCTTGGAGAAGAAATAGCTAACAGGTGACGCATTAGCCATCTTCACATGTTTAAGGGTTTCATGCAGAGGTGAAGCAAATTTGTATTTTGTTGATTTAGATGGTACGACCAAACCAGAGCATTCACATGGCAAGTACCAGTGGAGCTGACTGCCTTTAAGTAGAGGACTCACCTTCCTTAAAGGTGTTTAATCCATGCTGCGAACACCAGAGTGGTGGATTCCCCGCACAGACAGGGGGGTAGGCTAGATTGCCTTGGAGATCCCTTCCATCTCTGTGATTCTATGACTAGTAGCCATCGATGGATACACCAGATCCCACCTGTGCTCAAAGGAGAAGAAAGCACAGCACGGGCCGTGCATCAAAACTCATGAAGATAAGTATCTATCATATCAAATCATTTAAGTCAGATTTTTCTCTGGACTTTTAAGTCAGATTTTTCTCTGTGGTATGGCTGTGAATGGTCTTCACTTCCCTCAAATCGATATCAGATGCAAAGAAGCAACCTGTTCCATAGCCCTTTGTGGACTAAAATAGTGCAGAGACTAATCAGGAATTCAGCTGCAGGAAACAGACCTTCCTATGACAGGAAGCAAAGGGAGACCGCTGGAGACAGCAGTCCAAAAGCAACTAACTGCCA
Organism: Varanus komodoensis; assembly: GCF_004798865.1. Classification (NCBI taxonomy): domain Eukaryota; kingdom Metazoa; phylum Chordata; class Lepidosauria; order Squamata; family Varanidae; genus Varanus; species Varanus komodoensis. Next base: position 45,956,039 of record NW_025335268.1, on the reverse strand, counting down.
AAAAGGACAAAATGGCTGTACTGGCAAGTCCTGTAGCAGGAAATCTCTGAATTATGCATTCCATCTGCAGAGCAATTAAGCATGTCATCTGCTTCCTGACAACAGACACTTGGAGTCATTTTTATGCAGTTCACCTCCCATAATCATACGAAGACCATCATCTCATATACAAGCAAGGAAGTAAAGGCCACAGAGTTTTCGGACTTCTACCTCAAAAATACCTGAAACCCATTTTCCTGAGTTGTTTTCAAAGATCTGTTGTCTGCAGTGTTAGGATTTGATCCTCTAGTCTCTGTTTTAGCTAAGTGCAAGCTTAGCGAAATGTAACCATGATGCAAGGGGTGAGAGAAGTATATTCTTGATGGAGAAAGAGCAAGGCCTTATGGTGTTCCATCAACAAGCTGGTTAAAGAAAAAAATAAAAATGCAGTGTGCATCATCCAGAAACTTAGCAAAATAGCATTTTATATTCAGGAGCAGAAACCCATCCATGTGATTTACTCACATGTAGAAATGTGTGGGTGGGAGGTACAGGCTCCGCCCCAACCTACGTGTATTCATCAGGAGTCCTGGGACTCAGTAACAACAGATTATGGGGGAAGTGGTCTGCCACTGACTAATATATCCCCTTCCCCAGTGGTAGCTCCACTAACTTAATACCTAGGATGCTAGGCCAGTTCTCAGAGACATCATCTGTTGTTTTATACTTGATTTTCTGAAGATCAGTTATAATGTAGGAGGTATTAGGCCATGAGCACCAGTGGGAGTCAGGTAAAAGGCACCCAATGGCTGCATTCACACCACACAAGTAACCTGGCACAGATTTTATTTCATTTATTTTTCAATTTGTAGCCTGCCTTTTTCCTACAAAGGGCTCAAGGCAGCTTACATCATTCTCCTCCTCCATCTTATCCCCACAACAGCAACCCTGTGAGGTAGGCTGGGCTGAGAGTCTGTGACTGGCCCAAAGTCACCCAGTTGGCTCCATGGCTGAGCGGGGACTAGAACCCAGATCACCTGAGTCCCAGTCCCAGGCTCTTAACCACTACGCCACACTGATACCATGGTTCATCGTTTTTTACCATGATCTGTCTGGCAGATGAACATGCGGTTTCTACATTATCAAGGTTTCTATCCTCTCTGCTTAGTCCTCCCACTGTTGGCAAGTATCCCATCAGCCACTAGGCCTGAAACTTGGTTCCAAAGTTCATCCCTCCCTGCCTATGTTGTCTGCCTCTTCCCCACTGGTCCACCCATAGAGGCTGGGTGGCTAGAGCAGCTCCTGCAGTTGTCAGTCTCTCGAGGACATTCTGTGGCAGTTGCAGACCAGGACCACAACAAACCATGATGATATGGAGAAACCATACAACAAACCATTGCTTCTTATTGCGGTTTCTAAAGACAAATCTACCATGGTGAAAAAGAGCTATAACCTTGTATAATGGCAAATTGCTAAGATGCAATAAACATTACTTTTGCAAAAAGTAATACCATGATTGGGTTCAGACAACACAGCAGAGCAACCATGGTAAGAAATCACCATGGCTTTTCTTATTGTCTGAACCCAGTCAGAGATTCACATAATGGCTCTCACAGTGAATGAAGAAACCTGTTCAGAATCTCCTCCCATGTTTGTGACCATTATCACAAGAGAAATGAGAAGTGCACTGCTGGATCAGACCAAAGGCCTGCCTAGTCTAGCAATCCCATGGTGGCCAAACCAATACTCCCTTTGGGAAGCCGCAAGCCAAGCAGGAGTGCAATATCCCCCTCCAACTCCTGTTCCACAGCAACTGATCCTGCGCCATTTATCACAAAGCATGATGTCCAAATCTTTGAGGAAAAGTCATTATTTGTTACATGAATCTGTTCACTGTGTGGCATGGTGCTGTCTTTTGCTGAAGTGGCCTCCACCTTGTCCTAGCTACTGAGCATATCCCGTGTCAGCCAGTTCTTTGTTAACCTCAGCAGCTGCACAAGTCTCAAGGAATGCACTATTCCCCCAGGTACTGGGAAGCACCTCTCCGGATACTGGAGGTAACAGGTCATCATGGCAAGCTACCATTGATAGCCTTATCCTCTATTCATCTCTCGCATTCCCCATTCAAGCTGACAGGGTAGGTATGGGGAACGGGTGGCTTTTGGATTGCCATCGCCATTAGCCCTAGCTAGTACAGTCAGTGGCAAGGGCTACCAGTCAAGAAAGACCTGAAGGGTCACACTTTCCCAATCTCTGTTTCACAGTGTGACCTTTGACATGTCTATTTCCAGGTAAATGCCTATATAGGATTGCAGATGTATCCTTTTTTAATTTTAACTTTAAATGTGTGACCTTATACAACCAATGGTACCCATACGATTTACAGTCTTCCTCTAAGTTCCAGCTCTCCCCACCACCCCACAAAGTCCTTGCAATCCAGGTGCGTGTCCACTGACAGTAATGTTCAGCTGGAGAGTCCGTAGTCTTTTCTGCCTAATCTATTTCCCTCAGAATCTTTCCATATCTGCCTGTGGGAAGGCGCCAAAGGTCATTGCCCTGCTGCACAGGCCTGCTTTCGAGCCTCTCCTGTGTGGCTGGAGTTCAACAGAGGCACACTGCTCCTGCTTGCTTCAGGTAGACCGTGGTGAAGAGGGTCGCTGCAGCTCTATTTCTCAGCAGAACAAAGTGCTCCCTTTTGCAGAATCGTTTCAAAATGAGCAGGTAACCATATTTCCAGCCAGTATCAAATTGGTTTGCCCTTGTCTCAACTTCAGACATAAAGTTCTTTTGAAGTCTAGCTTTCTATGAAAAGAGTAGAGAGAGAAAACCAAGGCTGCTAAAAACGTTAGGGTAAGAGTATACGCCCATATGCTGTGAGGCAATTACAGATGGAAAGCACAATCCATAAGTCAAAGATCTTTGGTATAAGTTAGCTCAAATGACTGCTTGGGGTGCTCTTTTTCAGTGCAGAAAGGAACAAGACTAAAAGGACATTGTGGCTGGCTACACTCTAGCCAGTTATAGGGTACTGTAGACCAGCAGAAGGGGGACAAGGTGTTTGTAACCTGCATGAACCATTTCCCAACACACAGGATTGGCCTCTGTAGAATGGGCTAGGTAATTCAGGACAGGCTGAACAGACTGGGGGCATTCTCAGCCTTAGGCATAGTTCCTTCAAAGATACTTTGACCTCAGTAGGACTTGCTTTTCCACAGATCTGTATAAGATTTCTGTAAGATAGTTGCTGGAAACATTTAAGTACATTGCCAAGGAAAGGTGCTATAGTGCACTTTTTCAAAAAAGTCGGGGTTGGCTCTCTCAGTCTCATTTTCCTCTCAGCCACCCTTTCCTCAAGCCCTGCTCACAGGTGGAGGAGGTTTCCAGCCAAATTTGCCTCAGCCCAAATGCTGAGGGAGAGTTCTCTAATACCGGTTGTCCACCCATCCGAAAAGAGGTTCTTGGTGCCTAATAATAATAATAATTATTATTATTATTATTATTATTATTATTATTAACCAACACAGAGTATAATAATAATAATGAAACTTCCTAAAAAGTTATCAATGCCTAGAGAATGCCTGCAATGCTTTAAAGTTGTTGACTATATCAGTTTCTGTTTTTGTTTTGTTTTGTTTTGCAAAGGCTTATTAAAGGCTCTATTATTTGGCAGTTGCACAGTATATAGAATCACAGTCAGCCTGCTGTGAAAGAAATTAATCTGACCATTATGATGGAAATTACGATACACGGGAATGCCCCGCCATGCTAGCTGGAAGCTCCATTGGTTATGCAATAGGCAATTGGAGAGGTGAGGCGAGGTAAGGGCACCAAGCCTCTGAAGACCCAATTCTGTGCATGTTTAGACAGGAAGAAATTCCACAACTCCCACCGTGCCCCAGCCAGGAGTTGTGGGACTTTTCCCTGTCTAAACATGTATTTAGACAGGGAAAAGTACATGGGATTCTGCCTAATTATCCTCAACTTCCTGACATCTTCCATACATGATTCTTAACCTGCCACTTCCCCAAGGTTCAGCTTCCAGGTTCTTTGCGAGATTAAAACGTTTTATATGTTTTTCGCCTGAGCGTTTTTCCCCTTTGCCTTCCTATATGTCCCATTACACAAGCACAAGGTGGCGCAATGGCATAGCAGAATTGTGAAATCCATGCGGCTCTCATAGTGCCATTAATGGATGACACCATGCTTCCCTCAATCTAAAAAAAGCCATGGAAATGGTTGCAAATCGTGGGAAAAGAACGAGATCATGGAAGGTTCCCATAAATTTCCATGACTGAGGAATCACAGGGGCAGAATAAATACCTCCAGCACAGAAGCCCTTGATCTGCAGCCTCTTGCCATCTCTTGTTTGGCCATTCCTTCCCACCATCCTCCTCTCCAGACTTCGTCACACCCATCGTAGATACCAGTCAGCCGCCAGCCCGAGCATCTTTTTATAGCCATCAAAGTTCATCACTTGGCTCCTGGAGTTTGAGGCCTCTTTTTCAATTGTAAGCACAACTTCCTCCCTATACATTTTCTTTAAAAAATGTGTCTGCCTGGCAGGCCAGCGCCACTGGCTGTCTCTCCATTAGGCTGCTGCTGCTCTCTCATCCTGCTATTAGAGGTCACTGAAGATCATTACCACTGATGCCTCATGAGCCAAGTCGGCCCTCCCAGAGCATCCAGGATGCATGACATTAACCTGAGCAGCCTTTTTGGAGCCGAAATCCATATCTCACACTGATCCTAACAGGGAATTAGTATTCCTTTTGTTTGCTTGCTTCTAATGCACCAGTTTCCTATCTCAAACGCAGCTGGTGTCTGAGGTCTGTTGTTTTAGCTGCAGAAGAGACAGAGAAGCGCATCTCTTATGAAGCAAATGATCTTCTGAATGATTAGCGCCTTGCTCTAAGCAACCTTCAGCAACATTCAGAGTTTACCAGCAATTATCTCCTAGTTTATAGATGACTTGGGGTTGTATCTGATGGTGGCCATCCTGTAGCAGAATGGAAATGCTTTGCAGGAGGGATGATTCCTCCTCCCTACAGATTCCTGCTGTGGAAAGCCAGGAGTCCCCAGAAGAGCTGCTTGCAGCACAAAGGGGCTGCAGAGGGGAGCACAGCAAGGAAACATCCCATCTGCTTCTATTACACTGGATTACATCCAATAATTTATGAAGGGAAAGTAGAGTTGAAAGCAAGTGAGGTGCCTGATCCTGCCTAATCTTGGAAGCTAAGCAAGGTCGGGCTGGGCTGAAATCTGGATGGGTGACTTGAGTCCTGCATTGAACAGGCAGTTGGACTCAGTGGCCTGGTAGGCCCCTTCCAACTGTAAGATTCTGTGATTCTAGATAAAGCACTGCAGAATAAATTAGGGAAAATGAATTGCAAGCTTATGGACATTTAACCAGGATTGCATTTGGAAAAGGAGGACTTACTTCCAAGTAAACACATCTAAGATCCGACCACACTTTGCTGCCAGCTCTGCTAAATCCTTGGAGTGCCAGAACACAGAGCCTCCGGCACTGGAGCATGCAAGGAAACAGGGCGGAATGGACGGAGTCTGCACAGCACAGCCTGAGTATAAGATTAAAGGAAAATCCAAAATAGAGACCTCTGGTGTGGATACAACATGATTTGTGCAGGTATTAAGAGCAGGGGATTTCTGCTCTTGCTTAAGGAGAATACAAATGTGAAAACCAGGCAAATAATGTTATCACATATAAAACAGCCTTCTGCAACCGGGTCTCCTCTAGCTTTCTGGAACACCATTCCCATTCTTTCCTCCAGCATAGCCATTGGCAACGTTGGCTGGGAAAGATGGGAATTGCATCTGGAGACCATGGGGATGGATGATATTAAGGGCACATTCCAACCAAAGTTGGATACTTTTAAGTTCTACTTTTATCAGTAAGGGAAATTTACTTCTGCTTGTAGGCATTTCCTACATAAAGGGCTGGTATAAAGATTATGCCCAGTGTAAAGATAAAGAACTGTAAAAAGGGGATGGAGCAGGGGCCTTGAAGCTGCCCATCCATTCTTAGCACCAGGACAACACGCCCAGAAAGCACACAGGTCACCCGGTGTCAGCTCTCACCTCTATGGTGCAACATATTGCATTTCAAGTCATCCTAATGCGCATTTCTAAATGTGCATCTTCACCTGCCAGTTAGCATGTGCAAATTGTATGCAAATTGATATTCTCTATTCCCCCTTTTAATGATGCAGGCAGCTGGAGGAATGCAGGAATTTGTAGGACTTTCTGTGTTTAAGCATACATAGAACTGTATCCTTACATAATATAACAGATGCACGGAGTTCAGGAACATGTGATCCCACTTCCCATGCACCTCTCACACACATTCAATCATTTGTTTGATTTTTTTTTCAAGTACCATCTGAACAAGACAAAGCCTATGTCTGTATTTTGACATAGCCTATGTCTGTGAAACTGTTGCACAGAGAGAAAGACAGGTTCTTTGGTAGTTGCATTTTGTCTCACTAGAATGCCCAAAACATTGTTATCATTGTTGCAATGCTTTGCTGCAAGCAACTACTGTACCGTTTGCAATCAACTCTGGGAGCTTGAACAGTGAGTTATTGGTTCCTTTACACTGTCATTACTTACAATCTGCAAAAAAAGAAACGAAAAAATCCAGTTTGCGTTTGGATTGTTTACCCACATCCATTTGGCCCATGTTCCTATATGCAAATCCTGAACACATGGCAATTTAGGAAAGAAGTAACACTTTTTCTGTAGGCCTTTCACCTTTTTGCTGTATCAGCAAGATGAGATCACACCATGCCAATAAATAAGACTGGAAGTGTGCTATTTCTTGTGGCTTCTATAAACTCTCTCTCCAAATCCATACATTAGATAGGCTATCTTGTCAAAAAGGGAAATGCCTCACTGCCGAGAACCAGCACAAGAAGGCCATGAAACCCGCTATGGAGACGGCGCTGATGGATCGTGTCATCTTTTCCCTTTCTGGCTCCAACTATTATTTATTTATTAAAACATTTCTATGCCGCCCCACTCGCCGAAGCCTCGGGGCGGCTCACAACATAAAGTTAAAATACAAAAAATAACAATATAAAATAAGTTGCCCTGGCCAGATAAAATAAGCGAATAATATTAACAATTAAAATGATGCTTAAATAAAAAGGTCTTCGCCTGGCGCCGAAAAACAAATAACGACATTATCATCCTCAGTTTTTTTCCTATACTTCCTGGTAGCCAAATCTCTCTGGGCAGTACTATTAAGTCTATTAATAGTTAATGATACTGTTAATTATAACTAAGAAAAAACTGAGTAGGAAACACTAAAAAAAATAAATGCCAGAAGTTGTATTGAAAAATACAATATCAAGCCAGAGTACAAATGTCAGCCTACACAGATTGTATAATAGTTCTTGTCCAAGGGTGTATCTTCCCTCATAGTGTTGACAATCAAAGGCAGGAATACTGAAGATCCACAGCCTTTCTTGTGGTTGGCTACATGATTTAGGGTCATGCCTTCAATTCCAGAACTGAAATCATTTCCATTTTTTCAATAGACTCCCATAGATAGCTTCTGTCCTAGAACCCTTTAGTAAACCAAGACACTGTTTTCCTGCAGTTAGACAAAAGCAGAATTAAAGCAGAGGTTCCACATAGCATTCTATGTGCTATGTTATCTATTGATGTGCTGCCTCACAGACAAACTCTTTCTATAGCATCCACTCACAAGTAAATTCCATTCCAAAAAGGGCCACCCTACCTGATGCGAATGGAAAGCTTCCTGCTTGCAGGTTCTGGGCATTCTCTTCTCTAATTCTCACATTTAAAAAGAAAGACAATCAGAAGAGATCACCCTTCTGGCCTCCATCTAGTGATGTGTTGGGAATCTGGTTTGGGGGTGGGAATCCACTGGATTTCCTTGGCTCAGCTCCTTGGACTCCAGCCCACTTCCTTTCCGCCCAAAGTCCGCCTCTTGCCAAACATTTGCATGGGCATCAATCCAGATGTGAATCCAGAAGGTGGGCTTGTGCACACGCTGCCCAGGCCCCCTCAGTGCATCTGCTTCCACACATGGATTTGCATCTGCTTTGCACAAGGAAGGAAAGAATTAGAAGCTTTGCACAGAGAGGCTGCTGGCATTCCTGAGCATTCATGGACTTGATCTTGGCTCAGCTCACTTCCAGGGTTGAGTGAGGGAAAGAAGCCTGGCAAGCACAAGAGAGCCAGTTCTGCCCCCATCTTAACATCCCTACTTCCATCAGGGCAGTTTCTGTGCCAAAGTTTAGAACCAGACTGAAATTGATCTAGAAAATAAGCCTATCCAAGAATGACTGGAGCTGCACAGCAACTATATGTTTAAACATTTCATCCGAGAAAGGTCCAAGAAGAGTTTGTTCAGGAGCTGCCTCAGAGCAGATCCAAGACAGCTGGGACTGCATCCCTTTGTTAAAAACACATTCATTGCTTCCTTATTCAATCAGTGAACACTTTTCTGTTTAGTCTTATAAGTCCAGTGAATATTCTATTTAAAAAATGAAGAAAGTGTAGCAACCCTGGAGAAGAGGATTGGTGAGCATGGTGTTAGAGATGCCTTTACCATTATGGTGTATACGCTACAGATGTGGTCTCCAGCTAACTGATGAGCCTTCTAATCCCTAAGTAATGGAGAGTATATTTTAATCAAAGGGAATCACAGCTTGCTCCCTGGATACCACTAAAGTTGACCTCAGTTCAAAAGATGGTGGTAGCTCCCCATCTAAAGACTTACTGCCTATGGAAAACAAACAATGGTTGCCATCAAGCCATCTGCAATTTATGGTGACTGCCCTCCAAAATCTCCTGTCTTTGGCAGCCCTGCTCAGCTCTTGTAAGCTCAGGGCTCCAGTTCCCTTTATGGAATCAGTCTATCTCATAGTTGGTCTCCCTCATCTTCATCTGCCTTCAACTCTCCCTGGCATTACTGCTTTCTCCAGTGAATCTCATGATGCACCCAAAGTATGACACCTTCAGTTCCATCGTTTTTTGCTTCCAGGAAAATCCCTGGCTTGATTCAATCTAGGACACACTTGTTTGTCTTTCTCTCAGCCCAGGATATTCACAAAGTTCTCCTTCCCATAGTTCAAATGCATCAATTTTCTTCTTGGCAGCTTTCTTCACAGCTTTTATACCTATATATAGTGAAACATCTGAACTAGGCCAACTCAAAATCATAAACATACATGCACACGCACACACAAGAGCTATGGGATAAAGGTAGATATTACGTGGATTTTAAGATTTTGCCACCAATACTGTATCAGTTTTCAATGTGGTAAAGGTTGTGTCCTCTTTTAGGAGTGAGGCAGTCATTCATATAGAAGGTATTCCTCTATATGAATGACTGCCAGAGGACCATCCTCTATTGAAAGCCTTTCTCCCCCTGGTCCAATCTCATTTTAAAGATTAAAAACTTGAGAACAGGGAGCATCTGGGCAGCAAGCTGAGCAGGCAGGTGTACAAGTTACCTGGTCACTGTCCTTCACGGTATAATGAAATGGACTGCATTTCTATTTAAATTGTAGTATGTATTTCTAAGGTTGCATCTGCACCTATAAATTAGAATATACAGATATTAGGCAAATCACTCCCTCTCTTCCCTTCCTTTTTTTGGAGCTTGACAAGTGGCTGCTCTGTCTGTGCATGTGTGACCTCTCTAAGGATCACAGAACCCTATGAAATCAGTAAGACTTTTTCAGTCTGACTGAAGAACAACCCCCTGACCTTTTCAATAAAAATGGGTGAATTGGGCTTTTGTGCTCTGACATGTATTCAGACCCAAAGCCCCTGCATGCACAGCCAAGATGGCATCACCAGAGGATGAATGACCAGAGGATGAGGAAGGAACCAATGAAGCTTCTGCCTCCCTTCACTGAGTACCAGTGACCAAGGACAGAGAGGCTGCCGATCACAGAAAGTAAATGCAGGCACAGGTCCTCGGTGTGCATGCACGGGCCAAGGATGAGGTTTGTCCCCTCAGCAGGCCTGCATGTGGATGGAGCACCACAGGACCTCCAGTGTGCAGCCCCCACCTGCCCAGGTGGCTGAGTAAACGATCCCTCCCTCTGTCCTGAAGTACCATTCAGTGGCAGCAGGGTGGAAGCACAGTGTGTCTTTCCTGCATGGGCTACAGCTGAATTGCCCCACTCCCAACAAACTGGGAAGAGCTGAAACTATGCAGGATTGTGATCAAACCATAATGAACTCTTCATTCCCTTTAGTCCTTGTAATCTCCATTATATATATGCATTGTATTCAAAAAGCAGAATGAAAAATGTTACTGCAGGTCTGATCTGGTACTTTTAACCCTCTTGCTACAGAGAAGAGGTTAAGAAGTAGAGCTACAGGCAATTTTTGGGCTGTGTTATTTTTCTTTGCCTCTATATATTTCCAGGTCAGTCTTCCCCCTGGATGTGTTGGAATATACTTTCCAGCATCCCCAGCTATCCTGGCTGGAGATGCAGGGCACAGTAGCACCAGGCTGGGGAAGGCTGTTTTGTGTGTTTTCCAAGGAAATCACTTGAATAAAGCTGCTTGTCAATGTGCAATCATTTATTTTGATAAGATTTCTAACAACAATGTCCCATGTCTCCATAGTGCCACTGACTTCTTTCATGCATGAAATTCTTAAATTTAATCAGGTTGGTTTTTATGCTGAAATACTGTTTTGTCCCAGGTCGCAACTTTTCTCAGTGGTAGACACTGGTATAACAGTGCCTCCTATGGATGAGAAGGTGCATAACCAAAGAAACAAATCACAAATCCAGGAGTCATTTGAATAGCAATGGAACAAGTTGCTGACTTTAAACCTTACAAGCCAGTTTATGATTTATGGACATATAACAATGGGTATAATCCAGCCAAGTTAAAAACATCTAAGCCTCATTAATTTTTCTTGGAACATGTAGCAGACGCTTAATTCTCTCACACTGGAACTAATAGGACATAAAAGTACTTAACTTTGTCTGGATTGTTCCACATGGATCCAATTCAGTATCGTGTTTAGTCAGCTAACAGAACAGTGGCAATCAGGTTGAGATTGCTTGATACCATGGCAATAGGACATAATCACTTCAGACAAGACTGAATAACTGAGGGGGGAACAAGCACCTGAGGTTTGCCAGAGGGTTTGAAAAAACAAATATTCTGTAGGAATCAAAAAAGAACAGTTTTAATCCCTGTACATATAACTATATCTAATTCACATGCATACAAAACATGGTAGCAAGAGCTTTAACAAATTGTCTCTGGTCTCATACACTGGACATACACAGGACGTCTCCAATTATATTGTTTTTATATTGTTATTATTTATTTATTGTTGTGAGCCGCCCCGAGGCTTTGGCGAATGGGGCAGCATAGAAGCTTTCTAAATAAATAAATAATTTGCAGGTCAATTCTGCAGATTATTCTTGTGACTGGATCCATGGGCAAATGCAACACCCCAATCTAGTGCCTCTGTAGTTGCTAAAAAGGAGCAAAGAAAGAAAAGAAGGGGAAGAAGCAAGCCCCCAAGTCTTTTCCCGAAGTCAAAGCCCTTTGGAAACCCTTCTGGCCAGTTCGCTGACTTTACTCAAAACTGAGGGGAACAGGAATTCAAGACTGATTGAATTCACACCCACCCACCTTCAGAGGTGCTTTGGGCTAAATTCTAATATCAAAGCAACTTTTAACGCCTGAACCTGAAGTCAAACAAGGGCTTCTTCTAAACATTCCAGAATCCAGAAACTATCTAGACAGCATTTCCATCACTGAAAGGGAAATCTAGTCTGGTTCCATGTGCATCAGAGTATCCATGAAGGTATGGATCAGGCTGTGTGGGAAGCTAAAGGGTAACTTGTGAATTGCTTTAAAAGAGGACATGGATCTCCATAATAATTGCTTTATTTCCGTAGGTGCAAGGTTAGAAACAATTGCTACAATTTAAATAGGAATTATCACCATAATGGGGGAAGACCATGGCCAGGTGACTTGTGTTCCTTGCTCAGTCTGCTCTCTAGCTGCTATCTGAGGAGCAGCCTCAAGGCCCAGTGCTTTCTTCTGGCACTGGACTTGGACAATCCTTCAAGCAGAAGAAGCCTTCAAAATGGAGGACAGTCCTCTGGCAGCCCTTCTGGTCCAGGACATGCAGCCAGCTCTGTCCTCTGGGATCAAGGATGTTGTTTGTTTGTTTGTTTGTTTGTTTGTTTGTTTGGAGTGTTGAGGGCTACATTCCTTTGCAGGTTCAGAGATGGCCAGGGATGAACCCTATATTGGAAGGGAAGACTAAGCCCAAAAGTGGCTGGATTCCCCTTTCTGCCACTCTCTCTTTTCTCTCTTCTCCACAAGCCTTTCTCATTCTCTTCCTGCTTGCCCAATAGGATTCCAGAGAAGAGACAGACTGCTCTTTTCAGCGATCCAAACTATTCCCATGCAGAAGGCTTCTGAAATTACAGCCCTCAGGCTGCCCAACCCTGTGATAGCACAGACTGCTTCCCTTGGACTGGGAGAACTGGAGTCAGATTCTCACTCTTGTCTGTAAAGGCAGTCAGTTCATCTGGCAGCCTGAATAGAAGTGACAAACTAGGACCATTTTTATTTTTATTTGCACTTTCAATGTCAGGAATCCACAGGAACTGATGATTTAAAGGAAATGACTGGGTTGAGACAACCGGTTACCCCATATTCAAGGGATGAGTACAGCCTGAGTGTGAGTGGTTGTTGAACTCAGCTGTACTAATATGCTATCATTTGTAAACCATGAAAACCCCATGAAATGAATCCACGGTTTGTTGCAAGGTTCTGACCGTAGGCTCTTCATGGTTTGGGTGATATATGGACACCATGGGTTTTAGGTATGAGTATGAGTATGCCATGTGCCATGGGTTCTTCAGAACAGCCCAGCCATCTTTTCTTTTCTGATTTCTCTAGTTATCATGGCAATTGTACCTCCCGGGCTAGCCAGCAGCTTGTCCTTCCATTTTGGTTGTTACCTTGCAGGTAAACCACTCCTCACATTAAGTTCTCTCTGGGTGAGTTGACAGGTGTTAATGTTTGTGGTCTGACACTATGAGTAACACCAGAAGGGATCTAGTAGAAGGATGCATCTGGATGCTGAAAATGGAGCCCTCTGGCAAATAAACTAATTTCTTTCAAGTCACCTTGTAGTCTGGTCACCTTAAGACTCAGCCAGAAACTTCCTGGGTAGGACTGAACCAAGAGAACCTAATGCAACGATGGTCATAGAGGATCTAAATGGCAACCACAGCTTTGGGGTTCGCTTTATGGATAAAGGTAAAAACCTAGGGCAGCCTCCTCTAACCAGATGCACTCCAGATATGTTGAAGCACCAGCCTTAGTATCCCTCTAGTGTTCTTCCTCCCTCCCTACACCTTCCCTAAGAAACAAATGGCAAGTTTGGATTTAGAGTCAAACAACATGAGATGAATCTTGATGTGTTCCTATCTCGTTGTCAAAATATGCCAGAGAAAGAAGCCTAGATAGGTCCTTTTTAATGAAGGCATGAAACAATTTTATGAGGCTAAAGTAAGAGCGTAAAATAATACAGAAGAATACAAAAACATTCATGTTTTTTCAAGGTCCTTGTTAAGCACACGCCACTGTGAATGTGTTAGTTTTTAATGTGCAATAGGGCTCTTTAATGTTTCTGTTAAACTCAGCTAAATGTTCTGCAATCTCTTCTAACATGTTCAGACCATGAGTAACTGATTAACTTGCTAACCCATGGTGGAAGCAAGGAAACTATAAGGTGAATATTTCTTTTACAATCCTGTTGTAACCTGTAAGTATTTCCTTGTTCCAGAAAGCAATGCACAGAATGTACCAGCTGAGTCAAAAGACTTGCCTAACATTTTATAGTTCTGTTTGCAATGTCTGTCAAACACTGAAGTCTTAATGCAGTATCTGATGGAAAGGCACATCTATCCAAATAGATACATAAAAATATCTGCTCAGCTAGAACTTGTTGGGTATGTTAGGGACACCCACTTATTAAAGTCCATGAACTACAGAAATGGGCCCAGAGGTCATCAGAAATGCTGAGCCATCAAAGTTTCTTGGGAATAAATTATGCAAATGTGTCTCTTCCAGATGGTCTCTTTCCAGATTTTAGAGGCTAAGTCCCCATCCCATGTGAGCAACCACCAGAGCTCGCCTCTTCCTCCCGGTTCCTGCCATGCTGCAAACCACCAGGTTGGGGCAGCTGCAGATGGCAGCGACCCGCCTGAGAAGTCAGCTATCACTCATCTGCAGGCCACTTGGACTACCTAGATGGAATTCAGTTGGGGCAACAGGATGCCAGGGTGATGGCAGGGGCAGAAAGGTGGACTGGAAGAATGAAAACAACCTAGAAGGAGACAGGGAAGAGGGAGGAGGCAGAGACTAGGATGGAGATATGAAAGTTGATGAGGGATGGTGGAAAACAAGCGAGAGGGAGAAGGATGGGAAGCATGACTGAGTTAGAAGAGGAGGCAATGTCTGTGACCCCCTTTTTTCCCTTGGGAGAAGGAAGCCTCTGGTCCCTAAGCTGCCCCTTTGTGGCAATGTTTCAGCACAATGTGTGGGCAGCATGGAGCCCACGGTTGCCTATGCATCCCCAGGTACTTTTCTTGGTGCCCATCAAGGTGTTCTGTCCCTTTGGAGGTGGTGCCTAGGACAGCTCCTCAAATGCACCCATAGGTCCCCCAAGCGGTCTTCTCCCTGCCCCATTGCCTGTGAGTTACACAGATCCAAGAGTTAGCTCCCTGGCGAAAAGACCAAGAAGCACCTAAAAGAAGAGTTTACAGGGTGGAGTGGGGGTGGCAGGAAAAGGAATTGATTGCCTCTTTCACCTGCAAATCCCTATCCCCAGTCTGAAAGTCTGAAAGAAGGGTTGAGCAGCAGATTTCCTTTAGATGGCAGAGACAGTGCTGCACCTCTGCTAAACTGAAAGAAAAACTAATGTTCAGCAATATTCCACTCTGATATTTATGGAACATGTAGATCAAAGTAGCTTCACCTCATACCCCACACAAATGACCGGCACATACCTCAAAATAAAGAGGCAAAGTCCATACTTCCACTTGAATATCTAATCTGGCACACAAATATGCTGACTAAAGAGGGCCTTTTCTGCTATGGCCCCCTGGTTATCAAGCGAGGGTCACCTAGTGCCTCGGCTGTGCTTTTTTTGGCACCAAGCAAAGGCATTTTAGACGTACAGTTTCTGCTGTTTTAAATCTGTTACTATAGTGTACATCTTTGCACTGCTGCTAGAATTAATTTTAATTATTTTATACAGTAGTTTTGAACTTTTACATTTTATAGTGCCTTTTATTGTGTTGTATTTCACAGTTGGGAACCACCCAGGGAGCTGCCACTATTAGGAGGTACAGAAATGTAATACGCAAACAAATTTACATATATAAGCAGCAAAGAATCTACAAATTACCCACACACACACAGACACACAAACACCGCAAAGAAGCAAGTGCTGTGCTGCTGAAAGATGAGCAGCAGAGGCAGTGCTGGGGTGCCCCCCAAGGGCTGGTGCCCCGAATCTCTGGGAGGACCTGCCCCACCAACCTCATCTGCACATGAGGAAGTACAGTTATGTGGGGTAGGGGGTGGTTTTCCCTGCTGATCTGACCCCCCTGGATTAACTGCTGCTTTGCTCACATGTGTTTAACCTCCTGTTGCCTTCTCCTTGTACCTTTCTGCCGGAGGGGTTTTTCTCCCCAAAATTTAATGCCTTCTTCTCCCTTGTCTGTACATAAAATGCCCTCCCTTATCCATACACTCCTTTTTACAAATGAAATATCCTTAGGAGTCTGGATCTTTTAATGACAATATACAGCAGGATAGTTCATCATATCCAAATCTCTCTCTCTCTCTCTCTCTCTCTCTCTCTCTCTCTCTCTCTCTCTGTGTGTGTGCATGTGCGTGCGTGCGTGCGTGCATGTGTGTGCACGCATGTTGCTTGTGCTGTGGGCCCAAGTCCCTGAAATTTTCCCTTCCTAGTACTAGTCCTGATGGTTGTGTGGAACAGCTTGAGGACCCTCTAACTTTTCTGTTCTCCAAAGAGCATCCCATCAAAAGACCTCCTTTAATGCCTCCTGCTTTTAATATTAAAATCTATGAAAGGCATCAGCAACCTGCCCCCTCCCTTTTCACTGTAGAATCATTTTTCAGATTAGAAATGTTCAAAAAAGAAAAAGACAGGAAATACAATGCAGCTGTAGCAGACAAATATCAGCATCATTTGCACATATAAATCAAATTAAATCACACAGAGATTTAAAATTGGCAATGCAGCCTCTGGAACATACACTTGGATACTGATCTTTCATTACTGCTGACCAGGTTTTCCAATAAAACCAGCGGTGTGTAGCCCAATGTTCCGAAGAAGCACTACTGACAGCGCATAAGAGTTGGCTTATAGAGGTGTCTCTAGCCATTAATTAATATGAACAGCTCAGAGTGTTCATAAGCTCAAGCGTGAAAAGCTATTGTGTATACTGTCTGTGAGTCTCTAAGTGCAGATGCTTATGGAGCCAAACAGCCCCATCTGAAACAGGAGAGGCATCAGCAGGCATGTTTCCAGTGTTTCGAAGGATTTTTTTAAAAATAGGAAGGAGGAAGGAGCCCTACAAACAGTCCAATACACAGTGAGCTTGCTTGGTTAGAGCAGGAAATGGAAAATCAAGGTGGGAAGGAGACTCAAGGTGGTGAAGGGGGCATGGTTGGCTGGGCCCTGAACAGAAGCGCTCTTCACTGCAACATTTTGTTGCAGGTCTCACTTGCAACTTGCAACTATAACATAAGAAGAGCCATGCTGGATCAGACCTTTGATCCCACACTCTGTTCACACAATGGCCAACCAGCTGCAGGCAGAAACACAAGCAGAACAGGAGTGCACGAGCAGCTTCCTGCCCAAATAGCCCAGCAACTGGTGTACACGTGTGAAGAGCCTTTGATAGTGGAGGCAGCAGGCAGGCATTGGGACTATTAGCCATTCTCCATGAATTTGGCCAAATCATCTAAATTAGTGGCTATCAAGGTATCTTAAGGAAGTAAATTGCATAGTTTAACTGTGTGCTGTGTACAGAAGTGCTTCCTTCCCTCCCAACTTTCTTCATGCATACATAATTTTGCACACCTTATCTCATCTCCCTGCATTTGCCTTTTTTCTAAGCTAAACAATCTCAGTTGCTGTAACCTTTCTTCACAGGGGAGTTGCTCTAACCCCTGAATCATTTTAGTTGCCCTCTCTGTAATTTTTCTGGCTCTATATTATCCCTTCTAGGCACAAAGATGTACTGCATGCAGAATTCTAAGTGTAGTTATAGCATTAATTTGTATAAGGGGAGGATGATATTGGGAGTTTCCTTATCAAATTCTTATCAAATTATCTCTAACACGAATGTTACCTTCTGCACAGTAGCTGTACACTGGATTGCCATTTTCATTGTGCTGTCCACCAAAATCCCAAGATTTCTTTCTCAGCCAGTCACTACAGCTTAGATCCCATCAGCTTATTCTTGGCGTTTTCCCCAAAGCGCGTCACTTTTCACTTGTTTTTATTGAACTGCATTTGCTATGTTGATGTCCCTTATCCTAGTGTGGAGAGATCCTTTTGGACTTTCTCACAATCCCTTTGGCAGCCTTAATAATTTGGTGTCATCAGCACACTTGGCTACTCCATTGCTTGCTCCTGGTTATAACTTTAAAAGCACTGGTCTAGTACAAACCCTTGAGGGACCTCACTGTTTCCATCCATCCGTTGGGAGAAATGTACCATTTATTTCTACTTCTGCGTTCTGCTCTTTAACCAGTTACTGATCCATAAGGGGACCTTCCTTTTTTTCCACTACTGCTAAGTTTGCTCAGGAATATTTGCTGAGGGATTTGGTCAAAATCTATTTGGAAGTCCAAGGAAAAATATCTACCAGTTCTTCCCTGTCTATATGTTTACTGATATTCTAAAAGAACGCAAAGCTTGCAAAAATTTCTCAGCTCTGTGTAAAAATTCTCAAAGGTTTGTAAGAGACGAGTAACCTTTGTGGAAGCCAAGCTAATTTTTTCCCAACAGAGCTTGTCCTTCTACATGCTTACTAATAATGTAATAATAATTATGCCTTCAGTGGTGTTTCTCATAGTCACTTCATTTACCTGGTGTGCAGGAATCTATGACCCAACAGATGATTTTGAACTACAGTTCCCATAAACTCTTCTGCCACAGGGCTCATGGAAGCTGGAGTTCAGGAACATCTGGAGAGTCACAGATGCAGAAGCTAAACAGCCAACATCCTACCAATACAAGAAAGGACAGTCTTGTTGCTTATTGCAAAAGTAAAGCCTATTAGGATGTTTTGTGCATTACAATGGAGAATATAATTTACAAGGTTATAATTTGGGATTAAATAGATTGATGGTAATAAGATGACCACATAGTGCATTATTGTACAATTTCTAACAGCATCTGCAGACCTGCAACCTTCCAGGATGGTCCATAGGGCAAATCTCAATTTTGCAAAGTGTTAAGTCTTACACTTTTAAATGCATCCAGTCAGTTGCATAATCAAAACCAATTTCAAATGGAACACATCACAGGAGGGAGACACCAATTGCCATGGAAATTCACTCAAATACAAAAAGCCTTCAGAAACCCATTTCTTCTGTGATGATGCGGAGCTGCAGTTTCAGTGTTATGACAAGGCTGGGGGAATGGGAACATTAGGAAATTGGATTTATGCTGATGTTATGGAAAGACCGCCATTCATTTTGTCCCACTGAGTCCCAGCTGCGGTCAGTGAGAGCTAGAGCTGAGAAGCGCAAGAAAGCCATTGTGCGGAGGTCATTAGAGGGCCAAAGGGACTGGCTCAGTATGAGAGGCTCCAGCTGAGCAAAGAGGGAAAGAATGTGCTGTAAACAGCGTTAGGCAAGAATTATGTAAGTCTTACGATGTGGTGCCGCGTGTTGTGCTTTGGTCACACAGCGTAATGTTAAACTCAGGTGAAGCCAACTATTATATTAAGCCAGGTTGCTAGTCCATCTAGCACAGCACGGATTAGCCTTTGCTGCCTGGCTGCCTGGTGAGGTAGGGGGCAGCTCAGATCTCCGCTAAGGACGGAGATCTGAATCCTTCATCTAGAGCCCAGGACCTCTAGAAGGCCAGCTGTCCCAGCATCCGGCTGAACATGGCTGCTTGCTGAAGTGAAGCTACAAGGGCCCTGAGGAGCTACGTACCTGGGCTGCCCTTGAAGATGTTCAGAAGCTGCAGCTGGGGCAGAATGGTGCAGATTAATAGCCAGGACCTGCAGGTCTGAACATGGAAGACCAGGCCTGGCCTGCTTGTACAGGAAAAACTGCAAAGCACATGTATATTACTGCAAGCAGATGGATGAATTTTATTTCTTACTGGCTTTTGTTTCTTATATATTTATTTTGTCCTGAATTTTTCAGTAGTTAGCACCATACCTGGTCAAAGAAAATAGGTTTCTGTTTGTAATCTGGCTACTCCAGATCACTTTAACTTAAGAAACCAGAAACTGAACCTGCTTGCCTGAGGAAAGGTAGGCTAAAAATAAATAAAAAAATACTTAAATCAGGCTTGTAAAGGATGTACTCTGCCATTGAGCTATAGCACCTTCCCGAATATCTATGTGTAGCATGGAACAAAGGGTGAATTGTTCTTAATATTATTATTATTAATCATTATTATTAATGTCCTCCACAAATTAGACTATAATTCAGTTTGCTCTAGTTTCTTTAGAACTAATATTTTCGTTAATAGTCTTAATCATGGCATGATGGTCTGATTGTCTAAAATGTTTTAATGAGTACAAATAGAGGTCTATCTTCAGAGATTCTTTGTGGGTACAGGAGCTCCGATATGTATGGAACTCCTTCGCCCATACAGTCATCTTCTCCCCATCACTGCAATGCAATGGAAAATTTTATAGCAAGCCAATTTAAAAGGAAGTACACTGACAAAGGGGCCTGATGATCACAGACATCAAGTTTGGAAGACCATGTTGGTACCTGTGGAAAGCCCAAGTCACACATGAAATCCGACATCTGTAACATCTCACTTTTCCCCAACAGTACCTCAGGTTTTCTAGCCAAACTATCAGACCTAGTACCTGATGCATGGCCACTGGACAATGATGGTTTGCACTGCATGTGGACATTTATTTACTCATGAATTTATTGCATTTGTATGCCACCTCATAGCCAGAAGGCTCTCTGGGTGGCTCGCAGCACAATAGGGCCTGCATTCAGTGCCAGATCCCTAAGCCATGTTTCAGAACTACCAGAATCTTCTCCTGGCAAGCACCCCTTCTAATGGGCCCCCTCTTGTGTCACCTCCCTCTTTTATGGTAAGCATCTGTGCTCCTGGACATGGGAGCTTTCTAGTGTGGATCCCTCAATCATTACCCCTCTTCCCAGGCAGGCAACTATCAGGTGGGAATGACTCCTGAAGAGGTTCGCAAGTCCATGGTGGATTCTAGTCCAGCAGCACACAAACCCTGACAAATTTACCAGCTTTTAAGATACAACAAGTCTCTTGCTTTCCATTGTAAGAAGATGCTGTGCCATTGAGCAAGCTGCATGTAAAGAAACCGCAGGATTGCCATGTGCATCAGCCATGGCCAGGGCATGTCCCCTCTTCCTCTGCCACACAGCTGATTTGCATGGGAATAGCATGAGGAAGATGCATAAGGCGTGTTCCCCCCACCAGGGGGGCACATGTTGTAGCAAAAAGCAGCCAACGGGGCTGGTCCATTTACACTATTGATATTCCATTCACAAAAGGCACCTCTAGAAACAGTATAAGCTGCCTCAAAAAGTTTTGCAGGGAAGCTCATTATGAAAGCTTATGTTATTGGTGCATTATGTCATAAGACTTCCAGGGCTAGGGTCCATTTATCAGCTAGTGAACCATGAAAGTACCTTTGAGTCCCTTGGCAAGAGCAGGCAAAATGGCAACTGCTCCTCATAAGCAATCGGCTTTACCCGCAGAGTCTTGGTATTCTCTGCCCTCCTCCAACGGCATTTCATGACTCCGCCTGTCAGTGAGATTTCTTCTTACTTTCTTTCTTTCCCTTCTGAGCCAGCCATGCGTAATCTGCATGGCAATAGTGAAGGGCCCTGCAGGTCTGCCAAGTTCAGTTCTGTCTTCCCTGTACTCAGCCTCCACACACCTACAGCAAGGTTTCTGGAAAGCTCTTGAAGAACCATAATTGACGATGATGATGATGATGATTTCTCTTCAAGAGCTTTCCAGAAACAGCAGCAGCAGAATAGAAATAACATAGGCATTACTAGGGCCTTCATCTTCTACCACCCATTCAAATGATCTAGTGTGTAAAATGTTGTTTGTGTGACGGACTTATACCATTTGTTTTTCCCACCATTCTTTGCCTATTTCTCCTAGCAAATGGAGCCCACCTCTATCCTCCCCCATAATACCCTTGTGTTGTAAGTAGGTCACGTCCTTCTTTCCCTCCCTTCCAGTAGACTCAAATGAAACCTTAGAATCACAGTTCTTTTATTGAAGCTTAAGTAGTTTCAGAAGGGCAGGAAGCCAAATGACAATCTCTCTGAGATATGGGAGAAGCATCTGCCCATGTAAAAAGTTGCATCTAAAGAGAATGCATCCCCTCCTTCCCACCCTTTAGCAAAGCTTCTGGTTCTACCCTCCAGGTGGCTCCTGCTGCTTGCGGGTGAGTCTACAGGAACATCGGACACTTTGGAATTTGTCTGCTTTTTTCACCTGCCATCTCCTGACAGAGTCAAAAAATCCCTTTTCTACTGCCTCCTTCTGCAGCTCTGGAATGTGTTCCTCTCGTTCCCAGGCAGGCAGGTGAGAGAAACTCTGCCTGAGAAACTCTGCCTGAGAAACTTCAGAAAGTAACCTTGAAATGTCCCAGTCCCCACTTCCCCCTTGTTCTCTTCCTCCTCAAAACCAGACACATCTATCTGAGCAGACTGGAATGTGCAAGAGACAAGAACCCGGCTGGCCGGCATTAAGCCTGGGCAGACTGGTCACATCCCAAGCTTTGCCAACCTAAATCAGAGCATTACAAATGGCCACAGATTGAGCGATCGGCCAAATGCTCCCAGCCCAACCTCCAGGCAGCCCAGCCTCCCAGGTAAGCAAGGGAGCCACCTGTATTCAAATGTGCCAATCAGCAGTCATGGAGGGAATTTCAGTCCAATAAGCAGTTGTCATCACTACCTGGTCATCAGGGTATAAAGGGGAACTCTGCCATGCACTAGGGGTCAATTGCTATTTTGCTGTGATCAAACTTTATTCTCAAGAATCTTTTTAAAATTTTCCTCAGTTTTTTCCTCTCATTCTTGTCGTGCTTAATTGGGTGAAGCACACTAGGTCTGGACCCCTTGAGTCCTTCACCCACCTGCAGCTATTTCAAGACTCCCAGATGCTGGTCCACCTCCCAAAATGTTCCTAAAGCATCTATATGTTCCATATGGAACCTTTAGGGACTACAGTATGTCCTATGAGGCCATCCCTTCTGTTCCTGCAAGCTGCCCACTCTGCTTCTGGGGCAAGTTCCCCAATTATGTACATTTTGTGTAAAGGCAACATTGCTTATTACTTCTAGCATGAGAAAAGCAACCTGGCCTTCCAACATGCTGTGTAGACCCAGATATGCTCAAGGTAAATCAGAGTGTGCCATCTGGGAATTGCCTGGTTGCCTTTTTCAAGGGAAATGCAGTCAGATTTGAACCTAGCCACAGAAGATGTGGAAAGTAGCCCTCAGAAGCATAGCTTTCTGTCACCCATTTTGCCCAGGAGGCTATCTCCAGAGAAAGAGCAGTGAGAGGTCTAGCTTAGTTCATACCAGTGAACCCCCAGAAGATGTGGGTGGCAAGCTTGAGAGGACCTTTCTTGCTGATCTGTCTCAGGTGAGGGAGAGGAAGAATAACCTCCACTAGACTTGAGATGCCCCTTCGTGGATCCTAGCCACCTACCCCTCACCAATTTTCTGGAAGAAGAGGGTGGCAGGGAAGTCCATGAAGGCAAGGATGACCTTGAGGAGCCTGAACATGCAGCTTTCAGCAGCTGCATAGCCTGCACGGCTGAGGGAAGGGGCACTAGAGGAAAAGCTGCCACTGACCCATGCATGGAGTGGTGTGTCTCCAAACAAGCCTAAAACTGGCCAAACACAACTTGCAAGGAGTAGCAGGAGAGCATATGGAATTGCTTTTCAAGAAAAAGAATGAACAGGAAAATAAAAATCTTGTCCTTGTGTGGTGAACTCTGAACACAACTAACCACACCGGTTCTTCAGGTGAAGGCATGAAGGAGCCTCAGCTCACGTCTTTCCACAGGTGATGCGAAGATGAGCACCCACCACGGATAGGTAGACGTATACCATTTAAATGTTGGTGGTAGCCTTGCAACCAAGTGGACATGGTCAACAAATGCAAGATGGGAGGGTGAGAGAAAGCACTTGCCAGAACTGAAATGGGCTCTCCCTTAGTCAGGGCCCAGAGAGGGGAGGTGTGGGGGAAGGGACCGTTTCTACAGCAAGAGGGGGGTCTGAAGGCCTGGGACACATGCTGCTCAGGATGACTAGGTCTGCAGTAAGCCATGACAGGCCTTAGAGAGGCTGATTGTCTGTCAGCATCATCATGGGTTATTCCGTGACTTAAGATGAGGTGCAAACCTGTCCACAAGTATGCCACATATGTGGCTTTCTACAACTGGAAATTCCTATTTCCAAATCTGGACTTACAGGCTCTTTATTGTTTATATCACCCCAGGACATCATGGAAATTCTGGGTGTTGTGCAGCTATAAGCTTCGTAGCTGATTATATGTCTTCTCACAGATTAGGGCATGTTCTGCCTACTTTGAACAAACAATTTCAGCTAATCCTGCCAATAATGATAAACATCTTCCTGACAAACTCCTCATGTTCCCTTTCAATGATATATAAATAAGTATTGCAGAGGCCAAATTACCGGGCTAAGTCCTAGCTGTCTGTTAGCAATTTCCCTGCTTCTTGACTTCATGTTCAAGCAAAGTGCTTTCAGGTGACTACAGAGCTGCAGCTGCAATCCAAGGGCTTGACTTGATAAACAGGGCAGATAAGAATTCCTTGAAGCTCTGAGGGGATCTAGAAGGAACCAGAACTAGCCAGGCTGAGCCTCACATGATATTTGACATTCCACTGTAGTTTCTTATTAATCTGATAGAGTGTTCCTCTGTTGTTTGTGATCTTCCCTTTCCAGTCTAGGGGATAACTGATCTACAAATTTTGAATGCGGCCACTTCCTACGTTCTAGGTTCTTGTGCTCTTGGCTGTTACTTACACAGCTGGGACAACCATTGTGGATTAAACTTGTATTGTTTCCTTCAGTTCCTTCTCTTACTTAACAGAACGCACGCGCACACACATAGAGCGAGAGAATGCCCAGCATTTCAGTTTGTTCATGTGCATGCTAAAACGTCATCAACATCATTGTTACTATTAGGATTATTATTATATTTACAGTGCTCTTGTCATTCTGAAGGTTGCTGATCCTTCACGGACACAACACACCTAAAAAAATATATTAAAATAGAACATTGCTCATGCAGGTTGGGGGTGATGGGTGTAGCACTTCAACAATATCTAGAGAACCGAGTTAGGAAATGACACCCTAGACAAAACAACACAACAGTGGCGAACCCATCTCCTGAAACCTGGGCCTGCCCCAATCATTTTAAAGCCAAGGAGTCCAATTGGGAGAGCAAAAGGGGTACACAGGTGTGTTGGGGACAAAAGCAAAGCCCCTTTCCCACTTAGCTGCCCACACTCTACTTTTCGATATAACTTTTTTCTCCGCTTGGATCTGCCATTGGAAGTGAGCCCGGCTTGGAGAGGCTCTGCAGAAATTGCTAGTAGCAGACAGCCTTCCGGTGCAGCTGGCCCCCCAGATAGCACCTATTATCAAAAGTACAGAGCAGTATATCAGGAAAGCAATATATAGTTATTTGCTGGCCGTCTTTACCTGGCACCTGCAACAGCTCAGGGCAATAAAGTTGCTAATCCCATGCTGCAATAAAACATCTGGAGGTGAGGTAATAATTCGTTTATTTCAGCGTCAGCTTCATTCAAAGAGCACTCCAAGTGAGCTTACCATCCAGTCATTACTGCACTCGTCATTCATTGCATCAAAGCACTGGGTTGGGGTGTGTTAGTTTTGGGCAGTCATGCAAACAGCAATGTTTTGTTGCTTGTGTACTGGGGCAGCAGTTGGAGGCCACCTCTTTAGTTAAAATGTGCATGGTTTTACTTAAGGTATTATCTTATGAAAAGGGTTCTATGGAAGCTTTCATTGCTGTTTAGCACATCAATATGGATTATTTTCTTATTTGCTTTGGCTGGGAATTGGGGAAGTATACTGGCTTTTCAGCATGCTAGGAAAGAAAGGTAAACAAACACCAGTATGTTCCAGAAAGAGTGGTGGCATGAATAGAGAACGAATAAACAAAAACAGGAAAAAGGTGCATACAAAAGGTCACATCAGTTGATGAATTTGCTTAATTCGTATGAGTTCTTTGAGAAGGGTCTACAGCTAAGTAGCAGAGCACATGTCCTTGCATGCAGAAGGGTCCAGTCAATTCCCAGTACCACCAATTAAAAGGAACTGAAGGGTAGCAAACAGGTTGGAAGATGTTTTTCTGGTTGTTGTTCAACTTTTAGTAAGAGCTCAGCTAACAGTATGCTTTTCAACTATCTGCACTTCACCAAATTTCACCGGGAGTTCTCCAATCCAAATATGCATAGCAACATGTAGACTAAAGAAAAGTATTCACAAACACACACACACCAGTGAAAAAATGAACTATGAAGCAGAGTGTGGCAATCAACGTGTACAAAAATGCAAATATTAGGAGAGATGCATATAAAAATGGATTAAAATGTATCTGCAAATTCATGCCAACCAAATGAAGACTGGGAAACTTGAAAACTGAAGAAAAGCCAAATGGACAGATATAGCCCCCTGCAGTAACAGGAGAAAGGAGCCCTCCCTGTGGCCTGGAAAAGTTGCTGCCACTCAAAGCAGAGCAGGCTATACTGGGTGAGATGGTCCAGTGGTTTGGCTTAGCATAAAGCCACTTCTATGTTACAGTGATAATAAGCGTTCATAACAGAGCAACGCAAACTATTAAGCCCCATGGCTTGACTCCAGGCTCAGCTAACTGTCCTTGAAGTCAATGTGAAATCAATGTACATCTGATTTCAATGGGAACCAGCTGAAGCTAAAAATTTACACCAATCTGCACTTAATTGTACTTTTAATTTTATGGTGGTCTTTCTCTGCATGACTCCATTCAATAGTTTTGATTTAGTGTAAGCCTATTCCTTTCGCATGTGATTCTAGATATCTTTGGGGCTGTATTTTATTCCTAAAGAACAAGAGCCATCTTGTGACTCTTACACATTGACACTCCAATATTTTTAAAATACATTTATTTAAAAGAGTTTATACCCCCCCCCCCCCCCCCGTTTCCTCCTGGAAGATGAAAGTAAGGAGAGAAATAAGATATTTAACAAATAAAACTATACTTGTGATTTAAAACAAACCTGATAAACATCAAAATACAAGAACAACAGCAGGTGATAGGCAAAATACTTTCTTATGCTTGAATAGATTTCAAGAAACCATGTAAGAAGAATGGGCCTGGCCCCATCCTCAACTTGAATATGAACAGGAAAATGAAATACTCTTGAGTACGCTGTCTCTTTCCTCAAATTATCCAAGCTCCTCGTATCCTACGGGTGTTATCATGGTTTCTGATTACTCAAAGCTGAAATATTTTTAACAATTAAAAAAAACTTCCAGCAATACTTAGATGTACTAGGGTACAGGGGAATCACAGAACATATTTTACAGTAGAAATATTCAAATATTCACGCATCCCTCAAAGTGATCTATCTTATCAAAAATAAAAACAGTGCAAAAATGCTGGCAGAGGTTTTGTCCTGCAAAAGTGCAACAGCTTGAGGGCACTGGCAGTTCATACATCAGCCGTACCTTCATGAATATTTTACATGTGTATCTGCTTCATACCCTTCAATAAAAATGATTGATGTGTCACAGAAGTTAAAAACCACTGACAGCCAAATTATTCATCCAATGGCATCTGGAGCATCCAAGTCCCAAAGCATTTGGCTCCTATGCTAGCCTGAAGCTGTCTGCGCACCTAGTTGATTCTTGTATAAATATTCAAGGGGAACAGCAAAGGGTTGGAGAAGTCCCTCCAGTGTTGCTGAAGCTTAATTTCTATGCTTTGACTGGATTGTTACAAGTGCATATAGGCTAATAATAAGGGGGGGGGGGGGGATGGGGGAGACCCAAGTCCTTGGAGGCACATCTCCTTTAATCCAAGAGTCTTCCCTAAGACTCTTGGTTTTATTTCATACTTTTAGGGCATACAGGCCTTGTGTGCTCAGCCCAGTAATCCATGACTTGTCTAGGATCATTCCACCCAAGGAATGATTGTGACTGGACTGGAAAGACACAGAAAGCCCTGGGGTCATGAACCCTGAAATGCTTACATTCTGAGTTTAACCCAACTTTTCCAAATCCAAACAAACCATACTTCATTTTACTGAAAGCTACTTAGAAGAAACCAACATCAAACCACAATTAAGATTATACACAGTTTAAAGATTAACTGGCACACCAAACTGTGGTTAATGTAAACAGAAGCAAAAGCTTCTGGTCTCCACACAGGCACACCAAGGAAGGAAAAGAGGAGATACAAAGCCAGTGCTTGTGCAGGCTTATAGCCACAGCAAAATAGCCATGGTATATGATCATAGAAACACAGAAACATAGAAAGTGAGTCAGAAGGGGGCTCCCAGGCCATCTAGTCTGACCCCCAGCTCCGCTCACAACATGCCCACCATATGCACATCTAGCCTATCTGTGAACTCCCTCACCAATTCAACCACCTCCTGCAGAAATCCATTCCATACCTTGGGGCATCCAGCTTGAATCTTGGTCCATCTTGAAGCAAATCCTCAATATTTATGTGACAAATACTAGAGGCTTGATAATAAGTTTATGGACAGTTCCCTTAATGACTTAGTAGCAGTCCAGAGAATATGCTACTGTTTCTGCAAGGCACTGTATATAAGGCTGCAACGCTGAATCAATTCAACTGCAATATTAATAAATTACAAACATTTTTGTCAAATATGGAGCAGATTGTTCATTTAATACCTAAGGCCAGAGGAGCAGGCCTACATGCCTTGCCTTGCCTGTAGTCTTCATAGAAGGCTCAAAGAGGTAAAGAAGATGGCAAATAGAAGAGCTGCACCCCATTTATGGAATGGCCTTCTGGAAGCAGTTCTCCTGGTGCCATCTGTACAATCTTTTTGGCACTAGGCAAAAACAGTTCTCTTCTCCAGACATTTTAACAATTGATTTTATATTATGATGTTATTTATACTGCTTTTAGTCTTAATATATTTTAACTTATTGATATTTGACCCTCAGCTGTATATTCTCCATTTTATTGTATGTTGCTTTTATGTGTTTTTAAAATTTGGTGTTATTTTATGTAAAATTGTTGTAATCCACTTAGGGAGTCTTCCGACTAGTTATAACAGAATATAAGTTGAACAAATAAATAAATTAGTTGAAACAGCCTTTCTAGCAGCAGCTTCTAAGGCCTGGAGACTAGATTTTCCATCACTGTCTTGCCACAGCCTTTATCAAGCACCACCATCTTTTAAAAAAGAACCTTACTATGTATTCATTCTCACTTTTTGGCTGCTCATCTTGGGGAAACAGGGCTGTCATTGGAATACAATGCTAACATTATTATTCCTATGGTTGTGGTGGTGGTAATGATGATTTTTATTATGGTTTCAGGGCATAAAATCTTGTGTAACAGAGAAGGCATCTTAGAACATGATCCCAGCTTCAACATGTTGTTGTTGTTAGTCGCAAAATCGCATCCAACCCATCACAACCCCATGGACTACATTCCTCCAGGTCTTCCTGTCCGCCATCCCCCAGAGTCCACCCAAGCCCACACCCACTGCCCCAGTGACTCCATCCAGCCACCTCATCCTCTGCCGTCCCCTTCTCCTTTTGCCCTCAATTGTTCCCAGCATTAGGCTCTTCTCCAGTGAGTTGTTCCTTCTCATTAGTGGCCAAAGTATTTGAGTTTCATCTTCAGTACCTGGCCTTCTAAAGAGCAGTCAGGGTTGATCTCCTCTAAGACTGACTGGTTTGATCTCCTTGCAGAGTCCAAGGATCTCACAGGAGTCTCCTCCAGCACCACAATTCAAAGGCTTCAATTCTTCGGCACTCAGCCTTCCTTATGGTCCAATTTTCACAGCTATACATTGCAAAGCTTCAAGATATTATCAAGTGATTTGTTTTTCTTTAGAAAAGGGTTATTAATACAAGATTGTTTTGCCCGCTTCCTAGAGTAGACTATCTGAAGAATCAAGTAATGGCTGGTGAGGTGCTGCACTTTCAGGAAGCGGCACAGAGTGTGCTTCGGAC
The DNA here is from genome assembly GCF_004798865.1 of Varanus komodoensis. Classification (NCBI taxonomy): domain Eukaryota; kingdom Metazoa; phylum Chordata; class Lepidosauria; order Squamata; family Varanidae; genus Varanus; species Varanus komodoensis. The sequence goes on along the minus strand of NW_025335268.1, from coordinate 45,926,499 downwards.
CACAAATGCAGGGGCCTACATTTGCACAGGAGAGCCCCTGGGTGGAAGTGGGTGTTAAGCCTTCCACCCCTGCCAGCTGGACTCCAAGAAGCCATCTCAGCCCAACCTTTACAGCAAATTAACACATTTGCAGGAAGAGCACAGCAGGAAAGAATCAGTATACTTACGAGCGGAGTTAAGCATCCCCCCACCCCCGCCAAAATACTCTCAGTTCTTCCTGTGAAGGCATGTCAATGCCTGTCATTTGCTTGCCCAAAGAAAGTATTGTCTGCCCTTATTTATTTATTATTTTAAAAACGAAGGTCCTACCTATTTCCCAGAAATGCAAGAGGAATGATATTCCCTAGTTTAATTTAACAGAATGCACTGCTGACTGTGCATACACGCAAATGAGTGTTTAATGAGAGAAGCAGCCACCAATTATTAACTTCCAACAATGGGAAGAAGATTAACGAAAAATACGCCATTTTCGAGATTGCTTTTAAATCGCAAACAAAAATGTGAGGAGTCCAATGTAAAATTAGATCACAGTTGGAGATCTGTTGGAGTGAATATATTTTGGACACATGTGCATCCTGCTTTTTCAGATTTTAGAATATTGAGCTATTTGGCTTTCAATAAGCTCCGTTGTCTGTAAGAAAGTGTAGTTTACATATTTAGAATATTAAGTGAACTGAGTGGCAAAAAATAATGTGCAAGCAACTTCAGGAGCTATTGTTGGGTTTAACGATAACTGTAGGCAATTACATGCAAATGCAAGAATTTGCTCGGGAGTTACTCCTTGTGGTAATTTATGGCAACCTCCTTTTGAAGCTCAGATGGAAAAATGTCAATAGCAGCAATTTCTGGTGACCTCTTCCTTTGCAGCTGTGTGATAATTTTCTTCAATGGCTATTTAAAAAAAAGGCAGGAACAAATTAACGTACCAATTCTCAGATGGGAATAAAGTGAATGCTGTGTATTCATGGGAGGGACAAACAGAAGTAAACAATGTTCATCAGTTATCTTAGAACCAAGTTTGATGTGATGGTGGCAGCCATGTTTGTTCATTCCTCTACCCCATTCTCACACAAAGGGGGTAGAATCTAAGCAAAGTACCTTAAACAATGACTCTTCAGGCATACAAATCAATCTTTTTTTTCAAAACATGCAAGCCTTTTCATGGTGGGGAAGGCATGTTACATGTTTACATTGGGTCCAGAATTGGAAGCGGTGGATGCAGCCCGAAGAAGACTGGGAATGCTTATTTTCTCCTACTGAAATCAGTGGGAATGGAACACACTATTCAATGTTTAATCCCCACTGAGTTCAACTGAATGTGTGTAATATTAGCTGAATTGTGCCCAGGTTATTGTGGGGACGGGGCTTATATATTGCCAAAGGTTTTTAGTAGCTTCAAGACATACATTTCTACTTTGGACTTTCTGGCGATGCAAGCATTCATTGTGCAGAAGCCAGCAGAGCCGGAGGCAGTGTAAGAGTTCTTCAGTTTCTTTGTTTTGTATTCATTTATTCTTTTTGGTCTTCAGTAAAAGTGATGCTGTGAAGGACCTATGCGCGCTGCTGTTGTTGGTTCAGGAAGCCTACAGTACAACACACTGAGTACAGTCTGCACGTCAGTGAAATGTCCCAACGAAGATGGGAAAGTAACCAAAATGTCCGGTCTTCCCCCAAAATGGTGTACCAAGGCAATGAAGGCTGTGAGTCCCTAAATCTGACCTGGGGCAGTGCATGACTGAGTTATGCAATTCATGCAAGTTATGCATCATTCTTCAGCTTGAGGATAGCTGGAACACGATGTAAGTAGGGAGGTTCACCTTCAAAGGACAGCTGGGCTGCAACTACTGATAGGCATTACTTAAGAGAAAGCAGATGTTACACAGCATGGCCCATGTGTCAGCTTGCAGGTCATACTGAACTCCCACCAAACAGCAGATGAGTGGAGTGGGGTGGGTGGGGTAGGAACTTAAAGCAAAGCCAACACAGAAAGAACTTTTCCAACAAATGCGTCTACCTCTTCTTTTCCCTCCTTGTAGCATCCCTTTTCTTGCTCAAAAGATGTATGAGTAGGTGAGAATTGTGTTTTGGTTTGTTTTAGCAAAATTTACCAAAATTAACAAATTGCCATATTCAGACAAACATGCAACAATGGAAAGAACATGCAATTTAAAAAAAATAAAAGTGACAGTGAATTCTTGAAAATATTGTTATAGATTAACTCTTGTACTGATGCTTTGTTGTTATAGTAAGTTAAAATGAGTAGAGCTGTTTAAGTACATGATAATTGTGGCTAGAGTTAACACTGCCTTAAAATGGAAAGCAGAAGAAATTTAATCACTGAAGACTGGAAAAATAAGTTAGCTGACAATGTAGTAATGGTAAGACTAACTAGCCATGCAGAATTATAAACAGCCAAATCAATTAATGATAAGTGAAAATTGTATTACAATTTCTTTTTAATGGGGACAATAACAATAGAAAAATGCAGGTTAAAAGGGAATTGAATTTTTAAGAAAATTGTTTGAAATTAGCAGAATCTGCAATGAATTTAACTAAGTTCTAAAAAAATAAGAAAAATATGACTGTAGAAAGGATAGTAATTGTTGATTTATAGAAGTTTTTTTAAAATATTTGTTTTAAAAATATAACTATGTAACATTTGATGTATCTTTATAATTTCTACTTCTGTTCTTATTTTTTTTCCTTTTCCTTTCTTCTTTTTAAATTTTACTGTTATTATAACAAAAAGTAAAAAAAAAAGTGCCATTAACAATCTTATCCATCCAGGGTTTTCCCTGCCTTGCTCTTGAAACTCTGCATTTTTACCCACTAGTGCTGAATTCCCAGCTCTTTTTTCTGACATGCTTATCTTTAACAGATATATGGCAAATAGGTACAACATAGTTATCTCCTCCCTGGGAATAGCTGTACCTACTGAATTTGGCCAGTGCAGATGAGTGAAAATTTCATTCCAGCTCGTTTTCTGTAAGACTGACCAACATTCACATTTTCTCATATTCTGATTTAAAACAAAAACAAAACTACTTGCAATTTAAAGAATTCAAACATGGGAGGAAGTGAAACTGACGGACTGGTCCATCCTTACTCAGGGTCACTGTAGGAGACATGAAGGTATGTAGATGAAAATGCTCAGCGGAAGGTGGGAAAGGATTGGCAGGCAAAGGGTTCTTTTTGGCACCTCCCCATACACATGTAGCACTTTAAATGTACTCTGCCAGCCCAGTTTTGTGGGAATTTGCCTACAAAATTGTCTGCAGCCTCCATATCCCAGATACCTCTATCCTAGCACAGCAAACAACTGCTTCTTTGTTGTTGTGTCCTTTAAGCCAGATGCCCATACAATGATGCTATTGGTAAAGGGAGTATTACGTAAGTACTGTGTGCTTCATGCCCTTGTTAAACTCTATTTTTCTTGAGCGCTTGTCAACAAGTTTCACTCCCTTGTTCAAATATTTGTACACACACCCCAGGTTTCCAAAGAGCATTCAACTATGCATGACACACTTTTCCAGAGAAACCATGTTTAATCCCTTTGAAGTGCTCAAACCGAAAGTGAGCTTGACCTTGGAGACAGTTGTCACTACTGCTTTTGGTACGTCATCAGTGTCCACAGCAAGTCACAGACTAATTTTACCAAACGAGACAATATATTCCTGCCCTGAAGCAAAACTTCCATAGTAAGAGGGAAAGAATAAGCACTGAGTGCAGTTATACATTCTTCAGGTTATTTTCAGCAGGAAGTTAAGACTAAAATGTTAAGCTAAATTTAAGATTAGCATGACATGTAAAAGGTTATGCCTGTTCTGTTGTTTAAAAAGTTATGCCAGATGTAAAAAAGACTGTGTTCTATCATTGCTCCAGAATTTCCACTTTCCAAATACTATTAAAAGTGCTTCATCTAACAACACTGGGTTTCCTTCTTAAAGAGTTTAAGAACAGAGGAAGGAGTACCATTTACTTGAAATCCAGAGACCTGGGAGTTGACCTGGGTTACAATCTCATTCTATAAGGGCAAAAACTGAGGCTAAAATTGTTGATCGGGCTTGAGTGTATCCATGCCCATATAATCCCTGAACCCATACTTATTGTCCAGATTTTGTGTGATTTACTTAGAGTCAATCAGAGGCAGGATTAGAGAAGAACAAGACTCATTCTGAATGGTGGGTCATTGGTCCAGTTCCAGAGCCAGGACATGAAAGACAGTTGCCCAATGCAAGTGGGTTGCCTGTACACTAACATTCATATAGGGGATGCACACAAACATTTATTCCCAACATCCCCTGGCAAATGGACTCTTTTAAAGAATCTTTTATTTTTAAAAGGAAAATCTGCAAAGAGTATTGAGCCATATTCAGCTTAATGCAGTAGGAACATCTGTGAAAGTAGGAACACTTAATTTCCCAAAACTTGACTCCTGGTTGATATGCCATTCGGAAGGAAGCAAGGAAGGAAGAAAGCAAGCAAGCAAGCATTTGACACCATGATATCACATCCTGAATTATATTCCACTTTTTCTCAAGTAAAATTTCTAAATTCTGACTGACAGCTCTATAGCTGGTCTGTTTTTATGCTGGACTGAAGTGTCCATCATAAAATAATCAGTAAAGTGATGCAGGGAATTCAGGTCTTATTTCACATAAAAACTGGGAAACTTCCAGGATGAGCAATTCAAGAAAAAAGCAGTTCAAGAGAAACCAGTTGGGTAAATTCGTACATGGCACATTCCCCAATTGGTCCAGCAAAAAATGTTTCTTGTGGGTGTTTGATTAACACCTGGGCAATGTCCAGAGAAGTCTTGATGAGGGACAGGAGCTGCGTTGCTTCATATCTAAGCTTCTAGGCCTTTTCTCAACACTGGTATCCTGGGTGGAGTTAAAGAAAATGTTTGACATTTCCAGGAACCTGACTGTTGCATTGTGGTATTCCCCTCCTCCTGCCCTTATCTCATGGCCTCCCTCTCTCTGTAATGTAAGGCTGTGCCTTTTAATTGAATAAGCAGTTGATAAGGGAGTTAGTGAGAGATCAGAGAGGAGACGGGGGTTCACACCATACAACATGCAATCAGGCTTATCACGGCTACCTTCCCGCCCCCTCACCCCCGGGAGGCTCCTCTCTTTAACAGTAGTCATTGTCAAACAGGGTCATCTCCCCACAGCTGTCAGGCAGTCTCTATGCCCGGGCCCTGCCCTGGCAGACAGCTCTGCCCCTGCTCCTGAGGACACCTCTGGAGGAACCCCCTCTGAGGCAAAGGGGGGTTAAAGCAGAAAGGAACAGCACCGGTCAGCTGCTGCCCCCATTCCCACCTGAGAAGCTTTCTCCTGAACAGGAACTGGGAAGAGGGAGCCTGATGGACACCAGCGTAGGAGTGTGAAAAGGCAGCGCTGCTTCTCCCTTTTTTGCTGCCTCTTGGGAGGAAAAAGGATGTCCTGGTGGAAGAAAGCAGGGCGCCTTTTTCCCAGTCAGAGGAGAGGAGGGCAGCAGCACTTGTCCTCTTCTTCCTGAGACAGCTGCTTCTCCCTCCTCTCACTCATGGAGGAGAGACGTCCTCTCAGGCATGAGACAGTGCGGGACTCCACTGCCCCCCAGCCAATCAGCCCAGCTCCTGCCCCGGAGAAGGTCTCTGGGGCAAGAGGCTGGAGGAGCCAGGATGTCTCTCTGGCTTGTCTCTTGGCAAGTGTGGAAACAGCCTCTTGTTTTGGGGCTTCTACCAGGATGCACTCTATTGACTAAGCATGGACAACACAACAAGCAGCTGTGACCCAGGGACATCCTGGGACAGACCATTGCCAGAGAATCATAGAACAGAGAGCTGGAAGGGGCCAAGGAGGCCATCAGGTCCAACTCACTGCTGTTGCAGGACACCAGTATTATGGCACCCTACCGACATGTACATCACTTCCTGCTCTATTCTTATTAGCTGAGTGATGTGCCCACCTTCCAGCTGAATTTTGAAAACAAATAGAAAGTAGGTAACCTTGTGGGGCACAAGGGAGGAGGAGCAAAGCATGGCAGAAGTGCTGAACTAGAAATCCTTTGAGGGGGGCTGGAGAGGCTAGAAAGCATTTCAGAGCTGCAGGTACCCTTGGGAAGAGGGAGAAAGAGGATCTAACTAGCAAGGAGGTGGGGCCAGAGAGTGGTGAATCCACCTGTAGGGCAGGCAGCTGGCACTGCCACCCTTAAAGAGATAGCATGCAAGCATTTCTGCAAACAAAAAATTAGCTGAACTGGAAGGTTATAACTGTTGCCAGGTCACTTTTGGACAAGGCGTTCATGGGTAGGGGTGACCAGCTATACATATTCTTGGAAGATTGCAATTAATATAATCACTGTATAATGAGATATTGATTTATAATTTGTGAAAAACTATTCTTGTTTTTAAAAATTATTTCTTTATTACATTTGCATACCACCGCATAGCCTATGGGGTTCTCCAGGTGATTTACTGAATAAAAATGTATAGCAAGAATAAAATATTATATGACAGTTAAAAACCCAAATACACAGCTATTGACAACTCTGGAGATTTAAAATTAATACATAGCATTAAAACAGTACACATAGAAGCAATAATGAAATCCATCTATTTATTAAAATATCTGGCAAATTAAAAGATCTTTGCCTAGTGCCTAAAAGAGAAAAATGACTGAAAGCATCTTCCAAAGATGGAGTGCAAAAAGGCCCTTCTCCTAAGTATCATCCCCCGCTTGGGAAGCAATATCTAAACAGATGGAAAGTGAAATCTAAATATTTTTAAAGCAAACATGATAGATTGATTAAAACAACTTCCTCAGCTTGACTATAACAGATTTTCACATTTTGAAGCACAAAAACCTTTCTTTCTTGTCTTGGTTTTATCTCCACTTTTCCTTAAAAAGAAGAGATAAAGCATAGAGATGAGGCGGTCTCATTGCTAATAAAAAGGGGAGTGTTTTTTCCCTTTGGTAACAGTTCAAAATAAAGATCCAGCTTTAACGGAAAAGAAGCCTTGTAGCTAAAATCCTTACAGAATTCTCATTGCTTCGTTACTGATAAGTATATTACTCATATAGCTAGAAAATAAATTTAAAGCACGGCAGTCTTTGTTCAAAGAAAAGCTTTTTCAGGGAGACAAGCTTCCCAAGAGCACTTCACGTAATGTGCTGACTGTATGTAAGGCTGCCTACGGACTTCTCAAGCCTGAATGCAGTAGGATAAATTTGCTGTTGCCTGTGACCCAGATATTACCTTTTCTTTTCATTTTTTTCCTCGCTGTAATCTCTGGTTACAAGGTTTTGCAGATTTCAGAAGCATTTTTCATGCATTAATTCATGACTGTAAATAAAAACAATGCACATGCATTTGTATAATTATATACTACCCATCAAAAATTGATACCCAGTGGTTCACACCCATACAATTACAAAAATTCAAACGAACAAACAAAAAATCAGAGGTAAGAACAGCACATGTAAGATCCCAAAAAAACCATACCTAAAACGTCTTGGTAACTAACAAAGGTTTTTGTGATGATGAAAGCACAGCAGTGCTGCCAGCTAAGCAATTTCCATTTCTGGAGTGCCATAACCGGGAAAGTCCTCCTCTGTTTGTCTCTAGTTGATTTCCTAGTTGCCTGGGACCCAGGAGACCTGTGTGACTGTATCAGGCTCATGGGCTTAAAAGTGGAACTCCCCCGTCACATCAAGGGAACAAAGGCCCAGTGGTTTTTGAAAAAGAGAAGACACATAGATGAGGAGTACAGAGCTCCATCCCCTGCCTATGGCCTGAGCTGGAGGGAGCCCGCGTGGTGTAGTGGTTAAGAGCGTGAGACTGGGACTCAGGCAATCGGGGTTCTAGTTCCCGCTCAGGCATGGAGTTAATTGGGTGACTTTGGCCCAGTCACAGACTCTCAGCCCAACCTACCTCACAGGGTTGTTGTTGGGAGGATTGAGAGGAGGTGAATTATGTAGTCCACCATGAGTTCCTTTTCAAGGGAAAAAGACTAGATAATATAATAAATAACTCCGCAGCCTTTCTCTGCAGACACTTTTCTCCCAGCTGGAGATACAATAATATACATATTTTTTGATATAAAATGTTTAGAAAAGGGGTTGCAGGGAAGGAAGCTTAGGAGAAGAGATACCCAAATTGGATCTCTCATCCCATCCTCTCCTCTGCTGCAACTGGGACAATTCAGCATCTGACCATACAGAACCACCACTGTTGCATCTGGTTTGTCCCTCACTGGGTAGCTTGTACTTAAATAAACAACTATCTTTTGGCATATGTATCTATACAAGGACAGAAATAATGCTCAGAGGGGTGACTGAAGCAGAGATTATGTCTGAACAGATCTAAGAAGCAGATGCTCCACTAAAAAGCACTTTCTCCACTGAAAAAGCTGATGGCTGTTCCAAATTGCTTCTTAAGTGAGCAATGCAGCAGCACTTCTAAAACATATATTCATATTTACTTTTTCATAATCTCATCCCACCACCACCTTGTATATTCCACAGGACAAATAGCTGACACCAAATGGCATAAACAAGTAGCTGAACATGTATGGTGTATATAGACAAAGATATATGAGCATGTGCATTTTATTATTATTATTATTATTATTATTATTATTATTATTATTATAACAACATTTCTATGCCGCCCCTTGCCGAAACCTCGGGGCGGCTTACAACATGATAAAATACATTGAAATACAATAGTACATAATAAATTACCATTAAATATAACAATACAAAAAATACATTGATTTACAAATACAAAATTAAAATTATCAGTATAAAATAAAAATATAGGAGGAGAAAGAGAAGGAAGAAGAAGATGCCCAGGCCAGATCATATGTTTTAACAATTGAAATGATGTTTAAATAAAAAGGTCTTTACCTGGCGCCGAAAAACCAGTAACGACGGTGCCAGGCGGACCTCTTTGGGGAGTGAATAGCTTCCTTATAGCCTGAAGTGCCGGATCCTACCTAATCTTGGAAGCTAAACAGGGTTGGGCCTATCTGAAATCTAGATGGATGACTTAATGTTGTGGACTGCCCAGACAGCTTTGGTTACAGATGGTACAGAAATGTAATTAATAATAATAATAAATAGATTGCATGTTGAACATGTAGCTTATAACAAATATGTATAATCCATTTCACTTTTTTTAGACCTCAGGTATTCTCTTTTCTAATCAGCTTCCCAAATCAGCCAGGTTAGCTGAATCAACAGCCGTTGATGGATCAGCCACATACTGAAGCTCTGCCTGTAGCTTTCCCCCACACATACGGATGAGGTTTTTCCATTGACCCATTTCTTTTGATTCAGAAAATCTGCTTGCTCTGTCATCTGAGTGAGATGGCTTAGCTTATGTAAATCCACTGACAGGTCTGGATATGTGCTTAGAAAAGGTCGCTAGCTCATGGTGCATTTGCAGCACTGAATGCTGAACCAAAGGAAGCCAGGACAGAGATCTGACCTTCTTTGTAATTAGAGGTCTCAAGAAAAAGCAGTTTAGGCCCACCGAGAGAAATCCAACTGCATGGCTCAGCTCTTTCCTGCACCTTGGCCTAATGTTCATGACTCCACGCTAAGTGGTTCACAGAGGAAGTGCAAATAGTGTCAGATATTTTTCTTCCATGGAAATGGCTTCCTACGAATCTGGTGCAGCGCTACATTTGCAAGCCAAGTCTTTCCCCCAACCTGGCACTTCCCAGATGCATTGGACTATACTACCAACACCCCTAGCCACCATGGCCATTTGGATGATCTACTCCTCCAGAACCTCCTGTCCTGTTGCAGACATGTTTCTCCTCCTAGGCTTGCTGATACAGGTGTTCTGTATCTCTGCATCTAGGCAGCTGGCACTAGAAAACCCACGCGATGCCTTGATTCCACTGGGGTTAAACAGGGGCAAAGCCAAATAGGTGCGTGAAATGTGGTGGGCTTGAAATGGGCCTGCAGGGTGGGGAAGTTCAGGCCATCTGGGGCCCAGTTCTAGTTCAATGGAGAGTCACACTCCCCTTTCCCTAAGCCAGTGATCATCTCATGGTTTGCCAGGCATTGCGCTGCACTTCACAAGTCTGCAAAATGGAAGTGCCTCTCATACAGCTTAGTTCATAGCTGTGAGATTTATTCTAATACACTGGTATCTGGTTCCCCCACCCCCACCGCCATGAAATGTGGTTCCAGACAGTATATCTGAAATCAGATTTGGCCCTCAATCCGAAAGAGTTTCCCTGCTCCAGCTTTTAAATTCTGCTGAGTAATTTTGATAGGTTAAAAAAAAATCTGAAACCAGATGTTCTCTTGCGCCATCCCTGTATTGGCCTCTGTGACACGCACCATATGGTGTCCTTCATGTTCAGTAATAGTTGGCTGGCATTCAGAGTTGCAGAATAGCTCTCAATTATTCTGTTTAAAAAAATCAGGAACTATTCCTTGATGGACAAGGAAAGAATATATAAATATGCTTTCCTGAAATGATCAGGGAAGACAGGAAACACACAGAATTGATCAAATAAATTAGGCTTAAGAGTTCATATTCGTATTTTGCAGCCCCGTTTGAGCTGATCCACAGTTCCTGTTCTGCCTGCATTTCCGTTCAAGCACTGGCAACCTGCCTTCTTAAAGGGGCCCACGCAAGAACATAAGCACCTTATGTAATAAGCTGGCATGGAATGATATGTCCTGCGCATGTCTGGACTTGAGCTAAGCACTGGCATGACGGAGTTAGCAGAAAAGGAAGGACCAAGACAAGTGTGCAGCAGGGATATTATTGTCTGGGTTGACTTCCGGTATAGGAAAGAGTGTCACTTGCAGAGTCACCTGTATACTTTGCTTGCTGTTTATTCCCAGTGTTTTCTCCCTGCTAAAAACACACACTGGATCTTTCTGCTTTGCAGCATGAGAGTGCTCAAATGTACTGCAGCGATCAGGTGTTGCAAATGCAAAGGAATGCAAGAGAGGCATGTTTACTCTTAGCACCGATATGCTTCCTCTCCACTTTCTCCACACCACGCATAATTCTGTACACCTCTATCGTGTCTCCACATACTCACCCTTTTTCTTAGTTGAACAAACCCAGATGTTGTGCCCTTTCACCACAGGGGGTTGCTCCAGCCCTTTGAACATTTTAGTTGACCTTTTCTGCACTTTTCCCAATCTCCTTTTTCAGAGGTTGCGAGCAGAAGCATGCACAATATTCTAAGTGCAGTTGCAACATGGATTTGAATGATGGCAGTATGGCATTGGCAATATTAATTTGAAACATTTTAGAGGATTCAGTCCATTCCGGGAGTGCTGTCATAACATTCAAGTTAAAAGGATCTATTTTTCTTGTGTAAGAAACAATTCTACATTTTGAAGCAGAAGCAGTCTGTGTACAGTGCCAATTGTCTGCCTTCCTGGAGAATTGTTGCAAGTTAAGAAACCTTGCCACTCAGCTAAGCAACAGCATGGCTAACACAGTTATAGGGTATTTTGAAATAACAGGCTGAGTTTTTGCTGCAATGCCAAAGACGGAAACCACACTAATGGCAAAAGAGTAAGGAATGTGGTATGAAATACTAAGCAAGAGAGTCTAAGCAATAAAGTAGTTCCATTGTGTGTAAACCTCCACAGCCATGTAACTCCAGATTGGTGTTTACCTTAATGTAATTAGCAGATTATGTCCATAACTTGAAAAATCCGTATCTTGAAAAATATGTTAAATATATTAGTAATGCCTATCTGTGGTGTCTTTTTCTTAATTCTAGGCATGAATGGGTAATCACTGGCTATGTTGGCTAGGGCTGGTGAAGGATAGGGCTGTCCAGATGTTCTGGCTACACATTGCCCTCCCCTGCATTACACCTACATAAAAAGAAACAGTAAAAATTTGCAAGTCATTCCCAAATACCTGGTGGAACAAAACCATTTTCATCTGCCTTAGAAGACACACCAGGCAGAAGACATCCAAGAAAAGCACATTTTGTATCAAGCTGGAGGCCTGTCCATGGTGAGTGACTCCTACATGATGGAACCTGGAGTAGCACCTTGTTGGAGATATTAAAATCTTTAAAGGACAATGTGGTGCAGAAATCCCCATGTTGGGAGGGAAAAAGATGTCTTCCTGGTGCTATTGACAGTACAGAGAGCTACACTTTTGGTGAAGAGGTATGAACAGAAATGGAGGTATAGCAGTTTTTCCTTCCCATAATATTTGGATGAACATAGGGCTCTAGTGAGCCCAGCTCCTGCACATTTCATTTGTGGTCCATTGGATTTCAGAAGGGTTTCTGTTGCCATGCGGAGTTTAGCATTTTTGGATGTCAGCTTAGTCATTCAGGGTGGAATATGATGTGTGTTTAGTCAGAAAAAGTCCTACAACTCCAAGTGAGTCTCCTGGGTAGTCTTAAGGTTAAACAGTGCAGGACAGACCTATCTTTCCTGGCCATTTAAACAAACTGAATTAACTAAGGAAAGGTATGAAGAAATAATTTTCACAAGAAAAAATCAGGAAAGTAAAATTAGCAGCAACTATAGAAACATAGAAACAGAGCGAGTCAGAAGGGGCCTCCCGGGCCATCTAGTCTGACCTCCGGCACCAGCCGGCTGTGCTCACGACATGCCCACCATGTGGATGTCCAGCCTATCCTTGAACACCCGCACTGATGGAGCCTCAACGACCTCCCGTGAAAGCCCATTCACACCCTCAGGGTCCAGACTGTCAGGAAGTGCTTCCTGGCATCCAAATGGAACCTTGGCTCCCTGAGCTTTGCTCCATGGGAGCGTGCAGGGGAGAACAGTCCTCTACCCATCTCCATGTGACATCCCCTCACATACCTGTATGTCGCCAACAGATCCCCTCTGAGTCTCCTCCAGGCTGAAGAGACCCAGTTCCCTCAGTCTTGCCTCATACAGCATCCTCTGCAAAAAGAAGGCTATCTAGATTAGCCTTCCCTAATCTCCTTCTCTCCAAATGTTTTCAACTTCAACTCCCATTGGCCTCAGCTAGCCTTTCCCATGGTTGGAATCCTGGGATCTGTAGTCCAAAACAGCTGGATAGCACTAGACTGAGGAAGGCTAGTCTAGATATATCCCCAGTTATCCCTTAGATAAAGGATGTGTTCCCTAAATGGGAGAGCCAGAAGTTTGCTTTCAGAAGTATGATATCACTCTGAATTCTAGAACATAACCTCCCATATGTACACAGACTGGATTTCATCCAAAAGGTATTTTTAAAATCCATATACTATCCTGTTCTCCAATCCATTGCAGTAAGATATTTTAATCTCATACATAAATTCTTTACAACTAGGAATATTGTGCAGTGAGGTGAGCAAGGCAGGAATTGCTTCACATTTAGGGATGGTGGCTAAGGCTAATTCATACATTGCTGATAGGAATAAACACTACTTCCCTGTGGTGAATCCCAAGCTATTTTAATAGCATTGCATAGGAGAAAGAGGCACCATTGGACTGCAGTGTCAATCCCATCAGCTCCCAATGAAGTACAATAGGTAGTACAATGGGAACTTTCCACATGACCTGTCCACTATTTTGCCATGTCCTGTTACCAGAGTACTGTGGGATGCAACTTTATGGAAGACAAGGATAGGGGTAAATTCTGTTTGTAAATTTTGTTTTGCTCACAATTTATTGTCAACTTAAACAAGGTAAACTAAACCTCTGCCATTCAAAATTCACATTTATCAGAATGTTTGAATTGTGTATTCCAAGCCAAACATGCAAGGAATGAGACACACACATACACACACACACACACACACGTGTTGTAATATTAGGGGGAAATGTTAGCAAAAAGGTGTACATTAGCCAAAATTGCATCCAAAATGCACATATTATTAGAAAATGCACCAAAATTTATTTTTTAAAAAAATCTGAATGTTTAGAACAGTTTGATATCAAGTCTAGAGAAACTTTCTGTGTTCAGGGAAAACACAATTTAAAACTGGAAAAAATAGAGAAACCAAAACAAGGTGATTCATTTATCCCTAGTGGAAGGAGCAACGATACTCCTCAGTCTGGTTTAAGAACTCCTTATTCGGTAGAAGAAAGTTTTCCAGTGGGCCAAGCTATGCAGCAACCAACAGAGAGCGGCTTGCCAGGAACCATTCCCTTCCTTTCTTACATAAGGCTTGGCCCACATCCTCAAGGTGTATCCACAATGTACTCTCAGCTGCTCCCAAAATACCAAAGTGGTTGAGAAGGCAGATTTATGGATGTGAAACTGTAGCAAGACCTCACTGCTCTAAACTCAGCTAAGAGGAATGGGAGAAAAACATTAGATTTAGATATGTGATCTAAACCAGCTGAGCTGTGACAGGTGACCTCACAAAGTATTGCGGTTGCAACATGCTGATGTTCACCATCTTTGTACATAGATAGCAGTTGTGATTTGTCTTGTGTCTTTTGTATCTTTTTTCACATAAAATTCAAATAAGCCCTATTACTAATGAGCAAAGAAAGGACAAAAGGGGTAAACTCCGGGAACCCTCCGTGAAGGAAATTAGGAGGGTGAGTACTCGGAGGAGGGCTTTCTCTGCGGTGGCGCCCAATCTATGGAATGTGCTCCTCAGAGAGGTCCACCTGGCGCCGTAGTTATTTGTTTTTCAGCGCCAGGCGAAGACCTTTTTATTCAAATGTCATTTTAATTGTTAATTGTATTTATTTTATTCTTTGGCCAGGGTGACTTAATTTATACTGTTAATTTATATTATTTATTGAGTTTATTATGGTTGTGAGCCACCCCGAGGCTTCAGTGAATCTCCTAAATAAATAAATAAATAAATAAATAAATGTTTTATGGGAACCTCTTTGTGGCGTTGCCTTGCCTTGCTTTGCTTTTTTATCTGTAATACTAGGCCCAACAGGAATCTTACACTTCCCCACCTGGCTATTCACCTGCTCTTTGCAAACCAACATGTTCCTCATAAATATTATTGGGACGAAAGAGAGAAAATATAAACGTTTTCTTTCTACATCTAAATATAGATACCGAACAGCACTTGATCTCACTGGGCATTTTTAATTGGATTGAATCTGGCAATGTGGGGCTTAGAGTGACAATGTCATCAGCACAGCCATATTCATATTGGGCAGGTTACATTTGTGTCTTCCCAGTTTCTATGGGGACATTAAAAACATGCCAAAGCCTTATCCAACAAAATTTATAGGAACCAAAGGTGCTTAAGCTTGCTTGGACCATGCACATTATTTTTAACAGAGAGTTAATTATATACTATTTTACATTCACACTCAAATTCATTTTTTTAGTAAACAGACACACTCATACTCTAAGATGCATACAATGACATTTCAAGTGGTCTTCCAATGTGGTGCCTACTTCTGCACAAAACACCCTTATTGTTATGCTTGCTCTTTGGGTAACACAACCACAACGGGGCCCTCCCTCAATGTGTTTACCTTCCCACCGCCATTATCAACAAATGCTGTTGCTCGTTATCCTCCTCCTCATCCTTGCTACCTCTTGCTTACCTGACAGGGAGCAAGCCGGGGGGGCAGTGGGCACTGGCATCTCCCCTGTCCCACCATCATTGGTGTCTGAACCAGAGCGAGGGGCAGGTGAACAAGCAGGATGTAATGAGGAAGAGGAGGAGCAACTCCAGAGAGCCCTTCTGAGGGGGTCCCTGCTGGGGTGGGTACCCATCCTCGTCACCAGCCCTGAATATTGTACAAACTCCATTCTTTTCAGATGGACTAGCTTGGCTTGGTAGACAAGCCCTGTTAGTCCCCAAAATAAGACTCCGAAGGACAGTTTCAGAGCATGCTTTTTTGCAAAAGGTAATTCTTTAATACAGCAAATCTACTGAAGAATCTAGTACTCCCCCGCCATGGGTAACTACTTTGAAGTAACTGGTTGGGAGACTGTTTGAACCAGGTGTATCTTGAACCAGTATATGTTACTCCAAGCACAGTTAACAGAGCTCTAGCAATCAGAAGGGTTTAACAACTATTTTTACATGGAATTGTTTTGTTCAAAAAAGAAACCACAGGCATAAGAATAATGTGTCATGAGGAATTAGTCACTCAGTACAAGAAAAACATATGTCATAACACTACCAGTAAAGGTGCAAGAACATATTCCAAGATTACTCACTGAAAATAGCTATGTCACATTCATTCTCTGATGGTGATAGCACAAAAATGCTGTTTGTGCAATTAAATCAGGAGGAGTCATGAATTAGGTAACAACTGTTCTTAGAACACTTTTGTGTTGTTGTTCTTGAATGGCCAGTTTTCCTTCAGCAACCTCAAATCCTTGCATCTCCTTCCACTACAAGGCAGTAGTGCAAACACATTGAAGGTGATTATATAATTAAAAGAAAATAGCAGAATAATCGACTCCACTTTGCTGTAAGAAACTAGATGGACAATCAATAGAAGGTCAGTAGCCAAGATTTACTCTGCACTTGCTTATGTTCCTGTGATTTGTTCCAGAAAACATCTCAAATTATCCCACCACTTTTATTTATGTCTATGTACTTTTCCAGTTAGTGCTCAATGAAGATGACAGAGTCCTATGCATGTTTACACAGACAAAGGAGTCCTGTAACACACAACCCCCTGTATTTAAGGCAAGAGTTAATATCTCAAGAAATGTGACCTAATTCTCATTGCTATCTTGCTCCTTCCAGTCTACTCTTTTTGTTGTATCCTTCCTTTAAGCAGACTGTGCATGTGTGTGTCAATCCCCACCAGTACACACTTTGTTCTTTTTCTCACTTTCTTCATTTCTCATCTTACAGGGTATGGTGTTTCCACCATTTCTGAACAGACCAAGCCACCAAGGTATACCACTCTTCTCTCACCGTATATCAACAGAAAATGAATACTACTCACATGTGGGGTCATTTTGTCACCCCAGAGAAAAGCTCCTCAGGCAAAGCGAATCTGCACCTGAAAGGCCATTGCTTTAGCTGAAAGTTACCCCCAGGAGGTTTCAATCAGGTTATGAATGGCTTTCAGCTAATTTAAGCTTTCCACTTTGGTGAGGCTATGCAAAACAATAAAGCTGCAAAATAATTCCTGACCTATTGGCCCTCAATCTGCATAACTATAGCTTGGCCTACAAAGTTTAAAAACAAAATAGAAAATATTTTCATGGATGCATTTTAATTCTGCTTTAGGAGGTTTTAGCTCAGACTCTTATCTTTTAAATGCAACTAAGATTATTCTTTTGCGCCTCTATTCAGGGCCTAAAGCAGCCCCTAAAACCATTTTTATACAGCTTTGGAAATCTTTTGTAGGAAGGGATGGTTTGGATTTATAGTGGGAAAGACACAGAGAAGATAAGAAGATGAAATTTGGGGGTATTTAGACTTGGCATTTTGTGAAAGTGCCCTAGAAGCACACGTTGGCAGGACCAGTTCTGTGTGGATTACAGTACAGAATATGAGCTCAGGGATGCCAGTTACTCCAACATGCGGGGTGAGATACTTCCTGCCCTATTTCTATAAGGTACCTTCTTGTTTTGGCAGTGCCCTCATTTAGGAAGCGGTGTAGTTTAAGAGCATCACAGAGGATAAAATAAAGCTGCAGAATGATAGTGCTTCAAAGCACAATTTGCCAATATGGGTTAGTTTCCTTTGCTGCAATCTTCCCGTTGGTTTTTCCTCCAATATGCAGGGAAGGAAGAGTTTGCTATTACTTCCTCCTCTTCTTTTTGTTATAAAAGGCCTGAGGTGACGCCTAGAAATGAAATTTTCTAGAAGCTGTCCTGTTACTGAGTCCTTTCCCCTCTGATACATAGGTGGAGAAAACATAATGTTCCTTTCACTGCATCTACAGGAAACTTTCAAATGTGTGACTCACAGGGAAAACATCATGAAATCCTACCCTTTCTTCAGCTTGTCTCCATTTAAAACAATGGAGGCCCACAGCTGAATTGTGTAAATGCAGCCTCAACTGAGAAGTCTCCCCCCCCCCCGCCCCTTCAGATGATGCAAGATGGAAGCATCAATCCTCTTGACAGAGATGAATGGCCACATTCCACAGACTACAAAGAAACGTGGTGCAGGTTTGTACCACTGCCAGTAAAATACAGAAATAAATCCACTATGCTGGCTTGATTTCTTTTTAAAATAGGGTTCTGCAATCTGTATTTCCTGCTAGTAATATCTCATATTTGAATAGCATCAGCCTGTAAAATTACTTCACCTGCGGCTGGATGGGCTGCAGCAAGTATCCATCAAATGTCTATCCACAATTTAGTCCTGATCCAATCCAAAACAAAGTAGTCTTATCATACTTTTCATGTGATTGACCCTTTATTGCCACAACATTATTTAAAATACCACATATTAGTTTTCTCTAACCTGATGTCCTTCAAATATGTTGGACTACAACTCCCATCATGCCCAGCCATCATTCCAACGCTTCTGGAGGGCACCAGATTGGTGAAAGCCCCCCCCACACACACACACACACAGAGGCTAATAGACAAAGAAGAAGAAGGAGAGTGGGAGAATTGGCAAAGTATAATATTTTGTGTGCAGTTCCTCACTAGGCAGTTTGCCTTCCTATGTCTTTAGATGCTCTTCACATCACAGTGGTCTAATGAATCCAGCAGACTGTGTTGCACACATAATATTATTAGTAATTCTATTTCTGTACTGTTCAAGAGCTGAAACCTCTAAGTGGTTCACAGCAAACAGATAAAATACAATAAAATACAGTACAACATCATAAAATACAATACAAAATTTAAAAAGCAAATTTAATGTAGGCATGCTAGTGATCCCTTTATAGTGTAGGTGTGGGGAAGCTGTGATTCCCTTGAGGTAGTTACAAATTCCCATCAACCTTAATCATATGCTGACTGGGGCTGATGGGAATTTGAGTCCAACAACAGCTGGAGGTCCACAGCTTCCCACTCTGTTTTAGCAGGTCCAAAGTGGCAAGAGAGAGCATAGCCTCAGGATGTCTGCCTGCCCTTTTGGTGTCTACCTGCTATGTGGCATCACTAAACTTGCTTCCTATGGCAGTCGGAGGAAACAAAATAGAGTTTTGCACAAGCAGCCTCTCAAAACTCTCCCCCATATTTGTGGAAGGGACAATTTCACCAAATTTCTCCAGGGAGAGGAGAAACTCTCAAACATTTTTCATAGGTGGAGCACACCATTAGAACTGGATCTCACACAGCTTCATTCTTTTTTTCCTTAGGTTCTAGTTAGAAGAAATTCAGCCTGCCCACCATTTTGCATTCTTGACCATGTCGCATCTCTAGGGTCATTCTGGGCTGTGGCTCACTGAGAGAGAAAAAGTGGTACCACAAAAATGGTGGAGAAAATTTGGCAGGGGACAAGTTTCCCATGGGCGTTTGTTCTGTCCTTTTCAGCATTGCTTTGCAGCCTCTCTGGATGCCTCCCCTGCCTGATCCAAAAGGAGCCCAGGTGAAGAACTTCCCCCTGAAGTTTTGCACTTGGCTTAAATTCACGAGAAGGAAGCCAAAGTGTCTACAGGCTGCCGAAGATATGAGTATACAATGAAGGACTCACACACACATACTGTGGTCACTGTGTAGCTAAAACAAGCACAAGAACACTGGATCCAACCCACAAGAACTTCTCCAACGTTTTCTCCTCCTTACCATATCTTTTCAAAAGCTGTCTTTTCTGTCAATCAGAATGTGAATGATTCCAGAAAATAACATGGAAGACAGTTTCAACACTGCACTGATGTGAAGGGACCAGGCAGGAAGTTCAGTGGCTGCGTTTTCTCTCGTCACTTCAGCAGTTTAAAAGGGCCAGCTCAAGACATTAACCCGCCTAAGGCAAAAAAACAAGATGGTGCGACCTGCAGAAGCCAACTGGATGGGCAATGTAGTCTCACTTTAGCACTGGCAACGAGACATGGCCATCTACGGCACCTGAAGGCCTCAGGCCAGCCTAAGGAATGGGGTGCTTCCAACCGAGGAAGCACCCCAGGAGGCCTTTGATGTGTCACCTCCACACCACCCAGCATCTGCCACCTGCGCCAACCCACTCGCTCAGGCCCTGCTGACCTCTGGGCCAACGGCTGGCAAATCAAGACAAACTTGAGTTCTTGCTTAACCTACACACAGGTCTCAGGCACGGTTAGGGCAGTAGTTTGATGCACTAATACTTTTATTGTAGCTTATAGGGATTTATTTTAGTTTGCATGTCTTTTGCCTACCACTTCACACCTTGATGAAGGCTGAGTCAAAACTCTTTTAATAAGTTACTGTACTTATGACAGAGCACCAGAACTGAAAAATTGTGAAAATGCAAATGTTTGCAAAAATGTCACCTGATCTATTTTATATGTTTTAAACTGTCCCGAGACATCTGTGATGGGACAGTATAGAAAATTTTTAAATAAATCAATAAAATTTTGTTTTTTATTATTCTTACAGCTATTAGCACCTCTTGAGGAAAAATTGCTTTCCTGACTTGGACTTTTGCAAAATGGAAAGAATATCAGCCAAATCCAGGTGTGTTCAGTGACTTTGAAAGAGCAAATGGAGCAGACGTTGAAAGGACCAATTTCACATTCTCTGATTCACACACACACACAGATCAAAGAAATTAGTTACAGGAATGGCTCTGGGCTTCAGCCATTTGTCCCTAATGGCCGCTAATACACAATTTGCAACTAGCTGATGCAATATTTCAAAGAGTTGATCAAGAACACTGTTTGCTTTACAAAAAGCTCATCTGAGTGGTGTTGACATGATGTGGTGGACTGGAGGAAGGTATTTGCAAGATGAAGGTCAGCTAGCTCTGTGGGTTACCAGCAGCTGGACACTAAATACCTTTTTCAACTTGCAATTGCTTCAGAGTCTTACACTGTACACCAGGGCAGGACAAACTGTTGCAGACAAAGGTTTAACTGACCTGTAACAATTCCCTGTTTGCAAAGACTATTAAAAACTATGGTCAAATTATTTATTTATATAATTAATTTATTTAAAACTTTTCTCATCCGTCCACTACTGATGTCTCAGGATGGCTTACAAATTACCCCTAGGGCTCTCTTTCTCTCAACCCAGATTTTACACACACACACACACACAAAACCCAAGAGGAAGCACTGAGATGTATCAAGTAATGATGCAGTTTCCATTGTGAGAAGAATGACCCAACAACGGTACCTCTATAATTTTGTTATAAATTGTGGTGTAGTGTTTAGCCACCCAAAAGCCAGTGTGCTGTGGTGATCAGAGTGTTGGACAGGGGGCTTGGGAGATCCACTTTCTAGTCCACACTCAGCCATTAAGCTCACTGGGTAATTTTGGGCCAGTCGCTCTGAGCCAGGCCTACCTCACGGGGTTGCTGTTGTGAGGATCAAATGGGGCTATACAAACTGCCTTGTGCGCTTCACAAGAGGAAAAAAGGTGGGATATAAATACAATGTAATGATAATAAACAAATAGGGGTAGAGTGTGGGCAGGGGTATACTAATTATGTCATAGGCACAAATGTTTTTACTTTAAAAATGCTGGGGGGACTGACCTGTGCATCCATTGGCCATGGTAGGAAACAGGATCCTGGGGCAGATCGAGGGCTTTATTCTGATCCCTCAGGGTTATTATTATGACTGCAACGAACCCAATCACTTAATTTTATCCATGCTCAGTCCTTTCAAATGTGCTGTGAATTCCCACACCCTTGGGAGCTATGTGCCCTCTTTTATGGATGTCAGTCTTCATTTAAAGGGCTGCCAGAGGACTGCCCTCTGGTCAAAAAGATGCTCTCTTTTGGAAGGGCAGTCAAGCGCAGCAGCCCATCAACAGCACCTGGCAGCAGACTGACCTGGTCACAATCATCCTTCCTCCAGTGGTATGTAGTCTATTTCTATTTACAATACAGATATTGTAAATTACAGATTTTCTAAACATGCATCTACACATATAAATGATGTCCTTTGAGTTTTAATGCAAAGCAGCATCCTCTTTCATCCTTTTTTTGTTTTGCTGTTCACTCTTTCTTCCTCAGTCCCTTTTTCAACTTACAAGTAGCCACACGGTTCTGTTCTGAAAATCTAAGAGTGTTTGCTCGGGTTTCACATTCAGTGGCAGTTGAATGATCACACCCGGCTTTGCTAGACAGGAAGAGGCAAAAGTAACCACAACTGAGCCACACCACGGGGGAGCAAGGCATGCTCCTGTGTCTAGAAAATAACGTCCTCAGCACCAGCATGTGGCTCGCAGCCTGGCACTGCCGATGCCTCGAGCTCCGTTCCAGTCCATTTACCATGTCCCCGCCCCCATCCTCTTGGCAGGGCGAGTAGGAAAAGGTGCATGGAAAAGTGGCTCTCATGCCGACAGACACAAGCAGGCCCAGCGCCAGGCTGCTGCTGAGAGCTTTTTCTGAGCTGTTTCCAGCTGGCTTTCATCATGCAGGCTGTGGGAGTAACCGAGGGGTGTACTGGGCTGCAGCCAATCTGACGCAGAGGGCAGCTGATAAAGCTGAAGGCCATGACCAAGCGCAACATTGGGCCAAGGCTTCATTATGATAATCACCAGTCAAGTTAGTTCAGTCAGTCGGGTCAATGCACTCTATGGTGGTGTGATTTCTCCGGTGTAGCCCGATTGGAGCACATTCCATTAGTAAAATGCAAACATATTTGAATGCCAGATTTCTAGTTTGATTCAAATCTGATGCAAAGTCCTTCTGAAGCATGGTAGGGCCTGACTTACACATGTGTATGCATGAATTTGTGTGTTGTGATCATGA
Source organism: Varanus komodoensis (assembly GCF_004798865.1). Lineage (NCBI taxonomy): Eukaryota > Metazoa > Chordata > Lepidosauria > Squamata > Varanidae > Varanus > Varanus komodoensis. The sequence continues at coordinate 45,903,773 of NW_025335268.1, read as the reverse complement.
GAATGTTGGCCTGGGGATTCGGGAGACCTGGGTTCTAGTGTCCCCTTGTCCAAAGTGGGTTACTTTGGGCCAGTTTCTCACTCTCAGCCTAACCTACTTGGAGATTTGTTGCTCTGAGGAGAAAATGGAACCAGGGAAACTGCCTTGGGTTTCTCACAAGAGGATAAAAGGGAAGGATATCATTGCAATAATTATAGGTATGCAATAATAGTCATAGCTATGAACACAAAGAGCCCTTGCCTAAGAAATATGTAGTCATATAATGGAAAAGCAAGAAAGGTGAGAGCATTCCAGGAAGTGATCTGTGAGAGAGAAGTTGCTCAGGCACGGGAGCTGAATTCGATCTCTGTGCAGCCCAGGAGCAGGAAACCTGAGAGAAATACATGTGAGACAAAAAGCCATTTCCAGGCCACAGGAAAAGTCAGGCTCTGAAGGAAAGATGCCAAAGTTGGGAAAGTCTACTTTTTTTAGAACTCTCCAAAGCAGCCAGTATGAAGAAAGACCCAAAAATTAAGGGAGAAGAAGTAGAACCTGCCCCCACAAAACAAAAACAAAAAAAGCTGTTACAACACAGAGTACTCCTGGTTAGAATTCCAGCCATGCCCCTTTCCAGTATACACCATTCCAACCACCGCTGATGTCAGTTTTGCCCCTCTCCAACAGAGAATCACCATTCTGTAGCCACTGAGCACCTTAGGGGAGATTTTCTAAAATTTTATGTACTTCCACAAATGTACCCCATATTAGGATTGGAGTGAAACACAGCGCAATCTGTCCCTCAAACATTGACAGACTTTCTAAGACTGGGGTGGGAATGCAAGGAAGTGAGCCAGGCTGAGAGGAAGTCAGAAAACCCTTCAAGAATGAAGGTTGCACAGCCCTCATCCTTCTTCTACATCAGGCGCAGAAGCAAGACAAAGACATGCTGTGCATGGCATGGAAGTTGGGTACTACATGTGCAGTGTGTGGGCCTCAGTTTCTGGTGAGTGCCACACAAGCACTAGGCACACTCACCGGGAACTTGGACTCGGGGCCACCACAACGCAGACCAGTGTCCAGGGAGCAAATCTGATAGATTCCCACCTCCAAAATGGATTCCTCACACAGCCTACCTCTTATCTGTTGATCATAGAATAGTAGAGCTAGAAGGAGCCAGATAACTCCCTCTAGTGCACAGTTGGTGCTATTTTAACTATATCTGGATCAACGCTCCAATAGTAACTTTACTAGTGTATAGGATGTAACAAGCAGCAGGATCTTCTCTCTTCAGTCTTCATCTTCCTGGCTCCATCTTTAAGATAAGGGGCAGTCTTTCCTCCCATCCCCCTGTTGGAGCCATCCTTCAATTTGTAGCAGCATTTTCAGACTCCCCAGTATTTCATACATGGTGACGGCATGACCCAAATCCCCATCCACACATTAATGGGTACTGTTTTCCTATATTGAAAGTAGTGTAGTGCTTTCAATACTCCATGAAAGGAGCCGTGATGCTATGGTGAGAGCACTGCAATTGCCTCATAAAACAAAAGGAGACTATCCCTACCGTGGACAAGATGAAGGTTGTGCTTCGGCTGAATCCTTATCATCCTTACATGGAAATGGCTGCTGATTCAAGATATAACATTAGAAAATATATTTCCTCTGATTCTTGGAACAGTAAAGGGAACATAATGTGAGGATATCTTTCATAGTTTATGTTGATGGAATTAACAAAATAATTCAGCAAGCCACTCTCAGTTGCTGTCTATGTAAGGCCAAAACAGTGCAATGTTATGATGCCAAGAGATGCTTTTCAGAAAAGCATTTTGATAAATAGTTAACAAGGTTTTATTTTGACCTCAATATATTACTGCAAATATTACCATTCCAAGACTCTTTGAAAAGATGCCTAGTTACAGCTAGATTGCCAGTGCTAAGAATTTAATTTACTGGGATCACCCTTCTCGTTTTGGTTGTAGATTTTCTAAATCCATGTGCCATGTACTTTGTGGGTTAATAGCAGCACTTTGAACAGGGCTGGGAAGCAGACTGGAATCACTGGATCGGATCAGTCACTGTTAACAATTGGGATACTCACAACAAAGCAGCCCAGCTGAAAGCTTGAAACTTGTTCAAAAGCTGCCCCATGTACTGTACTAAGGAGAGGTAATCAGAGCGTTGATAACTACAGTTAGGCTATCTGTGTCCAGGTAGGGTGACAGCTGGTGCATCAGCCTAAGCTGATAAAACTTTAGGTGTGTAAAGGGTGGACCAAATCCAGGAAACTCCTCCTTCCTCCCTCAATCAACTCAGTCAGACAAAATCTCATCTGCACCAGCATATCTGCAGCTCTTGGCATGCACTCAACTGCTGTGTGTGTGTTTGAAAGACGCACTGGATCAGGGCCTCTCTGCTGACCAGGAAAAATTTGGCATAGTGGCTGCAGCACAAATATTTCTTACAGCTTTTCGTCAAGCCACCATGCAATGCAATGAGAAGGCGTGCAGAAAGCAAATGAGAAGCCAGGAAGGACAGTAGGGCATAGTTCAGAAGATCTTGATTTCTCCTTTTCAGATATTTTCTTCCTGCTCTGCTTGTGTGTGGTGGATTGTTTTGGTCCATGAAGAGGGAAAAGGGATGCCCAGAATAGCAAAACAGTTGCCCTTAGGATTTCCTAGGGCTGCTGCTACCAAGAGATAGTAAGGGGAAAAAAATGAGTTACATAACATTTATAAGCATCTTGCTTACATAGGAAATTTAATCTGTGAAGACACAGTGTGCCTGGGGATTTCCTAAATACCACTGTTATCTATAAAGTAATAAGCACAATTAATTTCACTTCCAGAGGATTTGTACATTTTCTCTTCCAACTTCTTCTGGATTTCCTATAAACGTGGCAAAGATTAACAGCTGGTAAGGTTAAATTCCTCAGAGGAGAAATATCTAGCTTATTAAATCTTCTCTACAATAGAAAATGAAGGAACCCAAAAGGCCAGTACAGAATTGCAGGGAGAGAGTGGGAGAAGGAGGGAGAAGTGACCTAAACATATCAGAATAACCTTAACATCAAGTGAGGAAGAAATCTTTGGGAGAAGTTAACAAAAGCCATTTCAAGACATTAAATTTGCTAATGTGCTCCCTTCAGTGTCAGCTCATCAATGAACTGGGAAAGAAACTGCTGTGAGCCACCCTTTCTTGCTCAGTTAATTTAACACCAATGCCCATGATTTAAAAAAAAATCTTTATAGACTTGTGATGCACCTATTGCTTGTGATTGGATCCCGATGTGCTGAAAAATACTTCTGGTAAAGACTGCAGACATGCATAATCACAGTACTTCTTCCAGCTGACTACCAAAACCCATATTGCATGCATGAAAATGTAATGGGAGTTTAGCCACCAAGGAGCTTTGCAATTTTGGCACCAAGAATTGCACGCCCTCTTCTCACCAGCAGCAGATGAAGAAGTAAACTGACTTCTCTCTTCCTCTCTCTCTCTTCTCACACTCTATTTCTGAAAACTCAAGATGGGAGCGCACAATTAATCAGGCTGCAGAACTTTAAACTGTCTAAGTTCTTTGAATAAGGTACTTCAAGAAAAAATGGATACCTATTGCTATTTTAGAAGAGACATTTCTAGTTCTGTTTCACACAGTAAAGAATATCTCTTTAAAGGTTATGCCTTTTAAGACCTAGAAACAGAAAAATCATGCTTGTTCCCCTCCAGAATTGTTTAAGCCTGCATTCCTTTGCAAAATAATTGATTTAAAATAATATGGTTGAGGTTTTTAAATAGCATGACAACCCTGTTGTTTTATGCCTCCCTTTCAGAAGACTGAGAACTGTGGCTAATCTACATTAGGCTTATTTGAGAAAAGGGCATAGCAGAGTAAAACTGAAGAAAACTAGATGCTTGCATCACTCAGATTCTGACTAACATTTCTTGATAAACAAAAATGTCACTAAATGAAGGAATATAGCCTTCCTTGGACCCAAACCATGATTAGAGGGCTGGTAGGAATGGAGGAATTTGTCAATTTTGGTTTCTTTCACTTTTTACTTTCCAATCTTACGTTTGGTTCTTAGGTTGTTATTAAAAGTTTACATAACTATCTGTACACATGGTTGTACACTTAACCTAATGCATGTATTTTTATACACAATCTTGCCTAATAGCTTGTTTTTGCAAGCCATTTTCTTAATGCACTTTTATCATTCTCACAAATACACAGATTTCTGTGTGCACTCTTTCCCCTAATATGCATGTTTGTGCACATTTTTGAATGGCAAGCTCCACTGAAAAAATCAGAAGTGTGCATTTCAAAGGACAACTGAATTATAGTTCACATACTGGTTTGGAAGTAAGAACTTGGGTATGGTCACATGAAAAGGTGAACCAAAGCAAGCAAAGCAAATGCCACCACTGTCCCTAGGGTTACAAAAGGAACCACATGTCTTAATACCATAAAGCCATCCAGTGACTCATTGCAGCAGACAGACCCCCCCCCCCCACAAACAAAAACCCCATGCAGCAGCACTTTCATGTTAATTAACATTATTAGTTCTGGGAAACTTAGCATGGCTGAAAGCTTGCCTTCGTAATGAATGCATAATCATTGTTCTTCCACAAATAATTTGCCTTGCTGGATTTGAAAATGGGAAACACAGAGGGGAAGAGCGAGCTCTTTCAGCTTCAAAGCCTTCAAAATATTGTTGGACACCGATCTATCAGGGTTGGGCTAGCTCTATATTTCTGGTATTGAGCAAGGGATGAAAACTTCCCCCCAGCTCTTACAATTCAGCTTCTTCATCGGTGTGTCCAAGGAAGAAGAATGGCGTGTGGCATTGTGCACGGCCAAAGGCTGCTATCTTTTAAAATTCCACCCCACACACCAAAAAAAAGGTACAACACCTCAGCTTTTGCCATTGCAACCCCCCTCTCCTGCCACAAGGATCAAGTGTCTCTATATTTCAGGGCACACCCAAATGCTATCCCCCAAAGTGGGCAAATAACAAAATGGGAAGAAAGCCTAATTCCAGGCCTTCCATTCCTTTAGTGGCAGTAGCAGTGGTCCTTCTTGCCACTGCCTGTGCCCAGCAGCCTGCAGTCGCCATGTTAGGCTTCCCAGAGTGCCCCTGGAATGATGCTCCATAGCGCTGGATGGAAGGGAATTAGAATTTTGTCCCCATTCAGCACAGACCTTTGACTTTTTGAAGAGAACAGTATCACCATCCCTGCCTCTAAACATAGGTTTCAAAACAGGCCTTAGATGTTTCCTTTTAATCAGTGATGGAGCAGCACTCACTCCTTTTCATCTTTTCTATGTGTCTCCCCATCACTACCCACAATGCATGGGAGAAGGACTTATTTTGCCTTGTTCTGGATATGCCTCTGGGAATCAGGTAAGAATTCATCATCCTAAACTCAGAACTACAATACCCCTAAGCCCCAGCCAGCATGGCCAGTAGTCAGGGTTTACTGGGCATAAACAATGTGCACCCCGTACATATATAGTGGTCTTGATGGCCATATACAGCCCCTATATCAGAGACAGTATGTCTATATATACCAGTCGCTTGGGTGGGGGTGGTGCTGTTTTACTTGTGGGTTTCCCATGAGCAGAAGGGAAAATGAGAAATATAAAGGAAATGCAAATTCAAAACCAAGCCTGGATTAAAAATACTGAAAGATCAACAGGGGCTGTGCTATTTTACCAAGAGAAAATAAAGAGAAGGTAGAAGCAATGTGTGTAAGAACTGTACAGGTGAGATAAAATAAGGACAGACTCCTTTGAAGAGTAACCCTGTGAGGAAGAACCTGCAATATTAGAAAGTAAAGTGAAAACTTTTCTGAAAGTGCTTGGAAGGAATGAAGCGCCCAGAGTAGACAGGGTACCAACAGAACGATTCCTAGCTGCAGAGACTGAATCGGTCCAAATGCTAAGAATGTTCCAACAAATATGGAAAGTAAAACAATGGCCCACAGATTGGAAATGTTCAATATACATTCCAGTCCCTGAGAAAGGAAATGCAAAAGAGTGTAGCAACTATAGGACCATCGCTCTAATTTCCAGGCAAGCAAAGTGATGCTCAAAATGGAATGGAAAACCAGGGCAAGGGGCAGGGGATAAATATCCTGAAAGGAGGCATGGCAGCTCAGCTGGCACCCTGGACATGAGCCCTCTGTGTGCAGCTTATCGTTGAAACACCAAAGCACCAAGCTGTTCCCTTTCAATCACAGTTCCTTGCTTGTATAGTGGAACTTCCAGTTGTGGAACCACTGCTGGTCCATTGTAAGAACTGTCAAGGTACTTTGTGAAGTGAAAACATTGCATATATTCATATTCGGAGTCAAGTGAAGGCGGGACAAAGAATCCCGTGACCGCCACAACATTTCCTACCGATCAATCACCAGTGCAATTTGAACCACCCTTCCTAAGTGTTATATTTAGAGTCTCATAAAGAATTCTGGAAAATAGCCAATTCCACACCTGCTAATTTTCGAGGAAACAAATGTGCTGTTCAGAGGAAGATAAAAATAATTCCCACAGCCACACAATGTAGCTCCACATCCGGAGGTTCAAAGTGCATTTACTCAAGTGTAGTTTGTTCATCTCCCATTGGGAACTGGCTTTAGGAAGGTGTATTAATCTAACCATACTGCTGCATTTGTGCTTTCCTGATAGGAATCCAGGAGCCCAACTCTGCCTGAACACGAGAAACAGGAAATCCATCAGGACTCGCTGTGTTCCTAGGACAGGTATGGGCAGAGTAGGAGGAGAAGGGCACTTCCAGAACTGCAGGACAAAGGAAGATCACATCCTTTCTAGGAATTAAGACACTTTCACTTTGGGATTTATGAGCACATAAAGCAGAGCAGTTTTGCATACAGGGCCATTATAATTTAAACTGCAGAACTATCCAAGGCTGCAGTCCACCAGCTCTGTGGACTGAAAGTGATGCATTTTAATTATGTTTTTATGGTGTGCATTTTATGCTCAATAAAAATGTGGGTGCGTAGCTGGAACAAATCAATAATTAAGAATCCATGTTAAGTATGAGGAGAGGCAATGTGAAGTGAAGATAGGTGTTTACTCAAAGGGCAATTCCTTGCATGTGAATTCTAGAGAAAGGTGTCCCCACCTCTTCAGCTCCTGCATTATATTTCAGGAACCTGCATGGTTCCTCTATGTGGTGGGTATTGCCATCAAGGTATTGCACCACAGTGCTCTGATAATTTTGGTATGACCAGCAAGCCCTCCTCCGATCCCATGGTCAGTTGGGTATGTATCCGGGGAAGTGGCCTGCTAGATATCCTTCTTCTGAGTTTGGGCTTTTATGACAAAAACATAACCTTGAGCTTGGTTCAGTAGCTAACAAGCAGCTGGTGTGGTTCTTGTAGTCCAGGTCTTCTGTGAGCATACGGGGTGTCCCAGTGAGCTCCTAGCTCTGCATTCCACACTGGCTGCAGATTCTGAAACAGGACCAAGAGTGGACCCACATACAGTGCCTTATACTAATCTGATTGTGAGGTTACCCGTAAATGAATTACCATGTCTAGATTGTCCCTGTCCAGGTATGGCTGTAGCTGGCATACCAAATGAAGATGGTAGTAGATGCTCTCAGCACCAAGGTCACCTGGGCCTCCAGTAGCAAAGATGGATCCAGGATGACCCTCAAACTGTGTACCTGCTCCTTCAGAGGGAATGGAACAGAACAGGCCAACAGCCCCGTTTCTGGAGCTGGGAATGGCCAACTCATACCAGTGCTATCGCGCTGGGATTCAGTTTCACTTTGTTTGGCTTCCTAAAAGCCATAAATGTATCCAGGCACCAATTTGGAGAATGCACAGCTTCTTCCATCCAGAGTTTACAGAGAAATAGAGCTGGGCGTCATCAGCACACTGGTGAAACCTTTGCCCCAGGTCTCCTGAAGACGCCTTCCAAAGGCTTCATATAGATAACACTGAGGGCATGGTGGTAGCTCGTGGCCCTCCCTCCACAGCTGCCATGAGGCTGAGATGCAGTCACTGAATGCTGTTCTCTGGAACTGACCCTACCAGTATAAGTTGAACCATGGTGGGACAGGGCCTGCAATAGGGCACCTAGCTCCCTACTCATAAAGGTGGTCTAGGAAGATACCATGGTCAATGCTGTCAGAAGATGCTGAGAAATCCAGCGGTAAAAGGGTCACTTTTTCTTCCTCAGCAGACAAAGGGGCCACATTAGCCAAAAGTATACATTAATTTTGAAACAACTTTTAATCACCTCTAAATTTACTGAAACTGTTTCAGCTATTTAATTTTGTAAATTAGAATTTTACAGTGTTTTACAGTAATTGTAAATCTTATTGTGTCCATTTTTATTACTGTATTTTGATAAATTGTTGTGAACTATCCAGAGAGTTCCAGCTAATGGGTGGTATAGAAATAAATTGAAGGGAAAAGGAAAGAACATTAATGAGAGATGCATTCTAAGGTTCCAAAATATCCTCATTGTCATTGGTTTAAAAAAAATCCTCTAAAACTCTGACCATTTGATGTGCATTTCCTTTCTTACTGAATCATACCATCTCCTGCTCCTGATCGCTTTTTCCTGGTTCTTCTGGTCCAGCAAGACCCGCACATTACAAACAATACACTGTCAGGATCTTTAGGGTTTTTTTGCTTTGCAAGATAAAGCAAAAGTATCATGTCTATTGAACAATATAGTGACAGGGTTCATGGATAAGGGGAAATTATTTTATTTCCTTCACATTGCTCACTGGATTCACAGGAAGATGAGGTCCAAGGGGGGAGTCCTTGCTTTCTCACGTGGTTTCAACATGACCCCAAAGTCTCACCGTTGGTGAGTTGGTCTTTTCTGAGGGTTCTGTTGCAATGGAAAGGGATATGTCCTGAGGAAAGGGCACAGTTCCCTTTATCTGACAGCTGCCCAAAAGTCACATGCTATGTTAGCCTCACGGGGAGGGTGTAAGACCTGAGAGATGGATTGTCCTGACAGCATAAGCAAACAGTTTCTTAGCCCAGAAAGCAGTAAAGTTAATTAGCAGTGGCAAAAGCACAAGCACAGCAATGACTTTCCAAAACAATGAAAGGTTTTCTGGGTGCAGTTGAAGGGGATGGTTTTAAAAAGGACAGTGTTAAGGCCTGGCTGCCTCAGGACTGTCCTGTCTTATGAACCTGACCAGGGATTTTAATCTGCAGGAGATGCTCCCCCTCCTGTTCCCAACACCGTTACCCCCAGATGCTTGCTTGTCAGGCACATGTGAAAGGGCTTTCTCTTGTGACAGCTGCAAACAGTGGAACAAAAAATAAGATTGGTGCCTTGGCTTTTAGAAAAGATGCATTTGAAAGAAAATTATTTTTAAAAGCATGCTCTTGCTTTGATGTTTTACAGTCATTTTATTTGAAATTGTTGTATAGTGCCTTGTTGTCTTCTTTGCAAATAGGGTGGCATATAAATGTTAAAAATGAATAACAAAGCCTTCAAAGCAGCTGGCAGTTAAAGAAAACAATAACAAGATAATGAAACGAACAAGTAAAACGAGCACATGCGGGTAGCACCAAAACCAGCACCAACTACAGAGGTAAGTTGGAAACAAAGATCCAAATCTGTGCGTGGAACCATGCAAGTCTTCAGGAAAAGTGGACAGTGCAACCCAAGTCCTACCACCAAGAAGGCCCTGCCCCTGTCACCAGCTCGCTTTAACATGAAGGAAAGAACCTTCCCACTAATGCAGCAACATGGACCTGGAGTGCAAATTCAGTGTTTACATGCTCGTGCTGACATGTACAACTTCATGAGCCAGAATCACTCTGGCTCTGATCTCAGAGGAAGAGCTTCCATTTCTCCTGCGACACCCTTCCAGGCGCCATGGGGATGCAACCTAAAGGGATGGTAGGGGAATTCCCATATAATAGGTGAGAAATGGGACAGGCAGCTGACACATTAACTTGCTTTCAACCTGCCCCATGTGTTCGGCTTGGACATACACTGCCAAGACTGGAAATGCGCAGTTCTCTGATCTCCAAAAAGGTTGCGGTAGAGACATTTCAAATGGGGCAGCAGACACACCAAGCAGAATCCTGGAGCACTAAGTCTAATGAAAACCTCGGCACTAAATATCGGTCTGGATGTTCTCCCCTTCCAGGCAGCAGAAAAAAATGAATTTGAAAGAAAGCCACAGCAAGGTCCCAAGCTGTTACATTTTTCACAGATATATTAGTATCTCCATTTAGCTCAGAAATGATAGCAAGCAAGCAACTGACATAATTATGGGGAAAGTCCTTTTCTGTCTCTTGGGCAAAATATATAGTGTAGCCTTTTGACTTGGTGGTCTGTTGGACTACATCCCCCATCACCCCTAGCCAGTATGGCCAAGCATGACGGGAGCTGTGGCACAACACATCTGTGGACACCAAGCTGGGGAAGGCTGACACACTGAAAGTGCTTCAGTGCATTGCACACCTCTGGAAATGCGTCCAATTCCCACTTGCTTGACAGTTTTGCTGCTGCAGCAAGTAATATAGCAAGCCTGAAGATGTAAAGAGTGCGCACAAGGCCACACATTATAGTTTTGTCAAAAGAAAACATTGCCACAGATTACTCTAGTACAAGCAACGTGTCACCATAAATATTACACCTTTCCATGTCTACAGACTATGACTTCAAGTGCAAGGCCGCCTGCAGACATGAGAGATGTGGAAAATGGTTCTGTTGCTAGCAGGAATTCCTTCTTTCTCTCTACTGAGAGTTCAGAAACAAGGGAAATGTCTCCTTTGCTAGTGCTAGGGAGGAAATCCCTGCCAGTCTTTCAGCAGTGACCAGAGATAAGGAAGCTCACACTCAGCAGAAGAACCTTCAGGTGGGGTCACCATGATTTTTTTCAGCAACAGCTGAGCCAGAAACGGCTTGGTGGGCCGCTTGTGGTCCAGAGGACACACGTTTTGTACCTTCAGGCTAAAAGGTGGGGTTTCACATACATTAGCAGTGGGTGGAAGTCTTACTCCCAGAAATTACACAGAAATTCTTTTCATTTCCTACGGGTGAGCTATATGCAAAAAGCTGTTTCCACATACAGATGGCATCATCAGAATGAGCACAAAAGTTTACTAACTGCTTCCAGTAATGCAATCCTAATGAAGAGAAAAGCTTTGGGAGCATGTACAAAAAGTAACATTTCTGTATGTCAACATACAGATACGGGGGGCCCATCACTGCTTCCCTGTTTAATGCAGGGAAAGCGTAAGAGTACATGCATGCGCCATTAAGAGTGTGTACTATGCATGTGTTTTAGAATTTAAACATGAATTATTTTCTACCGCAGTGTAAACAGTAAAATCCACCCCCGCTGGTCATTGATGACGTACCATGTGTGACAATTTCTGGGAGCCACTTAATCCAAGGAAGGCAGACACTTCCCACGCAGCACATGGGACAAAACAGTGCAGAAAATTATTAGCTGGAGAAATATAATTATGGATTGCAAAACTGTTCTCCCTGCTCTTAGGCAATCTAATTTGATTTCATGAGAACCATGAATAGAACCAGGATAGGAGTGGAAGAGCTCTCCTTATGCAGTCTCTCCTCTTTCATCAGTGATATTCTGGATTGATGATGATGATGATGATGGGGGCATTCTCATAATCAGCAGGTTGGATACAGAGCAAGTTATGCATGTGGAAATCCCACTGAAATCAATGGATTGTATCGACTTGGTGATGGGAAAAATAGAGCCAGTGAATTCAATGAAACACTGAAATCTATGATCTCAGTGGGACTATGCCTTTTCATTCAGGGGCATAATCAGCACCTTTAAAAATTTGTCCTGGGCAGCGCTACAAAATGGCCACCATGGGGAGCTGGGCAGAAGACAAGTAGCCAGCCCAAGTACAAGACAGAGATGAGGCCTGAGCCCCAACAGACTGAACAACTCCTCTGAACCCACAGATTTTGGCTCTAACAGAAATGTATTTTACAGCAGTTGCAGGAATACGTGTAAAAAAAGTGTGGGTGGGACACTGTGGCAGGAATCTGGGGTGCAGCCATAGCCACAAGAACCAAGCTGCCTGTCCATGTTCTACTCTGCTCATGACTAAGACTAAGACTGAAACAAGTCAATATGCAAAGCTAGTCATGCTTAGAACTCCATTGATTTCATTGAAATGAAGTTAGTTCAGATTCATCCTGAGGAAAATATTCTCAGAGATATTTTCATGCTGTGCACCAAGTACTTTGCATATTTTCATATATTTAGCATAAATTTATTGTTTTAATAAAGCATGTCCTAAACATTTCAACAGGAGGCTTAGATTCCCTTCAGGTAAATGGATCCCTTCATTGTGCTTGTATGTACAGTTCATACAGTTGAGAGGCAGTGTGGTGTAGCAGTTAGAGGTTGGAAAGGGTCTTGGGAGACCTGGGTTTTGGTCCTCACTAGGAGGCTTTGGGCCAGTCACTGACTCTCAGCCTGACCTACCTCAGAGTGTTGCTGTAAGGAATAAATGGAAAGAAGGATGAGGAATACGTAAGCCATTTTGGGTTGCTTGTGGGGGAAAAGGAAGTATATAAATATAATGAATAAATAAATATGTCTGGTAAGTGACTTCCATAATTTTGAAAAATAACTGCTTAAACACATACAGATTCACCACCAGCTATGCTTTGTATCATTTCCTTGCACGCTAATAGTACAGAGCTGAGAAAATCTCCCCAGCTCTTATCAGAATGACCCCACCCATTTTTCCTATTTTTTGAAAGGATTTTCAGAGAAGCTGACTCTTTTTTTGACAGTTCTCAGAAACCTGGGAGAGACCTGACCCATTCACAACCGTTTCCTGCCAGCCTGCCATTGCTGTCAGCCTTCCCTTCAGATGACTTTTCTCCTTCCCAAGCCAGGTCCCTTTGCAGACAAGAGCTCTGGTGTGTGAGCGGCGGAGCGCTGGAGAAGCGGTGCAGTGTCCACTAGAGCCCCTCCTTTCCTTGAGCATCAGTTTTATCTGCACAGCCACTTCTCAAAAACCATCTGTGTTGTGCAGAACCACAGTGCTGCGCTCCCCATGCCCAGCCAGGAATCTCTCCTACACTACCTGAAGCATTATCCCTATTTCCACCAAGACTTCGCTCCAGGTCACTCCTTAATAGTTGTTGTTGTTAGTCACAAAGTTGTGTCCAGCCCATCATGACCCCATGGACAACATTCCTCCAGGTTCCCCTGTCCTCCACCATCCCCCGGAGTCCACCCAAGTCCACACCCACTGCCCCAGTGACTCCATCCAGCCACCTCATCCTCTGCCGCCTCATCCTTCTTTTGCCGTCAATTGTTCCCAGCATCGGGGTCTTCTCCCAACTTAATAGATGATATATCAAATGCACACAGTTGTGATTTTCTGTTAAAAGCCAGGCAAGACTGAGATGTCAGCATGGAAAGGTGGGAGGAAAGACTCGATTCTTCCCTTGCACCCCGCTGTCCCTTGAAGCTCCTATTTGACTTTGGAAGGAGCCACCAGTGGTAGCTTCCCTTCCAGAAAAGAGCAGCTTCATGGGGTGATTGTCAGTGTTCATAGGACAAGGGGAGAGGATAAACCTCCCCTTCCCATATGCTGTAGTCCCGATGTGGATTACTGCTTGCCCCCACTTGCCTGTTGTTTAAAGGAGAAACCGGAAATGTTAAATGCATAGTATGTCCCTTGACTTGGCCCAAGTGAGAAGAAGGGCTTAATGGAGATAAAGCAGTGGATGCTGCATCCCATAATAGCCTGCCTGGACAGTATGGTTAGCACACAGGCCCAGGTTAAGCTAGGGAAGTACATGTTACTTACCCAGTTCCCTCTGCGGGCATGGGATGTGCCCATGCTAAGGTGGATCATGGCTTCTTCCTCTTCCTCTTCTCACCCTTGCCCTCACCCCACCAAACCCTCAACTCATATAATCAGCATTAGGAAAGCCAGAGCATAGGGAAACAAAAGAAAAACATGCAGTTCAAGATTTTGCAGGCCCATTCAAGGTTGAGAATGCCATTCTTGAAAGAAATACCCCAGGGATGGGGAACCGCTGAATTCCATTTCAGAGGATCTCTTGTGGACAGCATTGCAAAAATAGCAGCATATTTTAGCTTGAATCACTTAAATCAAGGAGCAAAGTTTTGGGAGAGGCATCTCAACCGTTTAAAGTAGGGAGAAACCCTGCACAAAAGCTGGAAACCACCAAAAAATCCACAGGGCATGGCCTTCTGGGAAATGCCAGAGGGCCAGACTAGGAAGCCAGGGGGCATCAGGTTCAGCACCTCAACCCTCGCCTAGCTTGTGGGAGAGATGCACTGGGAGAGAGAAACGTGAGAGCAAAACGAAGCCTGTGGCTGCATGTGAATAATGTCAGAACCTCCACCAAAGGGTTTAGTGTGGGTGGTGCTACCATGTGGGTTTATTTATTTATTTATTTAGAAAGCTTCTATGCTGCCCCATTCGCCGAAGCCTCGGGGCAGCTCACAACAATAAATAACATAATAACAGTATAAAAACAATATAGTTGGAGACATCCTGGCCAGATGTAAAATCAATAAATAATATTAACAATTAAAATGATGTTTAAATAAAAAGGTCTTCGCCTGGCGCCAAAAAACAAATAACGACGGCGCCAGGCGGACCTCTCTGGGGAGCGCATTCCATAGATGGGGTGCCACCGCAGAGAAAGCCCTCCTCTGAATACTTACCCTCCTAATATCCTTCATGGAGGGTTCCCGGAGAAGAGCGTCTCCCGCTGATCTCAAGGGGCGGGCAGGCACATATGGATGTAAGCGCTCCTTTAGGTAACCAGGGTTATCCGTGTTGTCTTAACCAAGCTCCACTATCCAAACCGTCGGTTGTTCACCATGAACAATCCATGAAGAAAACACATGGTTTGTTGCTGTGCAGTGAACAGAGGTTGGTATCACACATCATAACAGTCTTGTGTAGTTTCCATGATGTGCAGTTTTTGCTGTTGTTTTTTCTGGATGTGCCTGACAGCTGATTGTGGGTTCTATGTTAGCATGGTTTCCACCTTCCTTGCTCGGTCCTCCCACTGTTAGCATGCATCCCATCAGCCACTGTGCTGAAAGTTACAGTGGCTAAAGCAGTTCCTACCGCTTTAGCAATCACTTTTTCCAGGGGACTCTGTGGTAGCTGCATGCCAGGACTGTGGAAACTACAATGCTGGATTTGGACAATCAGAGAAACCATGATGAAGAACGAGAGCCATAGATCAGACCATTGTTTCTTATTGCGGTTTCTACAAAACCAAACTCACCATGCTGAAATACCATAGCGGGGTACAGAAAACACACCAGGCCATCTTGTGCAAGAAACCACCATGACTTGCTGTGGCCACCCAATGGGTTGCTCACTACGGGTTGTTATCTTGGCTGGGTTCAGACAACACAATAACCCATGTTTCAATGACAACCCACATTACAGTGTCTCCCTACACTCAGTCTATACATAGTCCTTAAGTGTATGCTATTGTGTCATCAGAACCCAGCCTTTGTATAATGTCAGTTTAAACCACTGTGAGCTAGTTGTCCAAAGAAAGAATCTTGTGCTTTCAGTTCAGTGGAGAGATTAACTCTTGCTATGGAGGACAAGGAGTTTATAACAGGATGGTGTGGGTAGGAGAGCCAGACACAAGAATGCCATTGTTCTGTGAATGGCTCTGAGAAGCTGTAATTATGCCAAAGAGGATTCAGCTCTATGCATGCTGTTACATAACATTTAGTTTCAACTGACACCCATTTTTCAGTTTTACTGACACCCTAAACGGTTTGCTAAGCTAGACTAGATAATAACTGCTGTCTTTCCTCTCCTTTCATGAGCTTCAGTGAAACCTAGACAGAAACTGAACCAGAAGAACAGAAAATGTGAAGCTTACTGCCCTGATGAAAGGAGATGGAGATGGCCTTGGCAGCAGGGACTCTGAGCACATTTCATCAGTGGAAAGTCTGGTCCAGACCCGGGGGCGGTGGGTTTGCATCTCTGCTTGTGTTGGGCCCTATAACTATAACATTTAAATTCCAGAAGCCTGCCCAACTATAGCTGGTTAAAGGGCCAGCCCTACTCATAGGCAAAGTGAGGCAGCCACTTGGAGTAGCCAAGAAGTAGACCGAGTTGTGTGTGCCATGGAACCTACTCTGGACCCCTTAAGCTGGCATCCTTCTCCCTCAGGTGCACTGAAGGACATGGCCATCGTGAGCCACGGAGTAAGGTCCACCTGCCACTCTTGCTTTCCTATATGGAGCAAGGCCACCAGATTGTCTTTGCTTCAGGTAGCAAAATCTCCTGAGCTAGCACTCTCAGAATTGGAAACGGCTGCTGGAGAGGGCTGGAGGATAGAACCAGGCTGTGACACATGATTCCTTGAGGGTGGGATTATATTCATGATCCCTTCCCCATCTTTGGTCCTAGGAAGGGAGACAATGTAGACCCAGGAAAGCAGGCACCCTGTTCTTCCTGACCCTGCCCACATGGTGCAAGTCTGTTATCGAGGGGAGTGACAGCACCCTGCCCAACTCTCACCCCCCCCCCACATGTGGAGAGTGGACCAATTTGGTGGATGCCGTTGTCCAGCACTCCTCCACACAAACACCTGTTACTACTCAGTTATAGCTAATCTTCAGTCATTGCTTGTCAGCTCTGGAGCAGAGTGTAGGTTTGTATATACACCCAAGCTTCTCCCACTAATGAATGCAAGGAATCTAGAATACATCTGGGTTCAAGACCAAGGGTGAGCTGCTACCCTTATAATTAACTTTGCATTTTGTATTGATCAGTGTTCTGTACAGAAATAGATTCAAGGTGATACAGAAATGGCAAGACCCTAGAATTCTGAACACTGCACTTTGAGCCATCTGTGTTCTTAAGTTTTTCACAAATACAGATCAGTTACAATTTTCATGCCCCTTGCCTTTCCACAAAAGCATTTGTCATGCTTTTTTTCCATATCAAGATCTAATCCTTACATAATCCTAAAATTCATAACATTTTAGATCATGAGCATTAGAAAATGCTGGCATCATTTGGACAAGGGACCATAAAATCTCAGCATTGCCCCAGCCAGTTAAAATTGTTGCATGACAAGGTCCATGTCTAGATTAGGGGCACCAGTGGGTGGACGAGAGGAGATCAACTGGCAGCGGTGGATAATCAGATCAGTGCTGATTTCCATCTGGCAGAATTAACAGATGGACCAACTCTTCAGACTTACATAAAAATGATTAAACAAAATCCTCATGACGGCTACACTATTTCTTCACCAGACCAGACAGCTGGCAGCAAAGAAGGTTAAAAAAATTCCATTGCCCCAGGAATGGAAAACTACAGGATATTTACTGTTTGGGGGCTGCATCTCATAGCTCTGGTGTAAGGAATCAATTTGATCTGCCACAATTTAACTCCTAGATTCCCCTTGACCATCAAATTGGAATATAAGCACGGTAGCCTTTTCTCTTTAGTACAGGAATGAGCAATTTTATGGAGTCTGGAGCCACTTTCCAGTGGATCTTCTGCAGCTATAGCTTCAGGGTAAATTTGTCCATTTTAGACACCCATAGTAGTTTATTGCTGAAATTTGGCTGCAAACCGCTGAGTGTAGTTGCTGTTGGCCATTTTGGAGGCAGTGCAGACAGATAGCGACACCTGGTGGTGTTTGGGGCTGGTTGCATGTTGCCGGCTTTAGAGTTTCAAAAACAGAGAAAGGATGTTTCAAATGCTCTTTCCCCATTTGTAAAACTAGTATCATTTTTCTACAATGTTTTTTTCACTGAGAGTTTTTATGCAAGTGAAAAACACACTCTAAGAAGAAATGTGTTTCAGAATGCCATCTCGATGCAATAACCCTGAGCAAAAAGAAGCGTGAAATAATGCAGAACTCTGCCGCCCTCTTATGGGCATTAATGGAAAAGTATCTGAACTGGTGATCCTTACAGGTTCCATCCAGGGTCGCACAGAGAGATTTCTGTTCATGGAACGGGCCTTCCACTCCCCCTCCGCCCACTTGCTTCCCATGTTTTCCATATCTATTCTAAGGGGTCTCCAGATCATCCAGAGCAGATATTAGGAGTGTATGGAGGACTGCAAGATAAGGGGAAACCAATTCCACCAAAAGTGTGTATTCTATTTGTTGTCAGACACCACTGCACCTTTTTTAATATCCTAGAGCTTAGGGGAAATAATTCAGTCTCATATTCTCATCTATCCCATTTAACACATCAGTTTCCATTCTACAATGATAGAAACAAAAATCTCAAAATAAAATAAATTGACCCAATATGCCCTTAAGTTTTCTCTGTACTTTTCAGCCTCTCTGGTGCAACTGCTAGAAAGCTGGGCCTAGAAGCTAGAAACTCCAGGTTAATTGACCAATAAATTCTCCTGTTCAGATATCAAGCTCATTGGAATCCAGGGCCTTCTTAATGCATGGGCCTGATGGGCACTTGCCCATGGACCCCATACTAATCTGTGTACGTTAACCCTTGGAAAATTGGAAAACTTCCAAAATTAACAGTAGTTGTAGTTGTCGTAGGGGCCCCAGCACACTGCTTTGCCCGGGGCCCATAACGCTGTTAAGCCGGCGCTTGAGTCATGCACACAGAATGTGAACTCAGGGCCCCTTGGCCAACAGCCTACTGGCCAAATGGAAGAACTTCTCACCAGTCATCTACAGCTAACAGTTACAAATTTGCCCAGGTCAGGATTCCTTCGCTTCCCAACTCTCCTGCAAATGGGCATTGAATTTCATTCTGTTCTCTACCTTCTAAAACAGGAGAGTCGTGCTTAGGAGCCACGCTAGACAAAGGCAGTCTTCGTGGGAGTGAAGGTCAAGTGGAAAGGTCTGTGGAACTTGTACAATGGCAAAACAAGTGCGTAACCATAGAAGATGCTGCTTTCCTTTACACAAGTCCAGATGACACAAGAGGAAGGCAACCAGAGCCAAAACAGGGATACCAGGACACAATTTAATAGGCAGCTGCAGATAGCCTTGCCTTCTTGTCATATATTCCAGGGAGGCATAGCAGCACACAGTATTTATGTATTTATGAAGGAACCGAGTATTCTTTTTCCACATTATCCTGCAGTATGTTTAATGGTAATAGTTTTCACCTCAGTGAAAAATTCATAGGAGTCTTTTGCCCCTTCTCTGCCTATCCCAGAGGCTTTCATCCCCCCAAAGGGCAAATTCAAGTCCCGGATGAGCCAGCAATTGGTCCACACCAACCCACATTGGAGTCTCTTAGCAACTCGATGAACCCGCCCCACATTGCTTGACCAGACGGTGGCTGCCAGGCCGTACTTGACTCCATTGGCCCGCCTAATCACCTCCTCTTCTGTGTCAAAGATGGTAACGCAAGTGACAGGACCAAAAATCTCCTCCTGCATGCAACATGAGTCATCACCAATTTCAGTGATGACCGTTGGAAGCAAGAAATAGCCATTCTGGTTTCTTGTAGGAAGAACAAAAGAATCAATTCCCTCTCCACAGAGGATCTTCGCCCCTTCTGCCCGAGCTGTTTTGATATAGTTCTTCACCTAACAGGAAGCACAAGAAAGGATTTTTAGAAAAGGTTGCAATTTCCAGGGATCAATATCTGGTCCACAAAAAAAGATTGTATTTTTAGTGATTTATCATTCAATAGTATTACGGATGATGGAGGTGACGTGGCAGCTATGGCCATGGTGATGTACCACAAAATATGGCATTGCCAGATAGAAATCGGAAGTATTTTCTTCTACCTGGTAGGAAACATAGCTT
Organism: Varanus komodoensis; assembly: GCF_004798865.1. Lineage (NCBI taxonomy): Eukaryota > Metazoa > Chordata > Lepidosauria > Squamata > Varanidae > Varanus > Varanus komodoensis. The sequence continues at coordinate 45,884,014 of NW_025335268.1, read as the reverse complement.
GGGGGAAATGCACAACAGGAAACAGGTTGCATCCAACTTGGTTCATCCGGCAGTGGAATGGATGGTTCCTCTCTGCTGCAATTCAAGGGCCACCTCCAGATCTGCTCCAGACTTGGGGGACCCCAAGGAGGATGAGGGGAGAAGGGGATGTCCAACTCTAGAAACCTCGTTCTGGTAGTTCAACAATGGATGCTATCCAGTCTTTGTAATGTGAAATTCTTGTCCTTTAGGGTAAATTTTAAAGGATCCGCCTTAAAAGCCCAGCTGTCAAGCTCTGAATGGACAACTTTTCCAGGCTACAGGAAATGGAACTTGGAAAGCACTTTTGAGGATGCTGGCACAGGGGAGTCGGCACAATTTAACCCTTTCTTTCTTTCTTTCTTTCTTTCTTTCTTTCTTTCTTTCTTTCTTTCTTTCTTTTTTAGGAAGCAAGAACACACCTCCTGTCACCAACTCATAATGCAGCCTTCCCAAGCCACCACTTTCCAAATGTGTTGGACTGTAGCTCCCAGAATACCCAGCCAAAACTGCAATTGCATCTGCTAACTAGGAATTATGGGAACTGCTGTCCAGCACAACAGAACGGTGCTCAGCTGGGAAGGCTGCCGGTGTTTCCAGCTTAGCCAGCACAAGCCCTGCCCCCCACAAAATTGCCAAAAGCTGAAATTAGAAACATTAGCATAATGTCTCACAGTTCTGACATCTACAAGACTTAATTTGTAGGAGTGGTCCAGTGACCTCAAAGCTGCTAAAGTCCTGGTCATACCCAGGAATCCTACCCTCTCCACATTTTGAATTCTGTTCATAAGCCATCCAGAAACTGGCCCATCAACTATATTGTGCACGAACATGTCACTTCTCTTCCACTTTTTTTTTACCTTTGCTAAGTGTTCTTTACTTATCAGTGCTCCCATGTCAACTGTGGGATCAGAGGGGCTTCCAATCTTCCATTTCTGAACAGCTTCCACAAATCTTCCTAAAAATTCTCTATAAATGCTCCTCTGAACAAAGATTCTGCTGGTGCAAAGACATATTTCACCCTAATGGACCAGGGAAGGGAAGGAAAAGGAGAGAAAACACAGTTATCGCTAGTTATTACTACAGATTTTCAATTTTTTATAGAGAACTAGAGACGTCATGTGTAACACAGCAAGAGAGAAAGCCTACTTTATTATTTATTTCACTAAAGGAAGAATTTATCTGCTAGACCTCACATTCAGAGAACCAACTGGCAAGAGCTGAGGAAGAAAATTATGGTGAGATACAAGATAGTATTACTCTACCGAGTGCAAAGATCAGTCTGTTGTCATGTTGCGTATTGTCAAACAAGATGGTAGTTATCTTTAAAAATGTGTGTTCCTAGCGCTAGCGGGAAAGCTGCAGCACTCGGAGAGACCAACAGAAAACTTTAATTCCTTCTGTAGCCACTGTAGCTTCCCTGCTAATGTGCATACATGGACACACACATATGCACACACACACATGCACGGACACACACAAACACACACACACACACACCCTTTGGATGTTTTTCCAACAATCAGAGTTGCTTCTGGCATTGGACCCAGATGGGGGGAAATGCTTTGGAACACATCACAATTTTGCAAATCAGGTCACTGAGAGGATATAGAAATTGACATGATGAAGGCTGTGGTCCCAAGTATTGAACAGCTATCGATTTATCTGTATTTACATATTATTTCTATATATTTGCATTTATATTTATTTAGAACTTTACCCTACTCTTCAGTCAACAAAGCTTCCAGAGCAACTTATGAAAATTAATAGTACAACTGTCCCTACCTTCATGCCTATGATCTAAAAGACACAATGCACAAGGCAAGAAGTTGGAAGGAAGGAGGGGGAAGGAAAAATTCTAAAAATTCTTAAAGGAGTTCCAGCAACTGTTGAGCAGACACCTGCTAGCAATAAGCATTTCCCTTCATTTAATTGATGAAGGATAAAAGGAGCATGACATCAACCAAAAAGGACACAGCAAAGGAGTCAAAACCTGGTACTGGAAGATAAACTGTTGCAAAATTATAACATGCATTTTGCTAAAAACTCCTTCAAGAGCACAAGAATACAATCATCCACTTCAGGCCATATATCTCTTTAGGAAGGAAAATGGATTATTGGGACCCTGAAGGAGGTCCAACCAAAATGTACCAAACTCTTTATAGGAATATGTCACCATGTCATACATTTCTGTTCTTTGGTATTAGCTGGCACTCCCATATCCAAGTGTGAGGTGTGGAGGGGGGGGGGTTGGGGGGGTGCTGCCACATGACCAACACCACCCTAATTACTGAATGCTGATGCTACTGAAGTTCTCAGTTAGCCAATGTGGAATATACAATTAGACCAGCATGTAATGCTCAGTTAATGAAGAGTGTGCCCTCTCCACCTCTCAAGTTCTCTAACGGCTCCAAATGTGAAACAGCTTCTACACAGGGGTAGCTTGTCTTTGCCATATCACGGGGCCAAAAACAGCTGCTGGGTGGGCACGTACATCCAATGTGCTGGTTGTCAATCCCTCCAGCTTGTGGGAGGTTTTGTTAAAACTTGCATGTGGTGTGTGAAATCAGCATGTAATTTTCCAAACAAAACTGTGCTCTGTAAACCAATGAATCGATTTGTGTGCTTCCTTTGTTGAAAACAAAAGACACTCAATTCGATTGGCACAGCATACAGATGATGCACAGCAAGAAGAAAAGGGAAAAGAAAACCTTCATCTCACATATTCTTGCAACGATCAATTCTCACAAATTGACAGGCTTCAAAACCTGTAACGTGAGACCTTGATTTCCCTTGCACTGCACATGACCAAGCTCTGGGCAAGGCTAGCATCAGAAGTAGGTATGGTTGGGCACCTGCCAAGGGCCTGTACCCCAGCAGAGGCCCATGGACAAGAATCCCCAGGGCTGCTCCTCCCTGCCTTGGATTGCCACCTGCTTGTTCACCTGCCTGTTGCTTTGGCCCAGACAATGGTGGTGGAAGTTATGGTGGAACCAAGAAGCAGCATATGCTACAGCCTAACAATCGCCAGGTGTTCCTCCACTCAAGCAAGCAAGTGGTGATCATAGAATCATAGAGTAGTAGAGCTGGAAGGGGCCATGAAGGCCATCAAGTCCAACCCCCTGCTGTTGCAGGACACCACGTTACACCATCCCACTCAGGTGGCTGTCCAGTTTCTTTCTGAATGTCTCTAGTGTGGGAGAGCCCACCACCTCTCTAGGCAGCTGGTTCCACTGTCGTATTGCTCTGACAGTGAAGAAGCTTTTCCTGATGTTCAGCCTGAATCTGGGTTGTCACAACTTAAATTGATTATTCCATGTCCTACCCTCTGGCATTAGCAAGAAGAGATCTTGACCTCCCTCTTTGTGACAGCCTTTGAGAGACTTATAGAGGGATATAAGATGATGATGGGAAAGAGGATGAGGAGCTATAGTAGATGGTGGTGGGATGGTACAGTCACTGTGGGAGTGAGCATTCAAGCTATCTTACCAGAGGGCCTTCAAAATCTAGAGCCAACCCTGGTTTGGAGCATGTATGCATATGCCACAAGGTTCCCTCACTGAACCTTTCCTATTCAGCACCAAGTTTACCACCCAGCCAAGCAACTGGTGAGTCTCTCCTCTCTTGGAACTCCCTCGCATGGTTTGTGACTGATACTGAACACTCATTTCTTTGTGTCCCATTGCTTAAGTAACTCCTGAAGGACTGTTTTCATGTGGTGGGGTGGACATTGTATCAAGTGGTGTTTTCTTCAGGTGGTGAGCTATGAATGCGTGCTTCATGGCCATGAGCATAGCTAAACACTCCTCTTCTCTGGTGGGATTTTCTCAGGTGGCTTCCCACTGCGGCTCTGTCTGCTCCTGGTAGATTTGCAAGGGCCTGGAAAGCAGACACCAGAAGCTCTATATCTCAGGCGCAGCTGCTTAGCAGAGCAGCTAGATGGCAACCTCCAGGTGCAGGCTGAGGATACACATGTACAAGGTAAGGTCAACATTCATGTAAGAAACATCATCTGTGCACATGTCCCAGCATACTTTATTTGGTCAATTTCTATGTTATATTTTTAATTGTGCATTTATTTTTAAATTGGATTTTCTTGCTGGCTTGCTTTGAGTGCCAGTTTTGACAGAAAAGCAGGAAATCAAGAAAGAAAGAAGTAGGAAAGGGCTGTCATAAAGAAATCGATGCATCCAGAGAAACACAGGAAGAATGAGTCAATAAGGAGCACAATGAGGGAAGCTTGCTTTTTCATTACTATAATTCAGCATTCACGATGCAAGATGCACGCAGTCAGGGATAGCACTGTGTAGAATGGGCCTGAAGCTGGTTTTTACCCTTCAGAACTTTCAGTGGAATGTCAGATGCTTATCGAATTGTGGCATTGCAAGAAAACTAAATTCTTCCACAGTTACTGGTGAATTTGTACAACTTGGGAAAAATAAGGAAAACACTAGAACAAGACTTGTTAAGTAAAAAGGCGGATCTTTCTGTATTAAAAGCATCAACTGATTCAATGTAATCATTTAAATACAACCAATTTTGTGACCCTGCTTTGGCATTTCTTCATTTTTTAAAAATACAGTGGGGGGGGCAGTGGTCCAGGCATGTCTCTACCCCTGCATGCACATTCTTGAGCTTCACAAGGATACAACACATGGAGTGTGAAGTGCTACACAGCTGCCTGCGGTCCATACCTGGTTGGCAAAGCTGGATCTTACAGTGGCAGGGACACAGGTGTCCAAATCGGCATCCTCAAAGATGAGGGCTGGATTTTTGCCTCCCAGCTCCAAGGAGACCTTCTTACAGTACGGAGCACTCCTTTCAATGATGCGCTGGCCCGTGAGTGTGCTTCCAGTGAAGGAGATCAGTGACACCTCAGGATGGGACACAAGCGCATCCCCGGCTTTGGGACCGCTCCCAAATACGACATTCACCACGCCCGGCGGAAACCCTCATAGGCACAAACAGGCAAGACACGGTTGCTCAGGTGGTGCTATCGGTCTCTTTGAAACACTGGAACATGCTTCTTTCCACAGCAGTTGACGCCAATAACAGTGGCAACAGGGCTTGGCTTTACAAGGCTGTCCCTTGGTGCTAGTTACTCAAGACTGCTTTGGGTCATGGCATGTTCTTTCATACACAAATAATATAATCGCTATTAAAACTGATAGTCGTGCCTCCTGTCACATATGCAGGCTGCAGAGATATTATTACTAGCAATGATATACAGTTAGGTCAAAAATTGTTGTTTTTGTTCAGGCGTTCAGTTGTGTCTGACTCTTTGTGACCCCACGGCAAGCTCCCCAGGCCTCCGCAGCCTCCCGGAGCCTGCTCAAATTCCACAAATGGGCATGCTGAAAAACCCATTTCAGCATTACACATGCAGCTAATTGAAAAAAGAAAGACTCTAGAGAAAGTCCGCACAGCCCATTTGGAACAGGACAACCGTGCACACTTGCTGTGGAGTTATGAAAAACCTATCTTCATGCAATGCAAGGATCGCATCATCAAATCACATATAGTTTGAGAAGATATAGGAGAATATGATATAGAGCACATATATATACTTCAGAGAATATAAAACAAAAATTGAACTGCCTGTATTGTATTACTTCATTCATTAACACTCAACTGACTGGTTGAACGTTGTTTTCCTGTGAGGCCCCGATGCCCATTATATGGTCACCCTTCCAGGGTTACCTGCTTTCTTGAGAAGCTTGCACATCATCCAAGCGGTGACGGATGTCATTTCGCTGGGCTTGGCAATTACTGTGTTTCCACACGCCACAGCAGGGGCAATTTTCCAGGTTAGCAAGTAGAGTGGCAAATTCCAAGGACTAATTAAGCCCGCTAAAAAGGAAAGAAGTTGAAGAGGCCAGAGAAGTTAAATTAATGGGCTTAAATAAGAGGGCGGACACTTCAGGAAGAGCTTCTCAACCAAAAAGGAAAGGATGATGGATATTTTTTCTTCTGCTCCATGCTGATTGATAGCAGAACGGATCCTTGCCTGCAGCTATCTCACACAGATATTAATCTGTGCGGATGTCTCGTGTATATATTCTTTTGTGTAAGAGCCATAATTTATGTCTTAAGCCACTTACAATACTTGCCTTTTATTATGATTTAAAGCATTTTGGAAAGATTTATGTGGAAAAAATGTCAGCTTTGTAGGAAAATGTTCTCTGTGTTAATGTTTTTATTCTGCTTTATATTGTACACTGCCCAGAAAGGCTATGGGGCAGTTTATAAAGGTAATACATAATGCTATGTTATTCCATAACTGTTTGGCTTCCAGTGAATTTACAAGTCTGCCATTTCTTTCATGTGAGCAAGAAGGCATTTGAAAAGCTAAACATCTTCTCTTGCAAAGAGGAGTTGGATTCTCACCAGTTCACATATGCACTCCAAAGCATTAACATTGCAAGTTAAGGGCTTCCACTTAACATCTGCCATTGAATTCTAAGTTTTCACTCATGACAACTAACCTCTTGCAAAAGTTACCTTTAGCTGCAGAACCCATTCATTTGCATATTTAACCAAAACTAAAAAAACAAAACACACACACCCCAAAGCAAACAAACCCGCAAATAAGTATTCAGGCATCATGAGAACATCAGAGTTGGTTTCTCCTGTCTGTAAATTCTAAAGTTTTAACGGATTTGCTATAAGCAGAGCTAACCAAAGTATTCACACCCAACCTTTTCAAACAGCAGCCAGTTACTCCAGCAGTAAAGTCATTCAGTCCCGCACACCCTGCATTGCCTACACACTAGGGGACAAAAACTCCTGGCTTCTTGATGGCCGTGAAGAGCCCAGCCAGGAACAAATGGATTCCTTTCTCTGCTCAATCTATTTCTCAGCAAAGAAAGGCAGGATAAAAATGTAATCAATAAAATGCATGCAAATTGTTGCACATTCTCTGTGGTAGAGGATTTGGCAGGCCACAGACAAAAAAAGATGTCACTTCCAAGCTACCCTTTATGTAAGAGATTTGTGATTAGATCTCTTAAGTATTTGTTTACTGAAAGAGAGCATTGCTCAGCTGCTGATGTTGGAGCAGCAGGAGGGAAAGGGGGTTTCAAAAGAAAAAGAAAAAATCTATCCCTGTGTTATTGGACGTACAGAGATGGGAAACCCTTTATGAGCAACCAAAAGGAACTAAAATCTTTGACGTACTGATGTTCTGAAAGAAAGGCCTGAAGACTTTTCATGAAAAAATATGAAGTACGAATACATTATCTGAAGGAGTTAGGTTTTGTTTTGACATATTGACATTCAGCAATGGATGCTATTCCTTTTATATTAGCTTTACTAATATAAAAGGAATAGCATATTTTTCTGTTCTCCTGCTTTCTAAGAGAACAAGAAACAAAAGAGGCCCTGTTCCTCAAAAATGCAATGCAATAGGCATCCCTGATAGAATAGCACTGTGCTATACCTCTCAAAGCTTTAAGCAACTCATAAGTTCTGGAGGGAGTCTTAAGTTATCAAATATCCTGACTAAAATTAGATGCTTGTTCTAAGAGCGCTGCAGTTTTCCAAAGGCTGAGTATGGGTTGAAATACAGGTTATAATGTTGCCTCTTCTGAACCCAGTGGAGATAACACACCATGCTGGGCAAACCCATAATTCACAACCCAGCCACAAAGCATGGATTCTCTTCATGGGTTCATGGTTAACTTTCCAATTCCAAAGACAATAGTGGTGTAGTGGAGAGAGGGTTTGCAAGGCCTCGCAAAAGCACCTTCTCTGATAAAGACCTTGCCCAGTGCTGTGTCCGCCTAGGAGCTCACCAAGAGGGGACATGGATTTTCCCAGTGTCCATCCCTTGCCCTGTGCTGTAATGCAGAGCATGTGGGGTGAGCTTTCCAATGGGCCATTCAGACCCATTCAGTTACAACACACCAGCTCCTCTTGGAAGAGCATTGCCTGCTATGAGTCAACACAACCTCCCGAATTTTGGAAATGGCCTGGGGAGGGCAACAGGACTGCCACGCTGAGCATCTGCCCTTCCACATTTACCGTAATAGTACGGAAGAAGACATTTCTTCTATCAGAAACTGTAGCATCACTTCTTTGGAAAGGCCTTACCAATTCCCACAGGGGTTCTCTCAGTATAGTGCATACAGCCCATATGGTCCACCTGTGTACATTCTGTTGTCTGGTGGAGGATGGAGGATGAAAAAAACCGGAAATTGTATACTGCCCGGGGAATATCCACCGTTCTAGCAAATGTAATGGTTTTTCCTGAAATAGATGATTAAGAAATGTCATTAGGCCCAAGCAATAGCCATTGCGGTGCTTTTGATATTAATACATTTGCTGTGCTTGAATGTCAGAACCACCCGGCATGGGCAACAAATCAACCTGGGTCTGTTTTTATGCAACCCACAGTAAGCCCAACAGAGAACTGGACTCACCGTGGGTTGTTGGCTACTTCACCACCACCGATCCAGTCTTCCTACTGGAGAAAGAAGTTGATCCCAGCCTTTGTTCAGTGGTTTGTTTTCAGGGTGTTCAGGAGAAATGGGTGATTTTCAGCTGGGGGTGTTGAATATGAAATGGGGGAGTTGGAATGGGAGCACACATCTGGCGATATCCCAATCCAAATCCTCCACTTACCACTCAAACCTCCCTTTCTGAAGGGACCCAGAGTTTTGCAAATTCGCTGTCAAGATGTCAAAACACTTTCCTCTTAGAGAAATGTCTAGAGTGCATCTTTGTGCTTTCCCAAGTACCGAGAGGCTCAGGAGAAAGAGCAAAGTGTGTACCCTGATAAAACCGAAGGGGCGAAAATGAGGATCGTGTTGCAAAGTGCCAGTGTGGTGGTCAGCATGTTGGACTGGGATCTGGAAGATTTGGGCTGTAGAACCCACACAGCCACAAAGGCCACTGGGTGAGTTTGGGTCAGTCACGGACTCTCAGCCTGATCTACCTCATAGGGTTGTTGTGAGGATGATTGAAAGGGGAAGAAGGATTGTGTAGCTTGAGCTCCTTGAAGGAAAACCCCAGGATATCAATATAAAAAATAAAATAAAGATTGTGTAGATCCCCCCAAGCCCTGCTTTTGCAGCCAAAGATTTTTCACAGCTTAGGTTTTTCTTTACTGCTCACCTGGCAGCTATCAAGAAAAATGGGGAGCGGGCCATTCGGAGCCTCTACTGGGCAAAGTCTTCCATTGGCACCTGCTGCCCCTTTGCAGCAGGCACCCCAGCTGAATATTGCCCCAGTCAAGGTTTCAAATACCTCTTGTTGCAGTTAGATAATGCGTAAAAATAAATAAATAAATAAATAAATAAATAGTGCATAATAAAAATGAAAATATAAACTTTGGTGCAATTGTTTTCTGCCGCCTGGGCAGTCATGGGGAGTCCATCCAACTTGCAACCTGCACACTTTGAAATGACTTGGACAAAAGGAAGCTCATAAAAATCCTGTTGATGATTTACAATTGACTCTAAATGATTGGAAAACTTATTGGTTTAGAGAACTATAATTATCTTTTTGTGAGCTTCAACAAAGTACTGATTGACAGAAAGACAGAAATTTTGGGGGTTTTGGGGGAATTTGCAGGTTATGAATTTACATGTTATATTTGTGTAAGATCCTTTGGCTTCTTACTTCTTTGTTACACTTTCTTCTTTTCTGTATTTTATTTCTTTTAAGAAAGCAATTATAAAAGCATACATAAAAAAAGAAATGACTGTTTGCAGCAGTCCCAACATCTCTCCCAAACAAACCACAAAAAACAAACAAAATGTTTAAAGGAGCAGAAAAAAGAATTGCAGAAAGCCCCAGAAAGGTCGTGAAGGGAAGGGGAACGCCGGTGTCAGCTTTCCCCAGCGAGTGCTTTGGGGGGGTGGCATGTCAGGGTAGCCAGCACTAGGGTTGCTGGGTAGACCCATGGCAAAGGTGATAAGGAGGGGGGGGGGGTTTGCTGTTTTCATTATGGAGCTCTGTAGTCAACTCCCCAAACCCACAGGAAGGCTGGTATTGTGGTTTGGATAACATGCCAGCCCATCATGGGTACAACAGCCCCTGTTCACAAGCCACTCTGGGAATTCGGCCTGGGTTCACATGCCACAACAACCTTTTGTGAGCACTGTGAATGGCACCCCATGTTGGGTTATTTTGTTGTGCAAACCCAGCCATTCTCTCAGCATCTGAAGGCTCTGGATGGCCTTCAGGAGTTTTGCCTCTGGCAGAGCATGAACGCAAACACCTTTCACAATGGCTGCCGTGTGTGTGAGGAGGACCCAAAATGTTCGAGTGCCAGGTCAAACAGGAAAATGCAGCAAAATGATATACCACGGCAAAGCAAACGGGTTTCTCAGAAGTATGGGGGCATTCAGAGAACAGCAGTCTTTGTGGACTCCACCGTGTGAATATAGCGCTGAATTCTGCATTTCGTGTATCATTTACAGTACCTACAAACAGTCCATGCTTGCCAACACCCTCCTTTCAAGAGAAAAACATGCCTTTTATCTGTATTTTATGGACGTATCCCACCCACCCTCCCACTGTATGCCCATGGTCTTCTAAGGAGACTAAAGGGGCTACTTCTAGTCAGTTGTAAGCATCTCTCCTTTTTCTGATCCCCTTTGAAGTCCTTTTTCTGAAACTCCTTGTCCAAATGTGGGACAATCCTTCGTCCTGCCCTCTTGGAGGAGCCATTTGAGGCCCCACCTGCCAAAGCAGTCACTTTGGGGGCAAGACCCTATCACGAAAAGGTTGCCTCCAGGGCAGAGGGGTGGCTGCTTGGCTCACTACCACCAATGAAGAACTTCTGATTGTCTCCCCAGAACACGCCCGGAGTCGTTCTGAAGCAGCATTTTATGAATGTTCCTGAGCGCGTGTGTCTTGGTCAGGCTCACTCTGTGCATCTTGATGAATGGGCAACTTACGGTGTAGGGGCCTGCCTGCTGCTCAGGCCGTTTAGGTGGATGATGCACTGCATTGCTAATAAATACTTTTTGTGATATCACTTTGTGGAGAAGTTTCAGGGAGGGGCGTCTCAGAAGGTGGGGCAAAAAGCAGAGAATCTCCGCCATTTCTGTTTCTTCTCTTTATTTGACATGGTGTGCAAGCATTTTGTACTGGGTATGAATATTCAACCAGAAGTATTAAGATGGGAATTGCCTTTCCTCTGAAAATCAGGATAAGCAACACCACAATGCAGCATGTAGACATACACTTATCTGTGAATTTTGGTCTGCATTATGCAGCCTAGGCCCAGAACCACTGCCATGGATATCAGTCCTTAGATCTTTTAATTCTTCAGCAATATGTGTATAATAACACCAGTTTCCCAAGCCACCGCCAACACAGAACCCAACTCAAATGCCTTTTGCCTGTACCTTGATCTTTGGATTCTGCTTGTGCAAAGGACTCCAGGTCTTCTTCAATAAGGTCTGCTAGCCGGCTCATGATTTTTGACCTTTCTTGGGGACTTTTGGCAGACCATGCTGGGAAGGCATTTTGGGCAGCTTTAACAGCAGCCCCCACCTTGAAAAAGCAACAGATACATGCATTCCATGTGGCATTCAGCAAAACCAAAAGCACAGCGTGCATTCATGGGAATTATGATGGAGAAGCAAGTGGATTATGGTTTATTCTAGAGGGCCTGGTCAAAAGCTCAGGCTCCAAACCTATAATACACCGTAATAGAGTAAACGATCAATCAACCTGTCCTCTCTTTCCCTACATTTATATCCGTCAGAATCTAGCAAAGCACTTGGGCACCACCAGCTCTCCTGTGCCCAAGTGCTTTGTGATTCGGTTGCACAAGCGCCCCTCTGCTAGTGCTTCAGCAGGGCAAGTGTTTCACAGGGCAACCCAAAATGAGTAGAATTGTGGAATAGATGGTTTGATTTTATATTGGGTTTTATTCAGATGATGAGTGAATGGTTGCAGTGGATCAGTATTTCGTGTTGTGTGTTATTATTTTATTTCCCTCATTAACTGTGGGCATTATCTTTGAAATTGTTGTGATTACTATGGATGTTACTGTTACTGTGTTTTAGGCTGTAAACTGTTCTGAGAGTGTTTGCTATAGAATGGTCTATAAAAACATAACATAAATAAATTTCTGAAAGGAGGGGGGTCAGCAGGGCTTTGCACTCCTTTGTGAGGCTTCCTTTAGGAAACAGTAAATCTCCTTTGCAACGGAGCGAAATCCCACTTGCTTAATGGAATTGGTGGGGCTCTCAGCTTATGAAATGGAATCAGTGGGGTGTAATCACCCCAATGGATGCTGCGAGAGAGGAGGGGGAGGAAGAGGGCGAGGGAGGGATAGCGAGCAACAGCAGCCATTTGGGATGCAAGTTCAATACTCTAGTTATCAGGGCATTATCTTCTGGAAAATCTTGAGCAGGAGTCTCTTTCAAGAACAGAAATTAAGCTTGGCTACTAAGCATTTCATTGCCCCCCACCCACCCATCCCAGAAAGTGGAGACTTCAGGTACAGAGGACACCTTTCCTTAGTGTTACCAGTTAAATGGTATTAGTGCTATTCCACTTTTTTTCCTTAGCAGATTTGCTGCTGTGAGGAAAAGGACAGAAGATGGTGGGGAAACATGGGAGGGTAGTGAGTGGAAGATGGCGTTGTTTGGACCCCTCCTGGGTAAAATTCTGCAAATGAGGCAAGGCAATGCTGCAATAAAGCCCTCATCTGGAAATGTAGGACAATGCACCTTGAGGTTTCGTCTTCTAATTGCTTAGAATTAGAACCACCAGGTGGCAATGTCGAGCTAAGGTCTTTCCTATGCCTCTCTGGATTGCCACATCACTGATTTTAAGTACAACAGCTTTTAAGGACATGAATAAAATGTTTGTTTACAAATCAAGTCACCCCGTGTGCAGACAAGCTGAAGACATAAAATACAAGGTATCCATTAAAACAATGATATAACAATACAAGATAAGAGGAGCAGCAACAAGGATAAAACAGTGCAATGACCTAGAAACACTGAAACGGTTCCTGAAGGGCCTGGGGAGGTGGGACCTCTTCACCTAACACCAAAAAGCACAAGGAAGGCTCTAGGCAACACCTCTCTGTGGTGGGTCTTTGGCACACTGAAAAGTTTGCCTCATTTGGCGGGGATACTTGAAGGATGGGTTAGATGACTACCTGAGGGTCCAGGCATCCCTAATCTCAGAGCTCCAACTTAAATTATGGAAGAGAAGATGGGTGAGAACCTGTGACAACAAGGCAACAACAAAAGTATGTTTCACTGTGCTATCAGGTTGAGTCACCTTTGCTAAGCTGGAAAGGTACAGGCCTGCAGCTGGATGGGTGACCTTATGGGGAAGTGGAGCAGGGAGTCTGGCCAGAGGGCTATATATAGGCCCTTCCAACTCTGCTACTATTCCAGGCAAGTCTAGTCTATTGCAGTAAGAATCAGTCTTGTTGCACCTTCACTAAATGCCAAACTAAATGAATGTGTGATTAAGAAAAGGTGTAGCAGCATAAGGGATTGTATGTCACCCTTAGTCCCTTGAAGGAAAAGTGGGACACAAATGAAAACCTAGAATTTAAAAAAAAATAAGTGAGAGGTTTTTTTAATCATTGCCTTTTTGCCCAAAATGTGCCTTAAGTCACTATTTCACAACAATGGGGTTATACAGAGTAAACAGTGCTTAAAAAAAGATTGAATTCTTGAGGGATAGTAGCTTGGGCCAGGGTCATCCTTAGCACTGGTGACGAAGAAGCTGCTGAGAAGCACCAGCCTAGTGGGCTTTGGCTGTATTAGTTGTAGCAGCAACTGGCAGGGATGTCAGGGTCTTGATGTGGTTGTTGCTTTCCTCGGTTGCTCATTAATGGGAGAAGATGGGGAAGAATGAGACCAAATTCCTGCTCGGAAGAAGGAAGCAGCAGGCACTGAGCTGGCAGAGACTGGTTAAGGAAAGGATCTTGGAGGGGGCTGGAAAGCTTGATAAAAAGATTGGCCCATCTGCTGTGAAAAAGGCCAACTCCATGCTTGGGCCTAATTAGGAACAGAATCGAAAATTGAACCACCAAGTTCTAACCCTCCCCAACCTTATGCAAATCTTTGGTACAACAGCACTTAGAATATGAAACTTTTATGTATAAGATGGGGTATAAAAGTTATCGATAAATAGATGTTGTGTTCAGTTCTGATCACCTTACCTGAGAAAGGACATTACTGAGTTGGGAAAAGCGCAGAGCAAGGCAGCGAAAAAGGTCAGGGGGCTGGGGTAGCTCCCCGACGAGGAGCAGCTACAACTACTGGGACTGTATAGCTTAGGAAAAAGGTGAGTAAGGGGAGACGTGATAGAGGTGTTTAAAATAATGCCTGGAGAAAGTGGAGCAGAAGAGATTTTTCTCTTCTCCCATACACTAGACGTGGGTCATCCCAGGAAGCTGACTGGGGGCAGATTTAGGACAGATCAAAAGATGTACTTATTCACACAACACACAGTTAAACTATGGCATTCACAGCCACAGGAAGTAGTGCTTCCCATCTGGACAGCTTTAAAGGGGGGTTGGACAAATTCCTGGAGGGGGCAACCAGTGGCTACTAGCCTTGCTGGCCACATGCTGAGAGAGGCCTGCCTGCAGGCACCAGTTGCTGGGGAGCCTGGGCAAGAGGCGGTCTTGCACCCGTCCCGCTTGAGGCATCCTGTGGTTTGCCCTGTGTGAACAGAGCCCTGGACGGAGGCACCATTGGTCTAATGCAGCATGGCTTTTATGTTCTAAATGATGATTGGTGTCCTATCCCTCATATATTAATTTTTATTTCTGAATACATTCATACCCCTCGCCATGCATCAGTTTAACAGATATGCAGTATGATCTGGCCTACACGAATTCCACTGATTGATGAACTGTCTCCAGCATGTGTATGCACACAGAAAGTAAAGCAGGTCTTTCATCCCATAGCTATTTATACATTAATATTTATCCTGATAATATTCCAGATCTTCTTTTTTCAGTGGTACAAGGGACAGTGTGCATGATGTTTGCCAGGCTTTTGTTAGGAAAAGTGAAATTGGAAATCGTGAAGCTCAAATAGGAGACATGGATGAGCTAAAGGCGGGCTGAGATTGTTGAGATCCAAGCAATCCTACAGATGGAGAAACTGAACCAAAGAACCTGCAGACAGTGGCTGGTGTGACACCGCTCAGTTTACAGACCAAAGAGTGTGCAGTGGGCAATGCGTGAGGTGCAGCCGCTTCTTCAGGAGACAGTAACTAGGGCCGGCCGGCAGCGAGAGTCAGGAGAGCTGGGCTCTTGAGACGAGCCATGCCTTTGCACCCTGACTGCCCTCTCTCTGGGACATCTCTGCCTGCTGCCCACAATCATGACAGTGTAAAGGAAGAGCAGTAAGCACTAGAGTCCACCCACTGCGTCTCTGCCTGGGAAGCAAGCGGACAGCCACAGCAGCGAGGAAGAGGAGCATCAGCAGTGGAGCGCAATGCAGTGAGTAGGTGGAGGGAGAAAGGCCAGTGGAGGAGGCTTGCCCAACAGCCCTCCTACCCTCGAGCTGTCTCTGAACTGGCAACAGAAGATGGATGCGATGCGCTGGGTGTAAAATGTAGAAATGCACACAAAGGAAGGTGGAAAGGCTTGTCTCTGTGTTCTTATTCTGTAGGACCTGCCTCTGGATTGAGCCTTGTCTGCCGTGGCCTGGGTGAGAGTCCTCCACTGCAAGAAGATGCCTGAAGAGGAAAGACAGGCAGGATGGCAACCAGCTGCTGAGCAGAAGGGGACGGACATACTTGGCCATACTGAGCAAGTGCTGCAGCTGGCCCCCAGAAGCAGCAGTCCTGGCCGACACATGCTTCTTCCCAAAACACCCACTTTGTGCAGGCCCAGCTTAAATGTGCCCTTCATTTCATTCCATTCCATCCCTCATTTTTTTAAGGCTGCAAGATGCTTTGCACAAGGATCTTTTGGGGCAAGAAGCAACCTTTACAAAGCTGTGCACGTATCGGGTAATCAAAAAACTACTCAAAATGGACTCTGTGGGTGGTGCACTAGTCATTGTGTAGTCTCAGCTGCATCGAGAGTAAATTAAAGCTAGCACATGTCTAGAGGAAGGAATAGGGCACCTTGGCAGGTACTAGAGAGGAGCCCATGGGCACCACGTTGCCCATCCATGCCCTGCAGACATTGCTCAAGTGAGATTCCTTTGCGCATGTTGCTTCTGCAGTATATCCTATTCAAAATGGAGTGGGACAGCCTGAGAGCAAGCTATGGAACATGACTGTTTGGCTTTTGTCCATGCCACTCAGTATAGTCTAGTTCAGGTCATTTTATCAATTTATATGCATGTTTTGTGGGGTGTAATGAACTCTGGTGAAAGTATCTGTATTAGTAGATCTAAAATGAAATCAGGTGCATTTGCTGTTCCTTTGGTTAAGCTGGACCTCTCCCTTATTTAAAAAAAAACAAGATTATTTTTATAACTGTTCCATTGACCAAAGGTTGCATTAAGTGACTACAGCAGGTTGTTCTCCAAACATGCTGTGTATCCAAGCAAACTTGTTTAAATGTTTTGTATGCAGCTACTATAAAGATGGCCAAAACAGATTAACTCCTATCCTATCAAAATACTCAGATAGGAGTTTTGAATGGTGCCTGGTTTACCTGCTAACAGATGGTTGCAGGGGAAAAATCTATGGCTAATGGGGCAAGATAAAAATCTAATAAATAGACAGAAATAGCAGCCACATTTCATTTTTTGAGCTGTAAAGTCCCATGAAAGAATTCTATCTGCCTAAATTCAATTCGTGCTGTGTCTTCCTTAGCTAATATTTAATTTCCATAGCCTAATTTATTATTTTAGCCTAGGTTTTTAATTTGTAGGCATTATATATCTTATTTTGGATGTTTAATTTATATAGATACACTTAACACACACAACATACACACATATATAGCATTTAATATTTTGAATATTTTCAACTATTTTGGCCTTTACCATTGCCTATATACTGTGATTTATGTTAAAACTGGATAATTTCAGTGTTTTGCTGTTGTCTAAATGGGTCTGTGACCATGCAACAAACTTGGATAGATTTGGACTTTGGAAAGCTGAGCTAGTTGCTTATCAGCCCTTAAGCAAATATTTGACCAACTGAAGCTGAATGCTAAAGGTTGAAGATGAAACTGAAAAAATATATAAATGGATAGCCCCCCTCTTTGCAACTGTAGTCATTCTGTATGTATCAGAGGCATTTCTTTGACTCAGTTCTTTTGCAAGTTTTTAAGGAGTCAGGCACACAATTATGTGCACAGAAGACCACAGATACGGTTACACCCTAAATGGTCCTTTCTACTTTGCCTTGCTATTGGACTTAATTTCCCTGTTACCACTCTGAGAAGCTCATTTTAAAAAGAGAGAGACTTAAAGGTAAGTATGCGCAAGTGTTGTGTGCTATAGATCAAGGCCTGCACCTAGTGGCAAAACAGGCCGCTTTGATTCCAAAAAGTATTAATAGATTCCGGGTTACATTCTGCAAAATCAAAAATAAGTTAGAATATAAAGCACATTGTACAATTTCAAAAGTTTAGACTGGTACGGGTGAATAAAGGAAAGAGAAAAATGACACTATAATTGATAGTGAACCATTTATATGCCTTAATGGAAGTTTCCAGGGAATTACGTAAAAGTAGCCGATTGCAATTTGTGTGAGAACTTACCTCTTCTCTGCCACTGTCTGGCACCTTGCAATATATTTCTCCTGTCGAAGGGTCATAGGAATCTAAATAGGAGGAGCAAGGGACAAATTGGCCTCCTATATAATTCTCCAAAAACAAGAGCGCCGTTGAGCTGGCCATTATGATTCTGGCTGTGTCATCTGAGCGTTCTCACAACTCCCAGTTTTTAGCACAGATCTATTTATTTAGCCTTGTAGGTCTGAACTCCTCCCTCCTTGGAAAAGCTCCATTGATGCAATCCAAGAATGCAGTTTTCATTACCTGGTCCAACGAGCAATGAAAACATTGGGTCTATAATCAAATGGATGTGTGTGTGTGCACGTGTGATGAAGGCGACAGTATGATTAAGGTTCGAAATTACTCATACCTAAATTTGGACAATGAAATACTACTCTGACTACATCTGACCACACTGGCAGTGACTTTGGGAGCTTGTTTTGCCTTCTCCTTCCATATTCTTACATGAAACCCAAGCCCCAACCTGTTTAGAACACATGGTCGGAACTGCATGGGTTGATACACATAGATGTAATTTGTGGATCATTTTCTTCTGCAGGGGAATTGGATTCCATATTCTTTCAGTTACTTCCATGGAAAAAGGGGGAAAGAGGAGAAATGTTTGAAGGAAGGCAAGATATTCTTCTCTGTGTCCTCATTGTATCCTCTAATACTGGCTTCTATCCCAGTGGGTTTGGGTTAGGTTTTTGTTTATCTTTAAAAGAAAAAAAAAACTCAAACCAAAAGGTCATTTTTTCTGTAATTTGAATGTCTGGTACATGACTCTCAGGAATTTTCCCCCTGCTAATCTGTTACTACTTGACTGAAAACAACGATTACCTAGAAAGAATAATTCTTACATGAATTTCAGGTTGCTGTGGTTCCTGTACTCAATAATACACCACAACACAGCAACTGTTGTTCAATTGGTAAAAGAGTAACTTGACTGGATTGCTTGATGGGCCATCATGCTCTGGTCTGGTGCAGAGTCTGTACAATACACGGTATTTGAAACTTCATGAAGCTGCACATTGCCCCATTCTGCCAAGCAAAATGAAGACCTACAGACATGTTAGGTAACTCCTCATGAACTATACCTGCCCCTGCTTCTCAGGTCCTTTACCCCTTCACAAACTTGATCATCAAGGGGTAAGTTTAAATTTAATCTCATCCATGTGAGGAAGCATTTGGAATTTTCCACATGGAGGCAATTTTACACACAGTTACCTGATCACTGTGCTCCCTAACTGGGGCCAGTATTCCATGAAAATGTGAAGGTAGTGGCCTTCTGCCACCTGGAAGACTAGAAAGCGAAGTGGGACTAGGCATGAACTGACCTGTTTCCACGGGATATATCATAGTGCCTAGCAGTAGAACCCCATCTACTACTTTTTAGAAGCCAGGATGTGCTCCTCTGATCAGTACCTAAAGAAAAAGCAGACTAAAGAACTCCACAGCTACTCTTTGAAACATATGAAAAGGAGAAAATATTATAGCTACCCGTCTTTAAAAAAATGACACATAGGGCAGGTTTCCATGTCACAAGAAGCCATGGCAATTTCTTACCCTTGTTCAACTGTCATGTCATCTGGACCCAGCTGTAGCATCTCCATGTGGTACTTTTAGTTTCCCCAAACAAAACATGTTCTAAAACATGTGTCAGCACTTCTTCTCTGGTTGTCTAGACCCAGGATTTTCATGTTACCAGTTTGGGGATGGAAACCACACAAAGTCCCATGATCAGAGCAGTCATGGAAGTGGGTCTACTTCACTGTCTACTACCTTCAAGCTTCCTTCTAACATGTACATCGTCACCCGCTTTATTCCTATTAGCTTAGTGATTACCCATCACTCTTTACTTTTAGAAACAGGGAGAAAGTGAGTAACGGCACAGAGGAAAAAGGAGGCAAAAATGTATCATAAAATAATGTGCTGGGGGCTGGAGTGGCTGGGAAGCACTGCAGAGATTCAGGTACACTTGGGAGGGGAAAGAGAGAAATCCAGTGGACCAGTCACTACAAGACTTGTGAAGTCTGTAGGGAGCAGACGAGTAAGGAAGACTTTGATCATGGGAACTGCTGGGATGCCTGGCAAGACCAGGAGGATAGAGTGGGAAGCAGGATAGGTGCTTCACTTGAGGAACAACAGTATCATCTGACTAGTTAGATGCAGGCAAAAATCCACACTGTGGAGACTGCACAGGGTGGTTTGCCATGATCTGTGAACCCAGCCATTTAGTAAAGCTTCTGACAGGGGGAAAGTGCAACATATGTTTCTAAACATTCAGGCAAAGGTGTTATATTCTGACACACACCTGTATGGCTTGAAAGAAGGGCATCCTTTTGGTCCTTCATCATCAGCTATACCTTCTTTGTCAAGGTTTTCAAGTATTTATAAAAGACAATGTGAAAAGAAGCCAGTATTTATGCTCAGATCACTACTTTATTATACTTCTACAATTAAAAAATAAGATTAGCCATTATTGGACAAATGGTGTCTACACAAGTAAGTTATTAAATAAAATTGGGGTGGAAAGACATTAAATTTCTAGATGCAGCATTATATGATGTTTTCTGAAACAGAAGGAAGCAGGGTTCTTTGAAAATCTATTTGTATAAAACCTGCAATCTTTTAGCCCAATTTAAGTAATTTATGAAATCATGTGCAGCAAGGAAGCACCTCCTCAAAAAAATTGTAAACAAAGTTTAAGGCTGGAAGTAACATGATGAGTCACCATCCTTTAATAAATCACTCTGATTAACTTTTCTTAAAAGTCCAGTAGAGCTACTGACAGGGGATGATATTTTAGGAGGGGAATAAACTGTAACTTGTGCAATGAGAAAGTGCAGAGGGTTCTTCCCTGTTGGCATATTGTTTTGCAGCAATGAAGGCCTCAAAATGTTTGCAGAGCATTCGATATTTCATTTCCTCCCCTTTGTCTTTGTTCCTTCAACTGATATGACTGGATTCATCAAATAAGCATATTTGGACAAATGATTTCATTTGGTTGGATTATAGAAGTCCTGGCACAGCTATCATTCTTTAATCTAAAATGAAAGAAAAAGCATCGTTTGAAAAAGTGAAAACATCATTGAACAGACAGTAACTTTTCTACACTGAAGTGCCAAAGTGCACCAGCATGCAGGCTCAGCACCAGGTCTGAGGATGCTCGGAGCAAAGTGCTCCTTCTTTCCATGAGTTACCTGAAAGTGGAGGAGGGAGTGCTGGTACACCCCATTGCACTTCCTTCCCCTTCTAAAGTTGGGTCTTGTGCTGAGTGGAGACATGCTGGATGAGGAAAACCTCAGCAGCTGCCCTTTCCTTTCTTTCCAAAAGGCTAAAGAAGCCACCCCAACCTAGTATTCTACAGATGTTGAGACTGCAGCTCCCATCATTCTCAACAAAGGAGTCGCATCCAACTTACTGGGAAGGCATCAGGCCGGGGAAGGGGCTAAAAAGTTTGGGACTCTTTATTGAAAGGGGAACAGATAGTCAAGGGGGTTTCAATAGACAAGATAGATTATTCCTCTGTCTCGAATAATCCTAGAACGTGGAAAGAGAACAAACAAAAAAGGCCTTCACACAAACACTTTACTTGATGGCTACAAAGTGTGAAGAGAGGCAGAGGCAGGGTCAGACTGCTTTAAAAATGGATTGTGCGTGTGTCTGGGGAACAGGTATGCTCTTAATGGGGTAAGTCACAATGGCTAAACAGAACCCCTTTGCTCAGTTGCATTCTTTGGAATATTAACTGTGTGTGGGCAGGAACACTAGGGCTGCTTCTTTCACGGCTTTCCTAGAAGCCCCTGAAGGGCCACACTAAGAACGGATGCTGGAGTGCATAAGAGGTGAGCAAAGTCGTGCCCATGGGTCCCCATGTGCCTCCAGGCAGCTTACCAGGTCCCCAGGGAGGAACCCTATTCCATTATTTTTTGGAGAATATTCTTCTGTTTTCTTCCTGGCAGCAGGAATTGTAACAAAGGGACATGGGAACCTCCAGCTGGAGGCACTGGTAAGTGGTTGGGGGGGGGGGGCTAGAAATACTTGTGGTTTTTCCACTTTCACAGGGGTCCTGTGCCCCAACTCCTGTGAATCTGGAGGGCCAACTATACGTGATCTGACTTGCATACAACTTCAACTTGAAGATGAATTTCTGTTTTCTTAGGAACAGAACACATTTGTAACCTGGAGACTGTCCGTACCCTAGTAATAAATGTACCAGTAGAATGTGTGCTTTTGTGTGTCCATGCATGTTTTATGAACCAGTCCCCTATAAGGTACTAAAATGACTGCTTAGGTTTTTTTCCACACCTCCATTTTAAGACTGATGGACTCGCGGTGTGGATCCAGGCCATTTAGATACATCCAAGCAGCATATTGTGGGCTAAGGAAACTGAAGTGGTGCTAATTTCCTCCTCATTCAAGTGGCTGACCAAAGCACTCATTTTCTGAGATAGACAAGCTTACAACAAACTGATGCTGAACCAACCGAGGGTAGACTGCCCAAGCCTCTTTTGGAAAGCCCAATCAAAGCAGAAGCAATGCTGGGCAAGCAGCCTCCCTCAGCTGGTACTAGAAAAAGCAAACCCCCAAGAAAATACAAGTTAAAACTTGAACCTCAGGGCACAGAACACATGATTAAAGAACTATAAAACTATAGTATTAAAAAAATACCGTACCTCGGTAACAACTCCTGCTGCTATGGTGGATCCACTGTAGCGTAACATAAACCTTCCAAGTTCTTTAAAATCTTTATAAAGTTCTACAGCAACAGGCCTTTGTGTTTGCAGTTCTATTAAAGCATTTTGTCCTTTAGTCAGACACCTAAAAGGAGGAAAATGTTAATACACAGAGTGATATTACTGTGAGAAGGGATATTGTTTGTGTGCGTACATGCGTGCGTGTGTACATGTGCAAGAGAAGAAGAGAGACAGACAGACAGAGAGCAAATATTTCTGACAGATTCAGAATAAACAGTACCTCAGCTTATATTGGGATACCTTGCGATCCAGTTGGTAATACATAATCATAACTGATTATCATCATTGATTATTCTCTCCTCAATTTTCATAGGGTACACATTCTAGTAGAGCTTACTATTTGATTTTTTTTCAAATTTCTAAAACTGAAATTACCAAATTGCCCTAAAAATACTTACTTAGGTTTTTTCTTTGTGACTTCACCTGTATTCTTGTGAAGTACACTCAATAATCTTCTAATGGTAGCAGGCTCACTTACAGTTTGAAAATGTAAAAGCACCTGAAACAACAGTTGATGGCAATTAATACTTTAAAACCACTGCTGGGGAGGGGGGGATTAAAAACATTTCCCAAAACATTCCACCTAGCAAAACATTTTGCACAAAGGCAAGGTGAGGCCTTACATGAACTTATGATGTTAATACAGTCTCACTGGTGTATTGATCTATTTGAGGTAGCACCTTGCTCTTTTCTGCCTTTCAAGTAGGACTTCTGCCTACTGTTAGAATCTGCAACTCTGAGCCCCCCAAGAATCACCACAATAAATATAGCAATCTTCTTAAAGAACAGTGGGATCAACTTTTGTACACACTCAAACTAACAGAAAAGCAATACTCATATAACACCCAAACTTGAGTGCTGAAATGTTAAAAACAAAATAAAGCATGGAAACTTTTGAAAACTAAATGAGTGAAACACTCACAGGGAATCCTTTGGTGATGGGAATTTCAATATTGAAGATAAGAACCCGGGCTCTGAAACGTGTGCAGGCTTTGATAGGTTCCTTGGGACAACAATATATACAGCCAACACTGTAAGAAAAATGACAAAAAATGTATGTACTAAGAGCAGCTTCATAAAGATTTTTAATGCAACCATTCTAAAAAAAAAAAACCAAAAACAGGTTTAGCAGCATATTAAAAAAATGGAGCATAGAGTCTCGCTCCCTTCTCACTCAACCTACAACAAGGTGCTATTGCCCTGCAGCCGATCCTGTCCTTGTGTCCAGACTGGGACAGGGAGAGAAAAATTATTCAGAAGTTCAGTTTCTTTCCAACTGGTTTGACGGCAGAAATTCTCCTGCTGGGTACCCGAAACTAATGCCTCTAGTACCTTTGGGATACTAAACGTGCGTGCACATCTCAGTAGGCAAGAGAGGGCACTTCTGTGACTGTATGACAGAAGGCTTCATTTTATATATGAAATTCAAGCAGTCTGATTTTTCTAAAGACTGCAAAAATTAATAAACAAAAGCCCATGTATAGTTGCTGCAAATGTCCTGTTTGTTCATGGTGCAATGAGCACAGAGAAGTGGTATTTGTTCAATAGAAGTATTCTAATCTATTTACAAGCTTTAGGCTACACTCTTATGGGCCCAGTACTTTTTTGCCTGCTACCCTCAAACTCAGAGGTGTTGGGGGCCTGGGGGTGATTTAGGTTTTCTTTTTTAATAGAAATGTTAGTTCCTGTGGATATTCCTTAATGGGATAAAACTTTTTATCCCATTAAGGAATTTGGGGAATATGTCCATTCCCTACTGATTCTAGTTCATTTCTCCCTCATTCACATGAAAATTGAGCAGATGAATGATTTCACTGCTCTACCCTGGAAATTAGAAGAAGCCACCAAAACAGCTGCACCCATTGGCTTCATTCCATATAAGGCAGAAGGGCCAATCAAATTAAATGAATCTGAATCATACCACTACAAACATTATAGGTGAAACATTCTTCAAATGTAAAACTAGTGTCAGAGATCAACTGAAAAAAAGGCATTTGGGGAATATGGACTCTGCACCCAGTGCAACCCAAGTTGATCACAAACAGAGAACGCCCAAATTAAGGAGGGGATTGGATCCCCCTCCTCCCCGATCTGTTGCTACATTTGCAACTGACTAAAAAGCAGGCTTAATAGGGGTTCCTCCAAAACTGTAATGCAACAGGCAGCCTAATAAGCATATGCTTGCCTTCACACATTACAAGAGGAGGGAGTTACATGAGCAGCAATGCACACCATGGTTCTCTTTCTCAGAGTGCAAATAAGGTGCAAAACATCATGATAGGAATCTGTTTGAACAGGTTTGAACACATGCAATTCAAAATCAATCAATCGATCAAGACATGGAAAGAAGCAGGAGGTAGGAACCTAGGAGAAGGGAGGGATAAAGCAGTCACAAGGCAGGATCGTGATTTCTGTACTACTTTACCAGGCCTTCGAGGAACAAACCTCAAAAGCTACAGCTTGAACGTTGGGTGTGGATGAGTTTCTTAACGTATGTGCCAGTTTCATCTTCTGTGTAACGTTTTGACATTTATATGAAGAATCACTGGAAAGTAACTTTTCCAGGACTATCTAGTCTCACCTTTTCTATAATTTCTGCAATGCCTCCCTTTCTGTTTTCTTTCTAGAGCACTATCTTCTCTCTTCATCCTTTGACCTGTCCCACTCAGATTATAATGTCATGTTTCTGCTACTAACAATATTAAGAGTGCTAACGACACAAACATAACTGTAGTTCAGCAGTTGCTGGAAACTTTTGAAAAGCATCAATGATATATGCCATCTTTATGTTTATTTGACCACTCTCCCTCTACTGCTGTCTAGAAATTTAGATAAACATTCAACCAAATCATGAAGCATCTCCTATTAATCTCTGACCCCACCAATTGTTTGATTAGGACTGAGATTGCTGCCAGTTTAAAATTGTCTTTGCACGCAAGTGTGATGGTTTGCAACTTGATAGTTTTAAAAGACCAGGTAGCCGACCTCCCACACCCTTCCTCTGCAACCGGTAAACCACTGATTATCAAGCACAACGGTTATAAAGCTTCACACTAAATATAAACCGTTGCTTAGGCAAACTCTTTTCTGCACTCACTTGATTTTGATGATATCCATGCCAGTCAAAACGAGACTAACATGATCTCCTGCTGCAGCCCAATCCACTGGTTCATCATGTAGGGCAATTCCTAGAAATGAGTAAAAGCAGAACTGAGCAGTGAACTACCTTGGTTTAACAGCTACAAACAGCTCTGTTTTTGCCAATTCTGCTGCATCAACCACTACTCATCAGTTTTCAGTATGAATGAGGCGATAGTAAAAGCTGTTGACTAAAACCTCTGAGAAAACAATGTCGTTTGTTGTTTTTTTAAGGAACTACCATTTTTCGAAGGAACCGCTACCTCATTTATTCATAGCGTTTTCTGCAAGTCACGGCATCGAGCGAAATGTATGTCACACTGCGCAATGTATGTCACAACGCTGAAAGTATGACTGCACAATAATTTGAGAATCCTCCCATTCCTTATTGTCCATAAACTGTTACATGTCTTAGTAGTACCTGCTTTCAGTTTTCAGTAAGTGAGTTTACGTTCACTTTCAACGTAACGGTGAAATAAATGTGTGAGTAATGCAACATACTAGAAAACTGACTGCTAGAATACCTAAGTCATTTGCAAGAGTTACTGAAGAATCCCAAAGATGAGAGAATAATGAAATGCACATTTCCAGGGCTTTGAAGCATTTGTGCGTGTTGGAAACAGTAACTGAAGAACAGGACGCAATTTTAGGAAACCGTGCATTGCAAATATTGCACACAGTCTGAAAGCACTTATTACATTTACAGACAAAACAACACTGTCATGGGTAACATAATAGTTGATTTGAAATAAAACCCCAAGTCAGCTTCTATCTGTAAAGGATACACATACACTAAAAATGAAAGAAGTAGAATAAGAATATCTAACGAAGAGCGTTCAGTATCAGGAAAGAAAGGGCATTAGATTGGGTCAGCTAAAAATAAAAACAACCAACCAGCAGTGGGAAACAAAAGGGATGTGCTACCCCCGAGTTTGAAAGATAGGCAACCAACCAAACCAAACTTGGTAGAAAAAATAATCAGCTGCAGCAACTGAAATGACCCTGCCCTGAATACCGACTAGCCACACTTCGAATGCGGAATGGGATGCTGAACGAAGTCTCTCATAGTAACCGCAGAAAGTGGGCAGGTTCACATGAAAGGGGTGGCTCTTTAAATAACCTGACCGCAAACCATTTAGGAATAAGGTAAGAACTGTGTCTGGAAACCAGTTAGACACAAATGTTGGCTGACTAAAACACAACTAATGCATTTGTAGACGGAAACCCCAGAATCCACTCTGGTAGCCAACCAATGAAGTTCCCTAGCACCTTTCAAGGCAACACCATGTAAAATATATTGTTGGAAATCCTATCTGGCTGTGATCAAGGCACAGTTAACCAAAAAAGTGAACCAACTTGTATGAAACTACCAATGGCCACAGCTGCTGTTCAAAGGTCCCGAAACAAAGCTTTTATGAAACATTTCACATATCAACAGAAATCACAAGAACTCATTGTAGGCTTTCAGATGTGATAGTCCTGATTATCAGGTTCGTAAACTGTTTACCGTTGAATCCCAAAATGAGCATATACTATACCTTTCACAGTGCAAGTTTCATTAGGAGGCATTGCCAGCAGCCGGTCACCAACTTGGACATAGCCTGCTTCAATTTTGCCAGTTACGCAAAATCCTGATCCTTGGTCTAGAACAAACATTAAGGTTTGAGAAAATGAACAAAAATGAAGTAATGCACACCTGTTCTGGAAGCTGTAGCAACAGGAACACAGATGTTCAGTGAAATAAAAATAGCTGCAATAGCTGACTATTAGTCATATCTCAATGAAAACTGAGCACTTATTCCAGAAGTCTTTGCCATTTGTTCTTCGATAGGATATGCTGCACTAGCTTTAAACCTTCTCTGCCCGTTCATCCTCAATCCTCTCTCCTGCCCCTCCCTTTGACAGTTGTAGGTTGATTCATTCTGTATTATGTTAGTAACAAAAATGTCTCAAACTTGAACATATTAAATAAAATCCAACTAGTGAAAGTTCTGTTCACTGTATGAAACAACCTGTCTTCCTGAGAAAATCGCATCCTCTTAAGCAAACCACACGTTAAAGAAAACAATATCCTTTGATCATCTCCCAACAATCTGACAGTCTCCCAAATCTTCAATAAGGTATTTGTAATGTTTAAACAGAGTGGCATCACGAAGCACTGGGGTGACCAACCCAGCATCAAAAGCCATACATACTCTTATTTTTCTATAGACACCATTCCCAATTTACAGGCACAGGGGTTCAGATATGGCATGCTTCAATGTTGCATAGTTCAACTGGGATGCCTGGATGGAAAACACATTTTAGGAGAGTTCTGCTCTCTTTACCCATGGTGAAACTGGGGGCAAAAATCCTCTTGGATTTAAAAAAAAAATAATCAGATTTCAGAGCAGCAAGGTGTTTTGTGCTAAGAAGAGGTCATGGGTTAATTAAAGGGGTTACAGGTACCAACCTTGGCATATGCTTGAAATCCTTAATTGAATTAACACAAGCCAGAAATCCTAAGAATTGTCAAGCCAGTGCTCCTGCATAGCTATATGCTGAGCTGGCTTGTCGAGTCACCTTTCCTAAGCTGGAAAGGCACAGGCCTGAAGCCAGAGAGGTGACCACATCTGAAAGCGGAATGGGAGTTGGACTCCATGGCATATAGGTTCCTTCCAACTCTAATTTTATTCTATTTTATTCTATTCTGACACATATCACAGTGCATATTGAATATTACACCAATGCAATGTCATTTGCCATGCACTGAGTTTGCCACACCTGTGATTGCATTACAGCCTGTGCTGGGAATCATGATATAAAAGATGCAATCCTATGCAAGTTTAGAGAGAGAAAACTATGTTTGTGGGGCATGTGGGCCCTTTACTGTCTAAACTTGCTTTCATAGGACTGTGCTCAAAATGAGTAATATAATCAACAGGAGCTTTTTATAAATATTTTAAAATAATGTTTCACACACAAATAAAGTCACTTCTTTAAAATATTTGAAGCAACTTCACTACTAACCTTTAAAAACATCGGATACACATAATCTGAATGGTTTATCCACTGACCTTTGTGGCGGCTTGAAAGAATCTGTAAATAAACCAAGATATTCTATTAGCAGCCATGCCCTTTACTCGCGTGCAGCAAGCTTTGTGATTTTGTCATCTCTGCATTCCCCCAGCTCTGTTTTGCAATTGTTTTAAAACAGCCTTCAACCTGTGGCCTTCCAGATATTTTGAACTATAACTCTCATCAATCCTAGCAGGCATGGTCAATGCTCAGAGTTAGGGGAGCTGTAGCCCAAAACATCTGGAGAGCCCCAGATTGGAGAAGTCTGCTCTAACATCTTAGAAGTAGGTACCTACCAATTTGTTCTAGCAAGCATTTCCCTTCATACCATTTGGTCAGCTCACTCGACTGACTTCTTGTGACAAGATTTTCACCGCCAAGCCCACTTGTAGGGATGTAAGCTACATCCGACTCCTGGTTGAGAGAAGTGTTTGATTTGCAATGAGAAAAATGGCAAGCAACTTTTAAAGTATTATTTCTAAGCTTCTGAAACTCAAGGCAAGATGCATTGCTTTCTCGGAAGGTAAACGAAACACACTTAACTAGTTACTGAAGTTAACCAATAAGGCCTCCAAGCTCTGGAAAATTTTAGAAAAATGCTTATGCAGCAACCTGGTCCTTCCCCTTCACTGTTTTATTCAGCACTTCTCCCCCATTTTTTAAAGAAAAAGACTACCCAATGGTATTTTCCAGCTGAACTTATTAAAAACAGGGTTCAAAAAAGTCACTTGCTCGCCAGTGGTGAAAGCCCCTTCCCCATTTGATAAGTACCACTGTGTTTCCATAAAATGTCCTGTTTGTCTTATACTGATTCTCTTTTCATCTTGTTCACCAGCTTTCAAACTTCTTCAGATTCAACAGTAACTTAAGGCACCAGCCTCACAGAACAGGACTCATTTTCAAAACTGCCAGCTACCAGCATATTATTATTATTATTATTTTTGCAGGGGGAAGTCACAGTCAACCACCAATCATGCAATTTTACCACAGCATACTGTGGGGAGGGGGCGTTTTAAACAAAACAAATTAGTGCTATCCATTTCATCACACCTTTAGAATAGAGTGCATGCCAAGTTTCCTGATCAAGGAGCATTTCACCATCCTATCCCATGAAATACTGGAGGTGGTCCTTGCAAACTTACCCTGATAACTCAGTCACCTGAATTGCATGTCATTGTATTTACCTTAAAGCCAGCTTGCTTAAGGAACTGCCCAAGTTTACTGACAATTTCTTGAAATCTTTCCTGTTGCCAATTGACCTGTAATAAAAATATAATAACTCTGAGGGAGCAAGAGAGGTGTTGGAGATTATTCTCAACACAAATAAAAATGTTATCTTACAAAGAGAGCAGAAACATCAGCATTGGATGGCATTCTTGGTAAGAGTTTCTGAAGGAAGATAGAGCCTTAATTTCCATAAGATAAGAGCATCTTCTGTTTTAGAATATATTTTCAGATTAAGATGCTGGACTGAGTTCAAGCTGAGTTGGCAGTATTTGTGTGCTTATAACAGAAAATCAATATTAAGAAAATGACAGAAAATACCTGGTCCATTTTATTGACTGCAACTGCCAGCTGGGTTACGCCAAGGGATCGAACCAACAAACCATGCTCTCGTGTCTGCCCACCAGTCTCAAACCCTGCTTCAAACTCCCCTCTGCTGGCATCCACCACTAATATAGCCACATCTGCCTAAGAAAGAAGCACAGCTGTGAGGCAGCATCCATTCGTATTTGCTAGTAATAATGAAGTAACCAACCACCTGTAGAACATTTGCCTAGACCCTGTTCTTCTCTCCCCTTGCCATGTACTATTATTTATTAAATTTCTATACTGTCCAACATTTGAGTCACTCACATGAGTAACACCCACCATGTTACAGGAATGAGAATCTGAGAGAAGTTCTCAGTAGAAAATGTCTGAGGAATATTCTCTTCCCACTGACTGTTTCAACAAGAAACTGCACACAAGCAAACCAGAATATAGGTGGTGGGAATTTCCAATGAGTGAAAGTGCTACAGGATTCCATTCAGTAGGTTTTCACATTATATTTGATGGTACAACTGTGCAGCTCACCTGTGCAGCTCCTGTAATCATATTTGGAATGAAGTCTTTATGGCCAGGAGCATCCATCAATGTAATAACTTTTGTCTTTGTTTCAAATTTGGTCATACCTACATCCATCGTCACTCCCCTAAAAACAAAGCACAGGCATACAATAAATCATTTACAATCATTTCCAAAGTGTGTCATGCATACTAATTGATGACCTAGCATTTAAAGTCATCCACCATTTTTGATGGAGAGAAAATAAAGAAGAGATTGACAAAAAGAAAAATGCTTTATATCACTGCTGTTGACTTTATTATATTGGTATTTGTACTTTTTTTAACATCTTGTTCATGTGGCAAAACCACTATCACATAGGTTCAAGAAAGCAAACCTTGGAAGACAGGTTGTGTGCCAAGACAGGACAAAGGTGGGAATGTGTTCAGTTGCTATCTGGGCTGCCATGTTGCAGCATATGAAAGATTTCTTACCCACCAAAACAGTGTCATCAAATGGCTACAGCACAACTGACACTAGTCATGTACTTCATTCCTAGTTCTGCAAGAATACAGAAGGATGCCCACATCCCCAAAAGTAAGGCCAATAAATCCACAACAATCGTTTCTGGAGTATACATATATTCCTCAGCTGTGGAACAGTTTTCCTATATGCTAAAAGCATGAAAACTGCAGCCATACAATGAATTATGTCCTGGATACACAAAAAGGGATAACAATCCTAAAAACCATAGCATTTTGTATCGTTATAGTCTCAAATTGAATCACATGTATCCATGCTGACAATAAACAGATACTACAAAAAGTACAAGATAATTCTAACTAAAATGTTGCTCACCTCTCTCTCTCTTCACCTGTCTCATCCAAGACCCAGGCATAAGCAAAGGATGCTTTTCCAGCTTTCTTAGATTCCTGTTCATATTTGTGCATTGTTCGTTTATTCACATTTCCCAGAAGGTACAGCAAATGACCCATTAGAGTACTTTTTCCTGCATCAACGTGTCCTAGAATAAGAAATCAGTTTGTATTATACTGATGGACACATATTTAAATCCATACTAATCCTAAGGTAAAGGCAACAAATAGTCATTATATTTTTTAGTAAAAAATACCTATTATCACTAGGTTAAGTAGTTGCTTTCCTCCTTGTCTCTTCTCCAACTCAGCTTTCACATCTATTTGCTGTTTTGACTTTCCAGATTTCTTCACTGGAGTTGGTGCCATTGTCAGTTCTTCTGATGCTTGAACATTCTGGGATGGTAATGTTGGCTTAGGCAGAATCTCAGTTATACCCAAATTGGTATTGGCATCTCCAGCTGAAAGTCCTTTCTGTGGCATAAATGTATTATGGCCATTCTCTTCAACATTCACACTAGAGAAAGCAAAGATTGGATTTACAAGAATATACAAAAACAGAAGTTCTATAACAACGTGGAACAAATGAAATTAATTCTTGCACATTTTTTAAAACTTCAAAATAAAGAAAATAAAAGGACAGTAATAAAACTACTAGATAGCCACAGGTAATGGCCGGGTTCCTACAGACTATTCTTATAGTAGTGTATGCACAGAATTTCAATATTCAAACTGTGACTGTGGTTGTGGTGTGTCTGAACACAGTGGGGATGGATCATGTAAGGGTTAAAGAGCCCTCACACAACCTTCAAACAAGCCATGGCCTATGTGAGAAATTTCTCATTTTCTATGTTTTGATATACATTCTAGCCATGAAAATGTATAAAATGCACTGATATACATCCACAGCTATTTAAAATTGTTAAATAAAATGTACTTGTGCAATAACTTCCTCCCTAACAAGCAGCAGCTACGGGACAGTGCCAAAACTTATGCTGAAAAGAAACATTACCTGTACTGCACCACCAGCAATAAATTGAATTAGACAAGCCCTTATTAAAGTGATGGTACAATGTCCAAGAGACACAAAAGAGAGGTTTCTACTGAATAAGATGCAGCCTGAGAACCATTATTGAACCCTTGCACAGTTCCTCCCCACTCTTCTGGGTTCATATGGCACAACAGGCCACCATCACAGCTTGAATAGCCAAAACTGCTGCCCACATGTGCCACAGCCCCACAGATGGCTTAAATAAAATGCTATGTATAGCCCTGCAAAATGGGCCAGTTTGCACCATCGAACAGCTGAACATGTCCCAAGGGCTTACCAGAATAGTCATATAACCATCTGAATCAGTGGTCAGCTGCATTGTCTGGCCAAGTCCTGAAAGAATCCTGCATTATTATGTTCTCCCAGATTTACGTCAGATGCAAAACTGAGTTATGATCCACCTCACTACTCAATATGGCTACACAGGGAGGTTACCAAATGGTTATACTGACACTATACTAGGTTATCATTGACAAAGAGCCACCTGCCCTTACTTGCAGCACTGGCTTTATTAGACAGATGGCCCTCCATGTATAAGCAATATTGCTACAACACCTGGTAAAACACATGGTCCTGCTTCTGAATGGACAGCATTCAGGGTCTTCTTGCACATGTGGAGCTCTCCAGGCAGCCTTTAGGATCAGGACCATAGTCCCCTATGAGCAAAAACTGTTCCTTACTCAGTTCCTCTTAATCAAGCATCTCAGTCTTTACCCGTATACTCCAAGGTTTGACAAAGGGAAACTGTGAACTGTGTTTTAATTTCTAATTTGAAACTGTCAAAGCATGCAGAAAAATCCACCCCGCCCCCCCGGTGCAAGGGGAACAGGTGGAAGGGATACAGATATGCTGAGGTAAATCACTGAGGGTCTTTGCTGCAGCTGGCTTTGTTTTCTTTCATAAATTCATTATACAACTATGGATAATTATTTTACTCTCTAGGCCTCATTTTTTCTGAGGGGAAAAAAGATTACAGAAAAATAAATTCAGGGAATCCAGTTTAACCTGTCCTAATCCTCAACTCAGAAAAATGTCAGCATTCATAAATGGAAAGTATTATATACAAATAGGCTTCTAGCTGGCAATCTGTGTGATGACAGCAGGCTATTTCCCTTGCAACTGACCAAGGCTAAGTCACTAGGGACAAGATTTTATCCAGCCTAACTAAACAAAAGCCTACATGCATTCATGAGACAGACCAATCAAGGTAAGAATTTTTGTTGCTGGCAGCTATTCCAGATCTCTACATACTAAGAAAAGAGGTATGTACTACATACTATACACCTCTTGAACTAGTTTCAAAATACTGCATCAAGGATAATCAGTCACATTATCTTCAGTTATCCATCAATAAAGATTATATCTTTGTATATTTAAAACTTGTATTACTATGGTTATTTCTTGAATAACAAAGAACTAATAAATATATAGCTGATCTTTTTTATTCTCCCAAACTTGATATAGCAATACCTATTATTCCCTGACTGCAGCAACTAGCAAATATTGGCTTCTTGGCAAAATGTGGGTTATTGAAAGGTATCACCTGGTCTATCAGAAAGCACCCTATGTCTTTCTGCTTTTCAAGTTTGCAGAAACAGCTGTTTCAGTGTACAGGAAGAGAGGGAAGAAAGGTGTTAACCTTGAAAGGATGAAGTAGGAAGACTAGCTTTGGAACATCTGGCCAGTTTCTCAAAACACTCATCCCCTGAATATTTAATCTTTAAGCAGTTTAATAAGGAAAATGTCACCTGAGCTATCATGGCCCCTTAGCCCATAGACATGGGATTGTTAAGCTTTGTTAACACTCTCCCTGATTCATTTCTGGTACGCACTCTTACGCAATGTAACACAACACTATTTTGTAACTTGAGTCACAGGGCAAGTGAACACTCAGTACAGTGGACACAGGCCTACAGATGGATGCAGAAGTCCTTTTTTCTGTGCTCTGAAAAAATTACCCTTCAATTAACTTATCTTGCAATTATTCAAGTTTGCAAAGTTGTATTTTTGAAGAAACCTCCAGCAAATTTAGCACAATGTTAACTGGCTAGCTGTTCTCTCTATGCTACTCAGAGTGAAAGGATTTTTTAAACTCACAAATGAAAGATGCCTTCTTCTGAAAGTAATCATGAGTCAAACAAGAAGCCATGCTGTTTAGTTCTGTAGCATATTTAATACTAAATCTCTGTAAAAATAGACCAAAAGGAAAATCTTGCTACAGGTGCACTGTTCTGGGGGAAGAGTAATGCAAGTGTACCTTGAGAAGGATGAAGGCTTACCATGGAACTTCAAAGCCAGTAGCTTGTTTCTTTCCAGACACAGTCATTTTGGTAACTTTTGGCACAATGTCAGATTCAATTCTGGTTGTCTGGGAATCTCTGACTTTTCCTGGCATGAGAGGAAAAAATAAATTTGTAGCATAGAAACAGAGCAAGCAAATTGAATTTCCAGACTTTGCTTTGATATTGTCAATGAATAATATTCATTGAAAGGAATGGCTTATATAACTATAAAGGTAAGACCTAGTAACAAGTTCTTTCTGAAGTATAAAATTCTGAAGATATCTGAAAACTCTGGACTGGTCTCTTAAAATTTTTAATTACCCTGAGCTTTTAGAACAGAAAAAACTGAAAATCTGAAATGAAAAAGTAGAAATAATGATTGTGTATTCACCTCATGGCTCATGATGTTCCCAAAACTGTCAGAATCTCATGTCCTTCATGAAATTTGACATCCCAGTAAAGGACAAAAATCCAGCATCCTGTAAGCAGATGCTTGTGCAGTAAGATGTCCTCCTCCTCTTCTCAATCCAGCAGAGTAGATTATGGGTTATGAGGGGCACATGGGTATAGAATCATCCCTTCTGCATTCTACTCATCAAATCTATTCTGTTAGCATCAGAAGTTAACCAGGTACTACCCAAAGTTTTAATTTTTTTTTAAATGAAATGCCTCAAACTTCAAGTAAATGTGGTTCTCCTTTTTAACCTTATCTTTTCTTGAGGAATCAAAGCTGCATATTAGAATGTGAATATTATAAAATAATTTAACAATCTTCTTCACTCTCCCACCTCCAAATGCTCTGCCAGGTCTTTGTTTCTCCTTTCAATCATATTGTCCAGTTTTAGGATGCAATGCCGATGTAGGCCTATTGTTGCCCGATTGTACCATTCTTGCTTCTCCCTATAAATATGCCAAGAAAGGCGGGGGGGGGGGCACCATTCCAGAAATGTTTTTTCCAAGTCTCTGCACCTCTGAACTTTTTCCTATGGTGTCCCAGGTGTGTTACAGCCATTGTGATAATGTTGGGATGTCTGCATTTTCCTACTGCACTATACTTCAGGTGCAAGGAGGCAGCTCTTCAGCTATCCAGGAAACAGATGGGGATATTTGCGAAAAGCTCTCCAACCAGATGTAGACAGGAAAGATATATGAGACTTGGTAAAGAATTTGTGTGAAGCTTCAGTTCTCAGTATCAGTTCATGGGAATATTTTTAAATCTTACCCCTACTTTAAACTATTTCCATACTATTCCTTCACACGTGTCCAGTCCTTTAAAAAGAAAACTCTTGAAAATAAGAGTTTGGCCAGTTTCCTTACTTTATCCCAGTCATGTGGTTGTGTTCTTAGAGTTCCATTCCACTGATGGAAGACATTCCATCAGCAGGATTGTGAGGTGATCCCCATGCCCTTGCACATTCTCAGAATGTGTTATGAAGGGCTAGGAAGCAGCTAGCAGCAGAGTTTCAGATGGCGCAGAAGACTTCATGGTGGAGTAAAGAGGGAAAAAGTGCAAAATGTCCTCTGCTAGCATGATACTGGATTTAAACCCTGGAAGGTGGTCTTTCTTGGCCCAGATACAGTATTTTATATTCTCCCTTCTAGCCACATTGTTTCTCTTAATTTGTGCTATGTACTATGCTAATAGTATATTTCAAAACTACATGAGGTTTAACGGGTTAGCATAATACACTGACCAAGATGTGTCAGTCACCAAACAGCAGGAAGGTGCCTCCCATCCCCCTCAGCCACACGGCTTACAAGATTCCTCTGTCTGATGAACCGGGGTTAACGCCCATGCGTGAGGCTGGATGTGGACTCACTCAAAGTAACACTAGGCACGAAGAGATGTTCAACTCCTTGTAAGTTGTTTTGAATAATTCCCCAAGTAAGAACAATGAGTTATTTAGAAAAAGGTTATTTCCTAAATAGAAATTACAGACGGGGGTTTCCAAGTAAAAGCCCTGTTGCTTTCAACTACTACTTCTTTATAAAGCTTAACAGCCTGTTCACACACTGCCATTTCTTGTCAAAATGAGCTGTTCAGGGTCCCCAAGAAGAGAGCGACGTTTACTGTATTGTAAAGCACCAGGCAGTCACAGTTTCAGACTGGCAAGCAATTTCCACTATTGCAAAAGCCACAATAACCAACTAAGAGCCACCTGTGCCATATAACATGATTATCATGCAAGCACACACTCTTATGGGGAAAATGTTTTGTGTGAATTTAGAAAAAGGATTTTAAAGGGGAATTAAAGCCAGTTAAAAACAACATTAATTTAGCATAGAAACTGAGAAAAGTGTTCTAGTTTTCCCTGAAGTAATCTAAAAGGAGAAGCTAGTTAGATCTGTTTCTGTGGTGCATGCCCAGCAAAATACAAAGTCTTCCCTGAGTATTCAAGTGTGCTCAGCATCAAAATCATCCTTTAGAAGTTTGCGTTCTGTCAACAAATGTCTGGACTGGAAGTAAGATGGTACTACTGACAACATATGCAACACTGCCTAGAATAGGTATTTTAAAAGATCTGTGCAAATCTAACAGACTTGGCATGTATTTACCCAAGCAGTCTGCACAGAGATCAATAGTAGCATGAAGCTACCCTGCTTGCAAACAAAATGTAAACCCTAGTCCTACATGCTGTAACTAAGGGTTTGCTTGTGCTAAAGGTACTATAAAACGTTGTGAAATATATAAAAACACCATAAGTGGTACCCAAAGGGGTACAAGTATTAAATTACTTTGAGCTAGCATAGATTAGTGACTACTCTCAATTACATACTGACCCAAATAAAGATTCTTCAAGAATGCAAAAAACCCCCTAAGCCTTCCCCAAGCTACCTGTCTTATGTTACATGAGGATCCAGGGCAAGGAAAACATGTAGAGGAACATGGGCAAGAGCAGATACCCGACAAACATCCCAAGAGGAATGAGAATCAAAGCTGTGCAACATGCAACTGGAGTAGCCAGCAGTGCACACATGGTCCTATATGCTCAACACGATTCCATTTCAAACAGCGTGGCAGGAACCATTAACGTGTTGAGCATTTTTGTTCAGAATCCTTCCACAGAAGGTCCCTGTTCATTTGGTTCTCATACACTGCAATAACCACAATCGTGTTTGTGGCGTTTTCTTATTCAACGTTATCTTGCTAAATGACTCCAACGTGTATTTCATCGACAATCAGGGAAAATGTTCTGTGATGGCATGCAGAGCTGCCTGACCATAAATAGGCATGCAAAAAGCAGTGTCAGCACTAAATGTGGGATAGCCCTAACAACATTTCTTCACTAGCTAGTTAACCTAAACTGAAAGTATACGCAGTCTAAGGTAACGTTCAACACAATTAATAGAATTTCTGTTGAGGCTCTGGTTCGCTATGAGTATGTAAAACTGAAAGTACGCCATGTAACGAACAGGTACTTTTACTGAAATTTAGTCATGTTTCCAGAAATGAAAATCGTTATCAAGACATCATACCAGAGGATGGTGCTATTATCTGGTCAAATCACCAATATGCTAAATCAACTATGTGTATATTTTATGCACATGCAATTAAAACCTAGTCAATCACAGCAAGTGCAGTGTGAAAAATATTAAGCTAATTTAATGGGTCTGCAACTATTTGTCAGACAGACTCCTAAAAACAGGAATGAAATTACATAAAAAGGTACTGTAGATATGGTTGCTCTATTCTAGGAGAATGCATTTCTCTACTCTTGAAAACAAAATGTTAATGATAGTTTTGTTTTTAACAATACTGGAAATAAAAATACAATGTGTTAAATGTTGTGCATGGTGATGGACTTGGCTTATGGTGTAAGTGCACACACAAAATACAGAAGGCATTACTTGCACAATCCATCAGTGAAAGTCCAAAGGGGCTGCAGGGTTGTGTAGGCAAGGTCACATGGCTCCTCCCAATTGTTCATGTGCTGAGAAGTAACTACATCAGGAAGATTTTTCTATCTGCGGGCTTCCCAAAGGGTGCATAATCTAAATCACAAAGTAAGCCTACACAGGGTGCTGGGCTGGAGTCCAAGACTTTGTTTCTAGTCTCTGCTTCCCCAGTGATTTTGGCCCAGTCACTGACTC
This sequence comes from Varanus komodoensis, assembly GCF_004798865.1. Classification (NCBI taxonomy): domain Eukaryota; kingdom Metazoa; phylum Chordata; class Lepidosauria; order Squamata; family Varanidae; genus Varanus; species Varanus komodoensis. The sequence goes on along the minus strand of NW_025335268.1, from coordinate 45,845,012 downwards.
TCAGCCTAACATACCTCACAGTGTTGTTGTGAGGATGAAACTGGGAAGAGGTCATGCACACAGCCTTGGGCTCCTTGGAGGAAAGGAGAGATAGGAATGTAAAACAAGCAAACAGTCTAAGTCCCTGTTGTAGATATTATCCTTCAACATGGGAGGAAGTAGGTGACTGTAGGGGCAGAACAAAACACACAGCCCCTTTGTGCTTTCATGGACAAATCATACAAGTAATGTCTGCATTACAGGCATTAAAGTTGTGGGTGACAACAGGAATGCTTCTTGAGTTCTCTGGCCCTGCATCTGTAACTTCAAGTAACCATGTCCTTACAGCATTATGCTGAACATATCTGCTTTATCTAATGGAAAATTTAATCAACAAACCAGATACTGCATTCCGTGATGCTATGATATTTGGTGATAATGTAAAAGAAAAAAAAAAAAGACGACGTTCATGGGAAATAAAATAAAATTAAATCAAAAGCATCTTTTGCTCATCCACAGTTGCCAGGGAAAAGTTAAGCTTTCACATAAATCTGATCAAAATATTTTTTTCTAAGCATACACCTTTTAAGTGTGCAAAAATAGATAGCAGCCTACTTGAAGTCACTGAAACTTAAAATAGTAAACTATTTTATAAAGCCTTCAGCCTTCTTGGCATTGGCTTAGAAAATACAAATGAATGGAAAATGAGCCAGCAGTCTGAAAGTTTCAGTCTTGCTAGCATCTGAAGCAGGAATATAAACACCTCGACTTTTCCAAGTGTTAAAGATGCCACTCATTCACTGTGATCACCAAATATGATAATCTCATGTTACGTAACACATCAGTGATATTGCGCACAATGACTATGTGTTTCATGAACTTTCCTCAGTAATCAAGTCTAATGACGCAAAACAGCCTTCCCCAATTTGGAACCCTTCCGGTGTTTTCAAATCTAATAGTCAGTTGTCCTGACCACAGGCCATACTGGCTGGGGCTTAGTTACGAAGACCGAAACACCTGGAGAATCTCAAGTTGGAGAAGGCTGACCTATAAATTTGTAGCAGTACTTTCAAAAAAAAAAAAAAAAAAAACACTGTAAATGTCTAAGCAACAAAGACACTACACCTTTTACACATATATTAAGAATAATCCAACAAATTGGGTTCCTTACTTTATCTATTTCTGAATAGTGACATTTTGGGATTCCAGACTATGTTTGTAACTACACTGCAAGCTCCTGCCCCAGTTCACATTTGTGCTTTAACTACTGAGGCGTTTTGGACTAGGAAGCACAACTGCATGTGTCAGTCTGAAACTCCTAAAATTCCAACTCAAAGCCCCTCTTTAAAGGGACCCAGAGGTTTGACAGCTCTTTTCCCATGGAAAAAGGGGGTAAGGTGTACATTTGCATTTTTCCAAGCATCTAGAAAGTTCAGTCAAGGAACAAAATGTGCATCCTAGCTGAAACTAAAGGGAGACAAAAAGATGAGAATCAAGCTGAAAAGGGGCTATGAACACAAGACACCCAATTTGGTAGCTAAAAATCATTCATACCTTTGGTATTCCTTGGCTGCTTAAAGTCAGCCAAAGGCCAACTAGGGGCCAATGGAGACAGAATACACACATCTCTGTAAGAAGAGAGGGAGGCAAGCCAGTAAGGCTCAGCATAAGCCACAGGATGCCCACTGGCACACCCATGGGTTATTCTACCAATGAGGGCAGGGGCAGAAACAGGAAATTTAAGGGAACTGAGGATCCCAAATTTTCTCAAGAATTCCTCAAAGGGAGTCTAGCCCAAAGGGAGCAGCCAGGAACACAGGAACCAGTGGTCACTCCAAGAGTCTCCATCCCTACCACCATAAGTTTATTCTGTACTTTCCTGCTGCATTTTAGATACAAAGAGACAGCTACAGTTTGCCAGTCTCATTTGCTGCTATGCTATTTTAATCTTATTTTTTATGCAAAAATGACAGTAACAGCAGTGCCATGTTAAAAGGACATTAAAATACTGAATAGATGTTTTCACATTCTCTACTATCTAAATGTGTTAGCAGTAACACATTTACAGAAAGAAACATTTGAAGTCAAAGTGTGAAACTGCTAATGCTGCTTTGAATCTAATTTGCAAAACATAATACTAAGCTGTATCAATGCAGAAGGCTGATTAAGCTCTCTGAGCTTATCAGCACTCCATAGCTTCCATGATATTAAATGCTGGCAACCTAATGCACAGCAAGAAAAGTTTGCACACCTCATAACTTTTGTACATTATAAATACAGTTACTATAAAGAAGTAATCCTAGTGCAGTGCACAACTGAGCTAGGTGACAGAACTACACACAACAATGGATAAGATATGAGGATTTGTAAGCCAATCAATGTGCAATGAACTTTGCCCTATTTTATGTCTGAAGATCCAACAGTATTAAACTACCTATCAGATATTTGGTTTAAAAAAACCCAGAAATGCTGAATTGCAGGTACAATCCTATGCATACTTATTTTTAAGCAAGTCCCACAGAAGTGCACAAAATCTCAGGGCTATTGATTAAATATGCATAGACCAGGTTATGACCCAGTTCATATAAACAGCCCGTGGTTTGTTAACCTTAGGTTCTCTGTGAGTGTGCAGAGGAAGAGGGAAACATGCTGCTTCCAACCCACTCACTGGCCATTTCAATTAACCAACCCATTGTTTAAACTCTAAATTAACTCCTAAACAACCAGTGTTTTGGATTCACATTTCATCAAACTACCCAGGAACAGGGCTTTCCTGGGCATTAATTGAAAATGGACAGCGCTCTCCTTCCTACATGCCCCCAAATTTGTGGTTATACAATCCAGGAATTGTCTGTGACATGCAAACCTATCTATCACCAACCAATAGAGAAAAATTGGTGACCTCATGGCTGGTTTATATACCTCGTCTCTTCACTTAAACAGAAGTCACCAAGTGGTTTGCTTTCTAGTTAATAGGACTTGGCAATTAGGTACCAGCCATACAACACAAAAATTACAAGGTCACCCTGTTTTAAGCAGGATTTGTGCTATTTTCAATAGTTTTTAGAGGTAGTTCATATTTTTGGCACTCTTCCTGAAAAGTAGGCCTTAATAGAAATCTATAGACCTGATGCAGAATCATATGCCTCAGGATATGGAGAAGGGGGTGTTTAACTTCAAATTCAAGCATGAACCAGAACTACAAATTTATTCTCATCCTACAAAAGCAGGTATTTATATATGACAGTATTATTTACTTTTTAGTACATTTTTATACCACCCAATAGCTGAAGTTTACCACATTGTTCACAACAATACCAAACAATTTCAAACATAAAAGACAGGATAAAATACAATTTAAACATTCAAATTCTTAAGACAACAGGATAAAATAAATAGAGTAAAACAAGCAGCAGTACAAAGATTTAAAATACAATACAAAATTTAAAAGAGTCTGAAACTAAAAATCCTGGGAAGATTCCTTGAGTATTCACCTGGCACTGCAAAGGGTGCAACACAGATGCCAGGCAAATGTCCCAGGGAAGTTTAGCTGGTATGCCACAACATAAAAGGTCCTCATCCTAGTAGCCACCCATCTGACTGGCAGAGACTCCTAAGAGAGACCACTGAGGATGTTAAGATCTCATAAGGTATAATGGTAGGAGAGAATCCATCAGATAACCTGACCCCAAGCCATTTCGGGCTTGGAATGTTAATACCAGTATTTAGAATTGGGCCCAGACATGGGCTGGCAGATGACAAAGTACTGATCTAATATGGTCACATAGGAAGGTCCCTGTTAATAATCTTGCTGCTCTATTTTGGACCAGCTGAATTTTTCAGACCTTTTAGTCAAAGTTAGTCCCACATCTGATGTGCTACAATAATCCAAGTACAACATGAATTACAGCTCAGCTGTACCTGCTCAGAAAAGGATCGAATTGATAGATATACCAGTCTAAGCTGAATAAAGGTGCTCTGTGCCACCAAGTCCACCTGTGTCTCTAGTGACAGTGTTGTATCCAGGAATACCCCCAACTACAAACCTGATCCTTTAAGGGAAGTGCAAGCACCTCCAGAAGAGGTTGACCATCTCTCATCTAGGCAGGTGAATGGTACCTCCATCTTGTCTGAGTTGTTGGCCCTCATTCAGTTCATTACTGTGCCCGGACAGATTCAGAAATGCTCACCTGAATTTGATGAAAAGGAGAGCTGGGCGTCATCTGCATCTCAGCCCACAAATATGAAATCTGAGAAGCAGCCATGAGATTTTTTTCTTCTTCTTCTTTACTCCTTATGCGTTATAAAGTTTAGTTTGGTGCTTGTAGTTTTAAGAAGAAACATCACTGCAAGTTGGTAAGTCCTATGAACAGCGTCCATAGAACTTTCACACACATTGTTTTATTTCTTTTACTATTGGGATGGAACCTGAAAATACTAGTCAGAATAAATGTAACTTGAAATCTCAAGATAAGCATGAGCTGCTTCATTCAGTTGCTAAATTTGCTCCAGTCATTTTACCAAGGAGGAAGTGGAGGGAATCATGGCAGTCTGTAGAACGTCCAGTGCACAATGGAGCACCCAGTCCTAGGCAAGACTACATTTAACGTCATATTGTGCTGGTGCAATTCAATTACTGACAAAGAACCTGAATTATAAACAACAAAAAATGGTAGCATTTTGCTACATTCAGCCCATGATGTGTGATGCAGTAACAGAGGTAGTTGGAGAAAGGGACACAGAAAAATAACATGCCAGTTTTGGCAGAATCATATCCGTTATGCCAGATTCTGAACATCCTTTTAGGCTGGTGTAATGCTGTCAGAATATCTGACTGTGAAGAATATAAGAATGAAGCACTTGTGTAATGGCCCAGAGCACTAGCATCTTCCTCATCTGACTGGCTTCCACTCTCCAGTGTCTCAGAAGAGATCACCCTGCCCTTACTAGCCCTGTAATGAGACTTAAAAGGGGATCCTTTGTATTTCATGTCTTCACTTACTGATTTATGTAGTAAGTTGTTCCCAGCACAAATCTGACAGATACATTCTCAAATCAAACACCACCAGATTTCTAGCTGTACATTCTGCATTTCCCCATAGAAATTGATTAAAATGTTTTTCAAGATGTAGGCTTGATCAACTTTTTAAAACATGAGGCAATAGTACAAGAATTGCTAAACCAAATTATTTTGTACAATATACTGATGGAACAACATTCTCCAGATTTAAAAGAAACTACAATAAAGTAAGGAAAGTGAAATATTAAGGCTTGACTGATGTGTCATTAGGAAATATTGAACTAGCTATATTGGGAGTTTAGTAGGTTTACCTACTACAAAGTTACATATTGAATTTGCTTGACACCTAAGAAAGTAGGCAAAATTTGCATGCTCTAAATCAGATAGCTGGTGATGGGGAAGACTGGATGCAGAAATGTTAGCCATATTGTGAAAATGTACATCTATACAAAACATTTTTTACAAAAGTAACTTGTGTTTATTCAAGTTATTTTCTGTATAATGTAGATTTACTTCAATAGTTATGAAAATGCATAAAACAGTGGCTCTTGAGAGTTAAATAGTAGCAAAGTTAAGGTAACTTGAATACTGGAACAGAATTCATAATAGATTAAAGAACTGATTAAATGATGCATCTAGCAATACTGCGTATTTCTCTAGAAAGGTATTTGTAGAAATATGAAAGTTTATTAAATACTTTCAGGTATGTTCAATGTTGGAAGGACTAATTATGTAATACATTTACTCTGAATATGGTGGAAAGTTATCTGAAAGTTTTAAAAGTGAGTTTGGTTTCCAGAGTTTACACAGTTAAAAAATAAATTCAAATAGTTATCAATGCTTCTCTGGGTTGGTAGGATAACCCAGGAATTTAAAGAAATTTAAAGCAACTATGAGTTACAGCTTGTAAACCATGACAAAAGGCAAACAAAAACAGCAACAAAAGGGTTGAATAGACTGTATCAAAAAGCCATAACATTTTATAGGAAGATAGCCAAAAATCTCCTACTGGTATAAAGATGCATATTAGGATTGCCTAGAGGACTGGGGTTGGGTGTGCCAAGTTTGAAGCTGTGCTCATTTATGAAGATCACAGGTAACCTTCTGGATGTCACCATCTAACCTCACCTTCTCCTGAGCAGCGGTGAGGATAAGGCAAGATAATGCCATGTAAACTACCAAATATGACTGATACGCCAATATACAAACAGCTCCTTAATTCCAATTGGTTTCACAGAGCAGTCCTATTTATAAAATATAAGTTATTTTTCTGCTTTGGGATTTTAGAACATTGTAACTTGACGCAAAGCATCCATATAGAGAAGATTCCTGTTACATAAACTTCCTTGCTTTGAACATAATAAATGGCACATGGATTCACAATGATTTCTTGTTCTACAAATTGACTATGCAAGAGAGCACCCTAAACACATTTCATTGTTCAGCAATGGACAGCAGCATATTTCTTTACTTTCTTGTGTTGTTGATATGCAAAGCAAGGAAATCAATCCTAGTCTTTTTAGGTGGTAATTCAAAACACCCTATTATAGACTTAAGATGAAACATCTCAGGGAAAAAGCCTTGGAGTGTCATTTTTTCCAGTGTAGGTGTATACAAAATGAATCTCAAAACATTTAAAATGTTTCCCACTGCTTCTTACATAAGCCACTTCCTTTCTTAAGCCCACACACAGTTGTAAAACACAGATTTTATGACTCTTGCCAAATGTGCCCCAAGAAGGGTTCTTGCGCAGAGGTTCTGTTCACTACCTGTTATTACATCTCTAACAATGTAATTTATTTTAACCATAGTTAAATTTTATAGCCATTTCAAATGAGGATCATTATTCACTTGACTGTTTGGCAAAACAGAAACCTTCCATGTAGTAGCGTATGGTAATAAACTAATGCGTAATATACAGCAACTATGGCATAAAGCTAAAGGTTCCAATGCCTACTGGTTGTGGTAACTAGCTGTATGAAATTATTATTGTTGCTATTGTTATTAATACTATTATTAGCCAGCAAATTAATTCTGTACTAAAAAAGAATGAGCTTTCCACCTTTTACAATTATTCAAACTGAACATATTGCCATTTTTATCTATACCATTTCTTCTACAATGTTGAGTATTACACACATACAGGTGCTTACTTGTACTGTAGGAGAATCAAGAGCTGGAGAGAGCACTGATGCCAAAGGCTTTGGGAAAGCATTTTAGTCACAGTACTGGCATCTAAGGTTTTAGAAGATGCTTTGTACACACTTCCAGGTCTTGTAAAAAGCTGTCCAGATATTAAAAACTTGAGGAGAAGCCCTCTTGGGACGCTTTTGCCCACAGAGACCCATTTGTTGGAGACATGTAGAAGGGCTCTCTCCTGCACTGTGCCCAAACTGTAAAATGTGCCCCCAGTGAAGAACTATGCCTACCACTCTCTTGACTTTGAGGAAGGGTTAGGATTAGACACTTCTTCTTAAACTGGCCTTTTAAATTATGCTGTTTTAATGTCATACTGGTTTCATTTTTTATTGTAAGGTGTCATTGTTTTAAATTGTTGTGTGCTTCCTTGATGCCTTTTTAGCAAACAAGGCAGCATATAAATGTTAATAACAACGTTTTGGAACCATAAAGGCTAGAAATTTCCTTTAAGAAATAAAAGTTTAGATGCTAATATCTGCACTCAATGGGGTAAGTAACCTATTGTGCCATACACTCATGGGACCCAAAACACTCACTTCACAAAGAAGGCAGGAAAATAGAGCTTACATGAGAGAGCTCTGCTGACCTGTCCTGATCTGAAAACTAGTGAACCTATTCATTTCCTGGGTTATTTTTAGCAACACAAAAGCCCCACTGCACAAGAATGAATCAAATTAAACCAGGAGGATAGCTTCACTGGATGCTGTCCAATGTTGCATTCTGCATAGTTCTAACATGCAGATCCACACACACACACACACACACACGTTTATTAAGAGTAACAGCACCATAATACATTCTTGCAGTCCACATTCTGGATTGAAAGAAAATGCCTTCTAAGAGCTAGTATAAACATTACCATCAGCATGAATTATATTTACAATGCACAGTCATTATTGTGCTGAAAGCCCAATATCCCTATACCCGGCTCCCAGCTAGGTTACATGGATCCCTATATGTGAGTCCATTCAACCACTGGAATTTTTATAGCAGGGAGATGTGCAACTTGTTCCAGGAATCCCATTCCCAGATATAACCCTGAAATGATTTTACTGTAATCCAATCCCAAGACCAGATTTAAAGGTTCTCAGAAACAAGTGCTTCAGTGATGACATTATCAGCTGATGTACCAATATTACAAATTAAGACAGGGATTTCATGATATAATAGTCCCTTTCACACAACTCAAGGAGGTATATCATGTGAGTAATGGAAAACAGAGAAATGCTCTCATCTCTACACACAGCCTTGCCTACATATGCCCACATGCTAATGTAGTGGTCTGCAGGTGCATGACACAAGTGCAAAAATAGCCTTTGCATGATGGGGACACCACTGTAATTGGTTTCCCTGATTGTCTATACATGAGCGGCTGCTTCTCCTGCATCCAACCATACGATTACATGGGTATCTTTGTACATGAGACCAGGCAGACTGATGCTAGTGACACTGCTCTTCATTGCTCTTGGAAGGGTAGAAGCAGAAGTGTATGTATAAATGTTTTAGTCTGGAGGTATTTTTTCATACATCAAATTGGAATTCTCACAAAGTTTATATGCAGTACTTTAGTATTCCTCATTAGAGGTAGAGGAAAACAATTAAGTTTCCAATAAAGAAGGAAGACTGAAATTGAGTTTAACTCAATATAGTCACTCGTATTTAACTATTGCACTATACCAGGAGTACTCACGTAAACACCAAGAATTTGGAACTAGAAATATAATGTTAAGCACATGGCCAAAAAAGTAGAAAAATGCAATGGATCAAAGAAAAATGTAGTGAAGCTGTACCTGACCTATAGGCAGAAAGGAAAACATCTCAGGTGTTGAGCCACATAAATATCTTCAACATCTTTTATCCTCTGTGTTTCAGGTAAAAAATTCTTAATTACCTTTTCAGGTAAGTTCTTCTGGATTCAATGAGTGAACACATATGTGCCTTATGGAGCAAGCAATAGCAAATTCCCCACTTGGCTTTTTAGAAATAAAAACTGACTCACTGGCCATGTACACATGCCACAATAAGCCACTCTGAAATTAAACTACACTGTGTGGCTTGTTCATAAAGCAGACACATGGATCCACTGGAGCTAGTTCTCCCAGATACTCCCCCTTGGACCTTTCTAGCCAGTCTGCTGTCTTTTGGAGCAGAACCAATCTTTTCTCTACCTCTACCCCCCGATTACTATGCCTTTTTGTTTGCCACATTTTTTTTGTTATTTTTTTCCCCAGAATCTTAAACTGCAATCGGGGTCACAATTTTTCCTTTTTCAATATCTTAAAATTGCACGATTGTGCATATATATATACACTCCACAAAGGCACTCTTGCAAGCTGTCTAATATGAGTAGCCTTGCCTAGCCAATTTCCTTGTAGGCTTTAGCTTTCAAAGGGCACTGCAAAGTGGAGCAGATAATATACAAGGGGGCCATATAAGGCAAGTCTGTGTATAGAATAATCAGCAAACAAGTGCCCAGCTGTAAATTGAAAAGCAGAGGTAAGTAGGGAAAAAGCAACAAAATAAGGTATACATATCTTTTCCTAACAAAGTGATCACCTAACTTTTAAGTGTTTTAACTCACTGTTCTGTGTCATCCACCATTTTTACACTTCCTCAAGCCTCCAGCTACTCCAGAAAAGGGACAAATTCAATTCCACTGCTTTCCACTCTTCCTGTTTGGAGCACTTACTACTTAGGTTGACAGGTTAAGGAGAAATATGTACAAATATAATAAAATGTCACTGAAGGGGAAATTTGCTCACCTATCAGGGAAGTGCAGTAACTGCAGCAATAAGTGCTCCAAAAGGAGCCACAGAAAGATGGTGAGTTAATACCTCCAGCTTTCTGGAGTATTTGGAGACTCAGAGAAGTGTTCAAAAGGTAGACAGCAAGGTAATTAGAAACTTACAATTTAGACCAAAATAGCTTTACCTTGTCAGTTTTATACATTTTCTACTCCTTAGTGCTGCTTTGCTCATGCATGCATGCATGAGCACACGGACAGAAAGAACTGAAACATACAATGACACTGAACCAAGCAAGAGCGCACATATTAGATAGAGTTAAATGAGCACTTATGAAAGACAAAAAAGTAAGAATAATCATTACTAACATCACAAAAATTTGCTGTGGCATTTTTTTAAAAAAGTGGGAAACCAGTGACAGTCACTTCAAAGTGCTGCTTGGCTTTCGCGGAGGGGTTTTCAATAGTAATGCCAGGAGTGAGATCATAAACAGCTGCATGGCATAGATTGCTAGCCAATTCTCACTATCTATAATGCAACTGGTCTTCCAGGTTCAGAGGACACAACACCCTAGTATGGATCAAAGAACCCCTGCAATAAGCCATAGACTGTCAGAATGTCTTGCACTTGAAAGATAAGCCATCCTGCAGGAAACAGTCTTGCGTTGGATGCTACAACAACCCACCATGGCTAGTTACTCACAATGAATTGCTGGATCATGCACATTCAATCACTCTGGTTTGTGTTTAAAACAAATACCCTTTATAAATACTGCCACATATTAAACTGGGTTTTAACAATTCCTTTAAAAGGTTAAAAGGATATTCTGAAAAAAATGTAAGGTGACAAGCCATTGTTATCGATTAAATCCAACATATCTGGATACACTTCTATGAAGAATATCGGTCTGCTCCGAGACACAACATAAACCTCTCTTACAATTTGACTTACATTCAACAGAACAGAACAACTACAACTCACATTTCATAACACCCAATCCACTCTTTAATCCCACAAAATTAAAATTATTTTTGAATTACTGGGGCAGAAGATGTACATTTTCAATAAGCCCCTTTATATCAATGGAGTTCTGTAGAAACAGCTGTTTTTGAGTCCCAACAGCAAGACACAGAAAGACAGTGAGCATTGATGTATACTCGCTTTTATTATGAATATCTGATGAAAAACAAATTACAAGTCAATTTTACTTCAAAATACTTAATTGGGAATACATAAATGCCTAAACACTAGCTTCACAATACTCAAAATGTTTTAAATAGAAGGTTTTGTTGTCTAAAGTAGGCACCCAAATAATAGTTTAGAGGGATTTTTAAAGTTTCAAAATATACACTATTAATAAATTTGTGCTTTATATACACATGTCAAAGACAGGCTGGCTTCGGAACAATAAAATATCAATAAAACATAAAGGCACAATACACTCCTGATTCCTGCAAGGATGCAGCTGCGTTCCCTCACCTCCCAGCAGTTGGTGTGCACAAACTGCAACTTACTGGCCACAGGAGTGTGTTGCCCACCACCTATATAGCAATCAACCCAGGCTTTGCTTTTACCTGCAAGTCATCATCCCTCTGAACTGAAATTAACTCATAGACTCAGGATCTGAGTCAAGCAAGGTGGCATGGAACAAAATTTGCAGTGCTAACTATTAGGCAGTGTGCTGCAATGAATCTGCAGCACAGAGAGCTACCTGAGAGCCACCAGGAGAATAGACAGTGCTTTTTAAACAATATGCTAATCCCTGCCCATTGTACAACCACCACCAAAGCAGAATGGATCATCCTAAGAATCTACAGAATAGTATTTACTGTGAGTCAAAATATTTTCACATTTGAACAGGAACAATCAAAAATGTTAGGAAAAATAAAATTGTCATAAAATTAAGGAAATAAATTTCTTCTTTGGTCATTTTTGGTTCTTATTAGAAATATATACATCAGCTTCATTTAAAAATTACAACATCTGTCTGAATGGAAATTCTACACATTAAAGCTGCCATGCAGCCCATCATTCACTTGACCACAGCTAACTCTGCAGAAACTTCTTAAACCATGTCCACAAAGGATCTCTCCACTAGTCCACTCATCTCAGAATGACATTTCCCCTTCTTTACAGTCTTTATTCACAGAGTTTCTCTGTGAGGCTGCAACTTCAAGATCTATTCTGACAAAGAAGGATTAAAATCTCATTTCAATACATGAGATGATTGTAAGAAGTAAGAGGAACTGGTAAAAGACACCGGTCCCATCAGAAAAAGGCTGTAGGCATCATTAAGAAATACTGCTATTTAATTACACCCCTGCATTGTGATGATGTATGTGATACATTGAGTATCCACAAAGATACTCAATTTGCACCCAAATGTCATGGAATGAAATTTACATCAAAATATATCAGAATAATTCTACATTTGATAAGACTTTTCAAAAAAGTGTATTACAACATCTTGTGTGTTTATACGTATATACAAACACACACAAATCCATATATAAAAAACCAAATAAGTAACAGCTGCCTGCTAAATTAGCATAACATTAATTGAGAACATTAACTGAAAATACAGCAATGCATGTTATGCAGTCACAATTGTAAATTCCGTCCAACATCAGATGAACGGACATCTGTTCAACCAATGGGACTTCCCCTTCTTTTATTCCCCACTGCACTGTCCAAATCTGCTTAGGAGGTTCCCCTAACCTTCTAGAATGTATTTGGAGGGCATGGTTCTCTACAGTAGTGAGGGAACATTCCACCAGCAATGTCTATTCTGCTGACAGAGACACAAAGCTTCGTACAACTCAAGGACACAATAAACAACAGTGAAAGTCTTAACAGAAGACAAATGCCCATGATCCTTTATAGAATAGCATTAAAAAGAATGACCAGTCACCAAAAGCTGAAAACTGCGAGATAACAAAAGTTTAAAGTCGCAACACAAATTAAATACTGGGCTCAAAACAGAACTCTCAAATGGTAATGAGCAAGCCTGAACAACTGTATCTTGACTCAATAAGCTGAGATAAGACTAAGACTTTTGCCCATGCATGCAGCCCCAATGTTCCTCCCTTTGCAGCATGAGCAATCAAATCAATGTTGGTAAGCAGAATTTCCCAGTTCAGACAAAACTGGGAGCTATGGTTGGATGCTTCCTGGTCTGTTTACTCATGCCAAAAAGAAAGGAAGACAGAATAGGCTTTGCACGGTGACAAACACACAAACATTCTGCTTAATATGCAAAGTAGTCCTAAGATCAAAAGGTAAAGAAAACTAATTCTAGTATTATATCCAACATTGTGCAAGATAATCTCACACAGTGCATCTTTCCCTTCCTTCCTGCTGCAGTCCCCTGCAATTGCCCATCCTCCAAAAAGCTTCTTCGGGGTTCTACTTTTTAGGCTAAGCTTTATGGGACTGAACTGAATGTGACAAGTTGCTGAAATTGGGAAACTTGCACATGAAGAGAAGATTCCCCCACCTGATATGAGGCAACTCCCCACTCCTACTGTAGCTCCAAATGACAGAGTCCATAATTTTTGGTAAGCCCGCCCAAAAAGGAGTACAAACGCCTGCGGAAGGAAGGGAGGAAGGAAGGAAGGAAGATATCTGTCACACAAGCTTGCTTTCCTGTCATGCAATGCTGAATATTACTCAGTTCACACATGCACAAGTGGAAGCAAGTCCCTGAATGTGCTACCTCCAGCACACTCCTCATTTCTACGTTCTGGAAACCTGTAATCAGCGCATTCAGGTGTGCAAATGATGTGTTAATCTGGAGAGCTGGATCATTCAGAGGCCGAACAACACAGTGGTTAACTCATGGCTCACTCATTCCAGTGCACATATGGCAAAGAATGATTGCCCTTACATGCAAACTACTTGTGAGAAAAGAAAAAAGTTCATAAAAAAGTTATTCACAGACTGTGCTTTTAAAAGCAATACTGGTCCCACTACAAATTTAGAAATGGCTTACCACCATGATCAGCATTAAGTACTTTTTCATAGCAATGTGGAAACAAAACCCCCAATAGTCATGCACTGAAATACCATTGATATTTCAAGAAAAGGGTCCAGTAAAAAGAAAGTGCTGGATAAAAAGAAAGAAAACAACATGCTCTCTTATCAGAAATCAGAACAACAACAGAGGTATAAGCAAAGAGTCATTAAAAGCATAAATACTACATTAAGGAAAATTAATTCACAGAAATATACATTCAAAGATTTGTTCCCCAGTGTAATTCTTTTAACCATGAATTATTATATATAGCAGTATCATTACATTCATTTTGGAAAAAAATGCTTCCCATTAATTATCTGGAAAAGATTCAGCACCAAAGCACATTATTCCAAAGCTAATGAGTTACCAAATTAATATTTACCTTTACCAATTAGAGAGTAAAACAATAAAAAGGTCTGGAATGCAGTGCTTCTTCAAAACTTTACTAGAAAGTCTGTTAGCCAATATAAAACAGTAATTGGCTTTTTAAAAAGAAATCTATTTCAATTTGCAATGCAAAGTTACCCAGTATAAAATATATTTTTTAATTTTAAAAAATAATCACAATTAGCATTAGTTTGTTGCATTATTGTCTGGTGAAGGCTTTCTTTTGACCTGATTTTACAATGTCATCAGGAGATGGTGATTTGAAGTCAAATGGAGTTATTGCTAAAAAGGGTCCAACTTCGTTAATTTTTACTTCTTGCATCTGGCTGCTGTATAAGAAAGCCTTATGGAGGTTAACAGTTTTGCGCTTACATCTTTTGGGAGGGTAACGAAGACATAAAGTTATAGCAAAAGCTGATGGCCTCGCAGAGAGGGCCTTTATCCATGGAACACTGCCTTCTAAGGCACATGATCTCATTCTCTTTTTGTTTTTCTTGCCTCTTTCAGCTATAAATATTTGCCTCCCCTTCTTTGCAAATACAGCTTCAGGTTCTGGAACCAGTTTGCCTGACTGTACTTCCACAGGTTCTGGAGATAATGCTGATTTTTTAATAAGAACACTTAGATCAATATCTGAATTCACAACTGCTGGCTGCACCGCTTTAGCTACATGAAACCCTGAACAGTTGCTTGTTTCAGGCTTATCCACTTCAATTGATTTTGCAATTAAATCTGAAAGTGAGAGAGTCTCAAGCTCTTTTACTGGAGAAGATTTGGAGACCGTCAGGGAAGATAAAGATCCTGACAGTTCTGTCATTCCAGATGAAATTTGGGGTTGATTGGCTAGCTGGGACAATGATGAATGTCTTAATTCCACTTCTGTGAAGCCTGATGACAATGGATTTTGGAGATGAGACAAAGAACAAGTCTTGTTTGAATTATTTTCTTGGTGTTCCTGCAGAAGATCAGCTAATGATGGACTTTCAGACATGGAAAATATTAAACTCTCAGTCTCTGAACAGCTACTGTTTTGCCCTGGGAGATAGGCCTTATTTTGCAATAGTGGAGGGATGTTTTCAAAATGTTCAGTCTTTTTATTGATCTTGTTATTTATCTTACTATCTAGCACCAAATTCCCCAAAGCACTCATTAAAGCAGGAGGACTGTCCAAACAGCTTGTCCTATCACAATCAGAATTTTTTGGGAGAACAATCAATGTGTGGTCTTGGGCATCTGATGAGTCACCTGTTTCATTAAGCCTAAACAACACCCTCAAGTCCTGAACTCCTTTACAATTAGACTGATTCCAAGAAACATTTTCTGATGGATTTTCTTTTGACAATTCAGCATCTGAACTAATGCGCACATTACATTCTTTGCAAGATTGCCAACCTGCTGCTCCGGTGCTGTCAGCTAATGACAGTGTTACCTGCTTGCTGAATGGTTCATAAAGTGATATGTTATTTCCACTGAATGGTACAGGAAATTCTCCCATGGATTTACAAAAAGATCCTGAGGTTTTCTTTTTGATTGAAGATGTTCTGATATATTTAGGTCTGAATGAAATTTTGTCACTTGGAGTTGAAAAGCTAGGAGATTCAAAATTGTCTATGGGGCACAAGCTAGTGGAATCGGAAGGGTTTTCTACCAAGTTAAGCAAGCTGTTATCATTAGAAAATGTTTCTGAGCAGAATAAGCCTTACCTTACAGGAGCCAACAATTCCAGGACAGAAGCAGGGCCATAGGAAATATAGTTCCAAGTTGTGACAAAGTAGGAAAGGCAACAGCAAAATCAAGGAAAAACATAAAAAGGCATTTAATTAACAAACTTTATTGAAACTATTTGTAAATAATATGCTCAATGATACAGTTTAATAGCTATGCTATTCTAGTAAAAATTCTGGAGCAGCAGTATAGAATTGCTAATTTAGAAAATCACTGCAACATTGCTCTTATCTTTACAGTTGTATAAGGAACAACTAATTCATAACTTAACCACTGTCTACTATCACTATTTCACACAAGATACAGTTTTATTGCTATTTACATTTTTAGAAATCAGTAGAATTATTTGGAAACCTAAGGCCTGACTAACTGAAAATATAATTTATATATATATATGTGACATATTTGCATTGTGTCAGTCAGTTGTTCAACTTATGAAAAACAGAAAAGGTAGATTTTAAAATCCGACACAGTCTGCACCTGCTCAAAAGAGCCATAAACTAAATCCCAGGAAAGTTTAAATGTAAACATACCTTTTGTTGCCTTTCCTGCTATCACTGTATCCTCATTCTTGGTCTTCACATTTTGCTTATTGTCTTGTGCAAGAATGTAATCCAGAGCTTCCTGTACATCAAATTTACTGCTCAATATTGCTTCCACCATCACCTGCTCTGGCACAGAATCTCCAAGCACTTCTCTCATATGGTCAAGGCATGAATCAATCTTCACTAAAAAGAAAAAATCAGGACAAAAACTTTTACATGATAATTGTAAATAAATATTCAGAGAGATACTACAATCATTACCATCTGTATCTCTCAATCATCACCATCTGCATCCAAGAACAAAATTTATTCTCTTGCCTGCCCATCAAGAGTACTGTTTATTTCATCAAGTGGTATAATAATGTTATCAGCTTTAAGGTATGAATAAAAGGCTGAAAATGTCATCATTGTTATCAACATTAATAGCACTCAGTTAAATGCATACATTCATTATTAAATGAATGCATACATTCATCATTCATACATCCAGCATAATTTGTAAATCAATGTGGAGTCATTTAAGCATATACAAATATTGTAATTAGCTTATATAGTTAAAAAAAACCTTTCAGGATTCAGCAGATGGGTGACTATAGCTGTAAGCATTTTAGGTGGTGTGTTTATGAAAACTCTGTTAACTAAAAGCCTTCAACTTTTTAAGAAATATGAGTAAGTTGCTGAAACCAATGATTTAATAAAAGGTTCTTCACCTACAAAAACCCACAAGAGAAATGAAATGTGAGAAGGGACATCCAAAAGATTGCATTGAGCAAACACTTGTATGGGGGGGGGGATGTAGCATTTTCTGTTGAGTGCAGACTTTGAACATTGTGTTTGGGTCCTTCTAGATCAAGGCCTTGGTGAATGATAGAAATGCTGAGTAAATACTGCCTTGGATTCCCAATCTACCGACAGAGGCATGTGTTGGACCAAACATACCAGCAAGTTGACCATGAAACCTAAGCCATGATGGCAGCACCAAACAGCACCTTTTCCATTAGGTACTTTCTTCTCTTAGAATAATACATTTAACCTCTTTGGCAGTAGCGGTAATGGATTAATCCTGTAACTCTCAAGAGCTAGAAGCTAAGTAAATTTCAAGATCCCAAAAAATTATAACCTTATATAATAGCATTTAACATAACTTAAATGTCCAAATTTAATTTGGATTGCAAATACCTTCCGCAGACCAGGACAAGAATATTATGTGTATTTTATGCATTTTGAAGTTGTATAGTTGCTATAAAAAACAAATCAAGGTTCACATCATGCTGCAGTAACCAATAATAAAAATGACTCCTTGAAACAGCTATTCTAGTATTATTATGAAAACACTTTCACCCAGTCATTGGATGACAGGGAGTCATCTGTCAAGCAGACATTGGAGGGAGAGGTCAAAAAAGGACAACCACAGAATGGGAAAAAATGGGGTAAGCAGTACTAGGGAGAGTGTGCAAGTGTTTGGAACTAGCATCGCCAGCCCCAGACCAAATTAGGTTTCACCCAGACAGCAACCCAAAAAACTTGGTGAGTTGTTGGGCCACATCTGGTAACTACTAATCTTCGTGTAAGCTGCCACAAGCAGAGCCTTGCAGAGACCCCTCCCTGACACAAGGGTGGAGGGAGGGAAATGTCCTCCCTGTGCAACTGCCACCACTGCCCATTGCTAGAGCAAGAGTCTGAGTATTTGGTTTGTGCAGATGCTCTGTCAATAGTTTTCTATAAGAAAAGCTGCTAGATGAGATCCTGATCAATTTAGTCCAACATCCAATGTCCTGAGGGACTAGGGCAATGTCTCTAGTAGATTCACCATCAGGGCAGGAAAGAGGTGTGTCCTTAGAGATGGTTGCTAAAGGGGAACTGAGACCAATGCTACAGCGACCCTTCTCTTGACAAAAAATTCCCAGCCTGAACACTGACAATGCAGCTCCAGTGAAAATTGACCCTACCATGGCCTACTGAAGTTCTTTTGTCCATGCTGCAGAAGAGGACCTTCTTAACTTCAGCACTCATTATTTGGAATTATCTCCCCAGGGGGATTAGGCAGATACCAGGAGTGGAGTGCTTCCACTGACATCTGAGGACATTTCCCTGAACCTAGTTATTTTAATTGAAATATTATTGTTTTTATCACTGCTTTAAACACCGGTTTGAGTGAATTTTATCATGATTTTATATTGTAAGCTGCTTCAGGGTTTATTTATTTTTAATAAAAGTGGCACAGAAATGTTACGAAATAAATATATATCAGGTTGCTCCACAAAACCAGATGCATGGGGCTGGGTACAGAAAGGGCTTGCCACATCAGTGCCAGACTTGCTTAAGCTGCACACTTCCCAGCCTGAGTGAACAGAGTCTAACAGTGGTTCTTGAATCACCATGAACTGCATGGAGATGGTTCCCATAAAGGCTCACTGGAAGAGACCTGAAGGATGAATGAACTGATGAGTGAAGGCAGGATGGTGTCTCTTTACTCCAACTGTCCTACTTCTCTCTGATTAGTAAATCTGACAGCTTTGATGTAGAATTCAGTTAATATATCAGTTCTTTCAAATGTATATTGGCAAGTCGATCACATCAGTTTCTTGTACAAAATCATAGCATTTGTATAATCCAGATAAATAAAGCATGAATCGAACATATGATTTTTCTAGAATTACCTTTTTCAACTTCAGTTAGCTGGTGTCTGGAGACACAATTGCCTTTATCTTCATAACCATATTCTTCTAATCTCTCAGCAAATGCTGATGGATTATCTCGTCTTGAATAGATAAACTGAGCAGCTATAATATAAATTAATGTATTTATTTTATAAATCACCTTGTAACATAAGTCACTTTGTATTCATAATTCTTCCAGGCTAATTCAAAAAATACACTACACAATGTTACTTCTTAAATTTTGCAGTGAAGCAGGTATTTACTGTTTATAGGTCTATTCACTGTAGACCTTTCTGTAAATTTCAATCAAATTTCTAGTTTGTCTTTATTTTGAAAAGTCAGATTCCAATTATGATAGAAACAAGGTGAAGACAATGAATCTTGCTTTGGAATATTTAATTTGATTAAAAATAACTAAAAGTAATTTGTTTCTGAAATACTCATACAGTCAGAGATAAAAACAAAATTAGCTTGTGATCAGACCAATGGTCTTAAAGCAGTGGAGAATAACTTGTATGCAAAAACATCTGGAGGGTGACATCTTCCATAAACTCTAACCAAGGGTGAAGGACAACAGGAATTGTAGGCCAAAACATCTTAAGGACCACAATGTGCTTATCCTTGCTCTAAGGGATACTGAGATTTGTCAGTATGAAAAAATTAAGAGAGATTAATTCTAATTCAGAGTCTAAAAGCAATCTTAAGCAAGTCCCTTTAGTAATTTCCATCTTCATTCTTCCATGTGCTACTTCACCAAGCTATGCTGCCAAAAGGGGGGGGGGGGGAATACATATTCTTACCTGTCATCTATGATGAGGAGAAAGCCCTTTCATATCTGCAGTTCCCTATTTATTTATTGAAATTATATACCGCTTCAATAGTCCTACAGGACCCTCTGAGCGGTTCACAATCAATAAAAAACAGATAATAAAACAGTTAAAATAGTATAAATTTAACAGTAATATAAATGTAACAGATATAAAAGCTGAGAAAATTAATCAAAACATGGAGAATTAAAATCATAACAAATTCCCTTTAAAATCATTACAAGAAAAGTCAAATTTTAAATATCTGGAGAATAAAACTATTGTTGCCTGGCACCAAAAGTAGTTGTAATGAAGGCACTAGGTGAATTATTCTAGTGGGTTCCATAGGTGGGCTGCAATCACCAAAAAAGCCTTTCTTCTGTTTGCCATGTTCCTCACCTCCTTAAAGGATGGCTCTTTCCAAAGGGCTCTGAACCTGATCTAAGGGGTCAAATACATACATATGGGAGAAGGCCGTCCCTTTGCCTCAAGGAGGGCAGCAAGCAATAATAGCTGAATAATAAACTAACCTGTTGAAGGTGAAATGCAATAATCATCCTCTACAGACTGTCCATAAAGGTCATCTTCTTCAAAGTCTAAGAGCAAAGACACAATTAACCTTTATGTAAGTGCAATTTTAGAGTGCTTGTTTGTATGCATCACTGGAACAATAAGCCATGCTATAGCTTACAGGCACTTCCACACAGAACCTTTTACTCACTTGCACTCAGAAAACAAATTTCTGAAACACAAAAAATACAAATTCCTGTGTCCATAACATCTACTGTGTCATGATCCAATACTTAGCTTTGTTTCAAGGATGGATATACATCAAGTAGATTTAGGCTATTCTCTTATATATACTGCTGGCTACATACTCAATAGATTTCCTTGAGGAAAACAGTGTTCCCAAATTCTACAAACAGCCAGTTGGGAATCGGTGAAGGCATGCAAACTACAAATACACATGCAAAATAAGACTGCCTTCATATTTTTTGTTATGTATTAGTGATTTGTCTTATTTGTGGCAGGATATTTTTTGCTGCAAGAGTCTGAGTTAACACTGTGGTAGAAAATGTATGCATTTAGGGCATATAATCTTAATTCAGTTGATTAATACAGGCATACCTCAGAGGTACTGTAAGTTCAGTTCCAGACCACCATGATAGAGTATTACAATAGAGTGAGTCACGCAAATGTTTTCGTTTCCAAGTGCATGTAAAAGTTATATTTATACTACACTGTAATCTATTAAAAATGTAATAGCATTATGGCTTAAAAAAATGAACATAACTTAATAAAAATACTGTATTGCTAAAATATGCTAGCCATCATTCGGACCTTCAGCAACTTGTAACCTTTTTGTTGGTGGAAGGTCTTAAGGTCTTGCCTCTATGTCCGTGGCTACTGAAGGTTGGGATAGCTGTAGCAATTTCTTAAAGACAGACAACAATGAAGTTTGCCACACTGATTGATTTTTCTGTAGCACATGATGCTATTTGATAGTATTTTACCTGCAGTAGAACTTTTTTCAAAATTAGAGCCAATCATCTCAAACCCTACCAGTGCTTTATCAATTAAGTTTATGTAATATTCTAAATGAGTTGCATTTCAGCAGTCTTCACAACATCTTCACCAGGAAGAGATTCCATCTCAAGAAGTCCCTTTCTTTGTTTGTCCATAAGAAGCAACTCCTCATCCATTAAAGTTTTATCATGAGATTGCAGCAATTCAGTCTTCAGGATCTACTTCTAATTCTAGTTCTCTTGCTATTTCAATCACATCTGCAGTTATTTCTGCCACTTAAATCTTGAACCCCTCAAAGTAATTCATGAGGCTTATCAACTTTTTCCAAACTCCTGTTAATGTTGATATTTTGACCTCTTCCCATGAATCACAAATGTTCTCAATGGCATCTAGAACAGTGAATCCTTTCCAGAAGGCTTTCAATTTACTTTGTCCAGATCAATCAGAGAAATCACTATCTATGGCAGCTCTTCCTTTCACCTGAACACTCAAGAGGCCACTGAAATTATTGGTCTAATTTCAATATTGTTGTCTCTCAGGGAACAGGGAGGGCCAAACAGAGGGAGAGAAATGGGAATGGCTGGTAGGCAGAGCAGTCAGAACACATGCAACATTTATCAATTAAGTTTTCCATCTTATATGGGTGCAGTTTGTTGTGCCCCAAAACAATCAGAATAGCAACATCTATGATCAATGATCACAAATCACAATAAATAGAGATGAAAAAGTCTAAAATAGCAGGAAAATATGACACAGACAAGAAGCAAGCAAATGCTGTCAGAAATATGATGTCAACAGACTTGCTCAACACAGGGTTTTCACAAACCTTCAATTTGTTAAAAAAAATAAAACAATGCAATGAGGTATGCCTGTATACATTTTCTGACTGCAGAATTTGAGGAGTTTTAGCAAATACCAGTTTTAACACTATAGCTTACCAAGGAGTTTTTAGCACTATAAATAAGCCATTCCTCAATGGACCCAATTTATTATTGACAAAAATGCAGAAAGTACAGTATTACTCTGCAATTATCTCTTGGAGGTCAAATAAATTTTATTCCTGAGACTATATACATAGTCCAAACTCTCCAATAATAATTGCTAGCATTTTATTAAGATGGATCAGTTGTTTACTGCATTTATGAGTTTAACTTCCCATTTTTAAAGAAAAGCAACAAAAAGTCTTGTGGAAACAAATTGTACGAATTTATACATGAACTTTCATGAACTATAATCCACTAAGATCCCTTCAGCTATCCTAATTTATCACTGAACATTTGCTTACTGATGTAACGATATATTATTGTAAAATCAATTTCAGTATTACAAACTGAATTCTGTTAGAAATGATACATTTAGCATCACTGATTGCCCTGGCATAACATTAAGCATATCATCTGAGTCAGACACGCCACCTATCATCAAAGAAGATGAATGACAAATTTGGTTACAATGTCCTTATTAGAATTTGACCGATATAAACATTTGTTGTTGTCAGTATAGGGCAAACCTAGATTATGTACTGAGTCTTAAAAATTGGAAAGACTAAATTGTGCTGTTATGATTTGATAGTATTTCATGAATAACTGCAATATTTTGTTAAAAATTTGATTCAACTTAACAATATATCCAGTCATGCCCACTGGTTCAAATCCTTGGGCCAGGTGCATACATTGTATCTGAAGTAGAATTTGGAACCAAAATGGAATCAGTCTATTTACTAACTGCAAGATAGTTAAATAAGGCAAGTAATTATTTTATAGCCTATGATATTCTTTAGTTGAAAAACTTTACAAAAGCCACATTTCAAATCAAACAGCTCACAATCAATTTTCAAAGCTCATACAACATATTACTCTGTACTTCATATTCACTGTTATAGAAATCTGGCTATGCACATACAGTTTACCATTGCATCTATTAACATGAAGCCCATCTAAAGCAGTATTATTACACATTCCAGCCTGACTTTAAATATTATGGGTATAAACCATTCTAAGTTAAGCACTTTTGTGCTTTTTATCTGGTCAATGATCTTAGTTCCCTTCACTCTAAATGTACAAATATTTATACATGTTAAGCTCACTCATTTGAGTGAGCTTAACATGATCTTAACTTTTGCACAAAAATACACAAGACCTAGAAATGCTCAGCTCTGGATACATTTTGCCCTTTTTTCCTTTTACGCAAGATATTTGGTGTGTGGGGGGAGGTGGGGGGGCAGGGTGGTTATTTCTCACCATTTGGAAATTTATCATATGACCATCAGTTTTGGCTGGTGTTCTAACGAAGAAGAAACTGCATAAAATCCTTTCATGAACTCAATTATGAATAAAATGTTGCTCTGGACCTTGCAAAGAAAAAAGTACTTCGCAAATGTGAGTTATGATGCAAGTAAGAGAAGGCTTTAATAATTTTGTCCTTCAATGTTAGCAGTGTTCTTACCAATTAAATTGCATTATCTTCCTATACACTGGTTAATAATTATGACACTGTAGTATTTTATCAACATTTATTCCGATGTGTTAAGTCCAGTATTTATAATTTCAATAGGGGATTACACATTTATATAAAATGAGTAAAGTATTATGAAAAAGCACTTCTTTTGGAAGCAAGTCTTTTTACAAAACCTTGCTTTACAGGCTAAATCAACGAACATGCCTTTTAAAACACAATACAGAACAAGTAAACACAAGAGCTGCTGTAAAGCCAAAAGGCCCACATACACTCGACTGACATGTTTTCTGTACAGCCAGGATTTTATTACGTCCTTTCAGCACTGGCCAATTAGTGGCCCTGCTTGCAGCCTTGCCTTCTGTACCTTAGCATCCACCAATCACAGGTACATCATTACTAATCATTCAGGCTGCAAATGAGTCGTTTCACTTAATTATCTGTTGCTCCACTTCCATGTCTTTGCATTCTGGGGAGCGGGTTGACTGGCACTTGGTGACAACAGAAACAACTGCACTCATCATCACAAAGTGCAGTTTCTAACGTCAATGAGAAGTCATATATACGAAAATGTACGAGGGCCCATATGTGCGAGAAGTCCCATGTACGAAAATACAAAATGGATGCACCACAGTCAGGGTATTAGCTGGGATTCAAGCCCCAATGCCCTTCTGCTCTGTGGTGCTCTTTGCAATGAACCACCTGACAACACTTTTAAAGGCACGAAGGCTGACTCATGAGGGGCCACCCCCACAACTCGACCATGCGCCAAGCGCCTCCACAAAGCCCCCGACGTTTGCCCCCTTTTCTACCTCCTCTTCTCCGGCTACCATACCACCCCCCCTCCTACCCCCGCCGCCCAGTAGCCACACGTATCCCAGGCACGCTAGTGACGTCACTAACACTTTCCCTCCTTACTCCCCTCCCACCAGCGGCCTAGCAAGGCTACTGCCACAAGGGCCTTTTCGAGAGGGAAAGAGGATCTTCTTAGACTCAGCAGCTCTCTACCTTCGTCGTAGTTATAGCCACGCACGTTCCTGTGCCGGGCCATAGCGAGCGCACCGGTGGAGACCTGAAACAGAGGGGAAGAGGCTAGGCCTCCTGAACCCCCTTAGCGTTGGCCCCTGCAGCGCCCCCGAGTCAACATGTTGCTGGCTTGGGCCTACCAGGTGTCGCCCCGCCCTCCGCTCTCCTCACGCATGCGCTACTCGAGCTACCCGCTTTCCGCCCTTCCTGTCCGTGAGTGCGCATGCGCGACTCTACAGTACGTTTGAACGGTTAGCGCCGTGTGGGTCAAGCTGAATGTGGAGTGGGGACTACGCACTGCCCTCGTCCGGTCTGGCGTGTCCTTGTTTGTGGGCGCTTACCTGATGTGACGTCAGATATCCTGCCCGCTCACTCAGCGGCGCACGGCCAATCAGAGCCACGCCCGGGGGCCCGCCTCTTGCTCAAAGCCAGCCTGCCTGTTTGCTTGATTGGCGTGTTTTGTAAGCGCGGCGTGCGAGTTTTCTCGGGAGAAAGTCTCTGAGTTCAGTGGGGTTTCTCTAGGGGTGCAGCCATATTCTCTCAGCACCAGCTTCTAGGCTAGATACACGTGCACAAGTGAAATCAGAAAGGGCACTTTCCCCCGCTTCGCGTCATGCTCACTGACTGCCTGTATTGGTGGCATGATTCTTCCAGGGCTATTCATTGTACGAAGGATCACGTAGGCTTCACAAGTTTTAAGTTCCATCTATCTGTGACCAGATAGGCCACCCAGCCAGGTGTTTGGATAGTGTTATTAGATGATATATAATATTATCGGACCCGGATCCGAGGTGGGCACTCCCCCCAGTAGATAATTTACACGTAATAGCTGTTAAAAAGCTTTCTGTGTATTAAAGAGCTGGCTTTGTCCGCGCCCCGCCCCCCTCGGCTCCAGACGTGATTGTTACCATATTGTTAGAACAATATAGGGCGACATACTTTTAGTATCACAACAGCTTTGTAAGGTAGGTTAAGCGGAAGGAATAAGTAGCCCACGACGGCCACCCAAAAGGTTTCCTTGGTGAAGATGCAGTCTGATACATACTTGCCTGGCAAGCTTATTGAATTTAGTGAAACTTACCACTGATTAGATGCGTACAAGATTGCATGGTACTTTGCAAGCTCAAGGAGACCTTTCAAATCTCATTTTCACAGCTGCCTCATTGCATGGTGTCAGGTATGCCTCTTTCGTTTAGTAGACACTCTGTCTGAAAAATGGGCTTAATTCTACCTTATCTCATGCAGTTATTTGGAGGAAGAAAGAAAGAGATAGCAAGATTTCACATGACAGAAAAGCTAGAGAAAATCTTAGAAACGGGGCAGTATAAGTTGTTTGTTAGAATGCATTCTTATTTCATTCAGTGACTGTATTAACCAAGGAAAATGGGCCAGATTGTGAACTTGTTAGCACATAAACTTCTTAAGGCTGTTGTAGAGTTCTATTGCCCACTGCTAAAACCAATACACTATCTTTTAAGGACTAATCTTTTATGACAGATGCATTCTCCATTTTATAAATCTACATGAAAACCTATCTGATAAAAGTTCATGCCTGCAGTATGGTGATTCTTTTATATCAATGTGCTTGTCACTCTTCCCTTAAAAAAAAAAAGCAATACCACAAAGTTGGGTGGATATTGAAAATATGCAAGGTCTTGATAATGAGACACATTGCCCACAAATTTTAAGAGAGACAGTTTACCAACATATATACATATATCGGACATATTAGCTTCTTGTAGTAATAAGCATGCTCTTTAACACAATGTGCCTAAAAAATTCAGTTTATGTAATTGTGATAACCCCTCATGGTACTGCACGTCACATATGGCATCATATATTTCCATATTTTCCATGTAAATAATGTGATGGTGAGAAGCAGACCTTTCTGAGTAGCCTTGTACAAACCATTACATTCTATCTTCATTTCTGCCCCTGCAGAAATTAGAATAATAATCTCACACAATTGTTGAAAGGGTGGTAATAGAACGTATGTTCCAGGTAAGATGGCTGTCATGTGACCACTGTTCTTTGCTATATTTAGTTCCTATTCCATCCTTCATGCTACACAGTTCTGTTGAATGAGTGAAAGGTTTGTACTGTTGGGTGTTTATTTTTTCCACTCACTGCCTATACTTTTCTCCACTGAGGGTTGTTTGCTTTCTTCACTGTTACTTTAACTTCCTAAAGTCTTAGCAGAGAACAAGCTCTGGGGATATAATCTGGGGCTACCTATGTTATTTATTTGGATATTTCTATGTTGCATTTCAAGGCAGAATGGTCTCTCAGGTTCACAAGTGAATGCTAAAACAGTCTAAAAGATAAAGATACAGATCACAATAAAATATAAAAACATTTTACAGCAACAATAGAATCCTCATGCAATCAAAAACTGGTAGTTGAGAAGCTTTGTTTCTAAGAAATGTTTATGGAGATCTTGTATAATAGGACAGCATGCAAAAGCTTTTAATAAATAAATAATTAATGGCAGGGGACCATGCCTTTTTGTATTCTTCATATTTCAGTGTGTGGTATGAAGTGTGTGTGCTCTTTGTTTTATAGAGATCTGCCCTGACATATTGTGTCTGAGTGTCTAAAATTTTGGATGAATTTAAGGCAGAATAGGTACCATGGAAGCTGTGGGAACCTTTCTTGGCACTTCCTCAGGTGCCTTACTTGAATACAACAGAATACTAGCGGAGTTGGAAGAAGCCTATAGGGCCATCAAGTCCAACCCTCTGTTCCACATGTGGTCATCCAGCCAGCTGCAGGCCCACATCTTTCCAGCACAAGTATAGGATGTCAGCTGTTATTTATTTATTTATTTGGAATACTTATATGCCACCCCATTCGCAAAAGCCTCAGGGCAGCTTCCAATACAAATAAATAGCTATACAAATACATAAAAAACTGGAAACATCCCGGCATAAATATAAAATCAATAAATAAATTCAACAATTAAAATAACGTTTAAATAAAAAGGTCTTGGCCTGGCGCTGAAAAACAAACGACGGCGCCAGGTGGACCTCTCAGGGGAGCACATTCCATAAGTGGGGCGCCACTGCAGAGAAGGCCCTCCTCCGGGCACTCACCCTCCTAGTATCTTTCACGGAGGGTTCCCAGAGAAGGGCCTCTGCTGCCGATCTCAAGGGGCGGGAGGGCAGATATGGATGCAAGCACTCCTTTAGATAACCAGGTCCCAAGCCGTTGAGGGCTTTATAGGTGATAACCAGCACCTTGAATTGGGCCCAGACTTCGATGGGGAGCCAGTGAAGCTGACGGAGGACTGGGGTTGTATGAGCACAATGCCCAGTCCCCATCAGCAACCTGGCAGCTCTATTTTGCACCATCTGAAGTATCCGGACCGTCTTCAAGGGCAGCCCACGTAGAGCATGTTACAGAAGTCTAATAGGGAAGTTACCACTGTATGGGTCACTGTCACCAGGCAATCATTTTCCAGGTAGGGACGCAGCTGATGGATCAGCTGAAGCGGAAGGAAGGCGCTCCTCACCACCACCGTCACCTGAGCTGCTAACGACAGCTCTGGGTCGAGGAGCACTCCCAAGCTGCGGACCCTGTCCCTAAGAGGGAGTGCAACCCCGTTCAGGACAAGGTCCAGGTCCCCTACCCTGAAGCCTGAACCGCCTACCAACAGGACCTCCGTCTTGTCTGGATTGAGCTTCAGTTTATTGGCCCTCATCCAGCCCATTGCCTCGGCCAGGCACCGGTTCAGTACAGCCACTGCCTCACCTTGATTGGTTGAAAACAAGAGGTAGAGCTGGGTATCATCAGCGTACTGATGATTCCGCAGCCCACACCTCCTGATGACCTCTTCCAGTGGTTTCATGTAGATGTTGAATAGCAAGGGGGACAAAATGGATCCCTGCGGAACTCCATGGCATAGCTGCCATGGCGCAGAGCCATAGTCCCCCAGCACCACCTTCTGGAATCAGCCATTGAGATAGGAGCGGAACCACTGCAAAGCAGTGCCTCCTACTCCCAATCCCGCTAGCCTATCCAGAAGGATACCATGGTCGATGGTATCGAAAGCCACCAAGAGGTCCAGGAGGACCAACAGGGACACACTCCCCGTCTCTCTCCCTGCACAGGTCATCATGCAGGGCGACCAAGGCAGATTCAGTACCATACCCGGGTCTGAAGCCGGACTGAAATGGGTCCAGATAATCGGTCTCATCCAAGAGTGCTTGGAGATGTCCCGCCACCACCCGCTCTAACACCTTGCCCAGGAACGGGATGTTGGCCACCGGTCTATAATTGGTGGCTATCTCTGGATCCAGGGATGCCTTCTTTAGGACTGGCCGGACTATTGCCTCCTTTAAAGGGGCAGGTACCCGGCCGTCCCTCAGAGAGGCGTTGACAACCTCCAGTATCCAGGCCCCTATCCCGTGCTTGGCCTTGTTAAGTAGCCAAGATGGGCAAGGGTCCAATAAGCAGGTGGTGGGACGTACTTGTCCAAGCACCTTGTCCACATCATCAGGCCGCAATAACTGGAACTCATCCATCAATTTTGGACCAGACGGCAACATCGGCACCTCCCCAGCAGGCTCTGAGTAACTAGTGGAGTCCCGCTAGTGACGAATCTGAGTGAATTTCTCCTTAAAATGCTTGGCAAAGTCGTCACAGCAGGTTGTCAAGGGTGGTACGGGGTCTTTCTTGGGGCCTGGATGAACCAGCCCTTGTACCACCCAAAACAGCTCCGCCAGATGGCATTGTGAGGAGGCAATGGAAGCAGAGAAGAATTTCTTTTTCACCACCCTCACCACCACAGCATAGGCTCAATAATGAGCTCTCAAGTGTGTTCGGTCAGATTCATCCCATGATTTCCTCCACCTATGCTCTAGACGTCTCCCAACCCACTTCATCATCCGTAGGTCAGGTGTATACCAGGGGGATGAACGGGCTCTGCCAGGCAGGAGAGGACGCTTAGGAGCGATCATGTCAATAGCCCTGGTCATTTCCCCATTCCACAATTCGACCAGGGCATCGACAGGAGCACCAGCCTTATCAACCGGAAATTCCCCCAGGGCCTTCAGGAATCCATCCGGATCCATCCAGCTCTGGGTGCGGACCAACACAATCGGGTCCGCACCCTTACAGAGGGAAAGACCACTCTCGAGCTCAAACCTCACGAGGAAGGTTACCGCCCCATCATGCTATGTGCAATCTCTTTCCATATGTCTTCTGGGGAAGACCCTGAATGTTTTTTGGGGCACCCTCTGTATTCCTTGAACCAATTTGCAGAGTGTGATTTTTCTGGTACAGTTCAAGGTAGAGCCTATCAACTTTGTTTTGATCAGTGGCACCTCTGGAGGCCAATTGATGGCTGCTTATTCTTACTGAAAATGTGTATCCAAAGCATAGATAGCTATGCGGGGAAAGGTTTATTAAATTTCACAGTACACACAGCAAGTATCAGCCACTTTCTTGATTGGTGCTGCAATAATAAACATGAATTAATAGCACTTAGATTTGTTTTTCCTCCCAAATCCTTTTCCTAATTGTATTATTTCCTTTATAATACAAGCCTATAGGCAGGAACAGTCTTACTGCTTACCTGTACAAGATGTCCTTGGAGCCTAGGAGTGATTGAAAAATAGGGGTATAATGTTTTAAACAATAAAATCAATAAAGTATTGCTTAAGTCAATAGCAACTTGTTTTATTTAAGGAATAGTGAATAGTCCAATTACATTTTCTGAGTTTGTACCATAAATGGATCTCACACAGAATAACATTAGAACATTATTTTGCATTGAAAATGTTTTTAACAAGTTTCTAATATTTCAGGACATTAGAAAGATTAGATTAACCGTCACTGTACAAACAATTGTCTGGCCAAGTGTTTACTTAATCTCTTTTCAGTCTTATTGCTATATACTAAAGTCAAAGTTTGAAGTATTGTATCTAATCAGTCACACATAACCCACCATGTCTTAAGTTGGCATCTGGAGAGTAAAAAGACAGGAGAAAAGTCTTTGTTTAAATATTTAATTGATGCGCCTTGATGTCATCTAAAAAAGGAAATAGGTAGCATTAAGTTGTCAGCTATAGATAAATGGAATAACAGAACAATTAATATTGGAAGCAGTTTATCAGTGTTTCAGCTGGGATGCATGTACAGAGTAGAATGCTACTTAACTAGCCAACTGCTTATAATAGAGTAAATTAATACAGAACAGTGCGATATGTCCTTTTCTCTTTGATGTGAATGGTAGTTGGCTACAATATAGTACCATTGTGAATTAATAGATAAGCTCTTTAACTTTTCCCTTGTCTCTAGTACTGTTCATACTTGAATAATCATTAATGCAATTAGGCAATCTTTTCCTCCTGAAAGTGTTTATGAAGTGATGAGAAGAGATAATCACATATGAAGTGTATAATAGGATAGAGAAAAAGTATATGTTGTTGGTTGACTGAATGACTTAAACCTACGCATTTTTATTTGGAAATCCTACAGAATTTAATGCAATTGCATCCCAGGTATTGTATTACAATTCTAGGCCTGCAGTGTTACAACAGTCTCAGTTTCCTTGGTTTAATGTCATTTCTGTCCCTAACCTTTCAAACATATTCCTTGGATCTTGCTTTTTCTTCAGCCAGATGAAGCACCACCTATTGTTGTTATCCAGCCACTTTCTTACTAAGTCTGCAGAATCCACATAAAATTTGCACAAGTATTCTAGAAAGTAAAGTATGATGATCATCTTTCATAGAGAAGGTAATAACTATGGGAACTGCAGCTTACTTGCCTTAATCATACTTTATTTAAAGCATTTGTACTTTGTTTTGTGCTATTTTAGGTTCCCAAGGTAGCTTACAATGACCTTTTTTAAAGGCATAGGGTGCCATGCAACAGTGTTATTCTTCAAACTGAAATAGTGCTAGCAAAGCTCCCCCAAAGCAGTTGCACAGCAGGCTTCACATTAAATTACCGTATTTTTCGCTCTATAAGACGTACTTTTTCCCCCCTCAAAAGTAAGGGGAAATGGCTGTGCATCTTATAGAGCTAATGTGTGTGTGCCCGACACCTGGGATGCTGCCGGCCACCAGGGGGAGAGGTGCGGAGGAGGAGGAGCCACGGGCTTTAACCCACCGGCCGCACGGAGGGATGGACTGCTCACCCCCACCGCCCGGGAAGACCTGCTGCCGCTGCCACACCGCCCAGAAGACCACCACCGGCATGCTACCGGCCCCATGTGGCACCGCCTGGCCGGCATGCGCTCGGTGCACCCTGCTCCGCCCCCCTCCTCCAGGCGCAGGTGAGAGCTGTTAATCACAGGTCGGTGTGTGTTTTCAAATGGCAACCCGTCTTTTAATGAAGCCCATGGGGAAGTGATGGGGAATGTGCCTGTGATTATCAAGAAGCTTTCCATGGATCAGTTATCTGTTAGTTGATCAGACACATTTTTTTCAGGATCAGTGGATATTTGAACAGCATTACCTTCGTGTATGAAGTTTATTCTTCAAAGGCTACTTAGTCTGCTGTGTGTTTGATTTACCGTACAATATCTCATTTTTTGTCAGAAGTTTTTTTTCTATTATTTACTAGTAGGGCAGCGTGGACATTACTGGCTTTTTTAGATTTGTTATTGAATTGTCTGCAGCAGCTCTTGTATAACTGGTGTAGACTGTGGATTCCTTCATTAATTCCACTACTAAGAAAGTGATGTCAGTGATTGTGAGCAATAGTGCTTCATAAATTCTGACTCTAGTGATGATGAGTTCTATAGGTTCAACAAAAACTAGAAGAGTACTTTAAAGTCTCTCTTTTGTTAATGACAGTGAAGATGGTTCTTAGTCAATAAATACCACCTTTTTAGGAGGAGTATGCAGAATTAGCAATAAGAACAAAGTTCTAGAAGACCAACTTTTGTCCCTATGGTATCTTAAGGACTGCCTGCTCCCATATGCATCAATTTAATCATTAAGATCTTCAGAAGCTTTTTTCTGATTACCCTGCATTCAAAGATCAGGCAGACTTTCTTCAGGGAGAAGCCCTTTAATGTGGTCATGCCCAAATTGTAGACTATCTTCTGAAGATATCTGTATCTGGGGCCTACTTTGTTAATTTTATGTGCCAAATCAAAACCATTTTATTTGCCCAATCTTTTAATTCCAATTTGTTTTTGTTGTCCTGCAGGTTTACTGCTGTTCTGTGTTATTACAGTTTTATTATTCTTCTGTTGTTTATGTTATTCATGTACTTTAAATTTCTTCCTTGAAAGTCAGTTTTATTATACAATAAATCCTCTTCCATCAGTGAACTGTTTAGAGGTGAAACCCTAAATCAAACTCCTTTGGAACTCAGTGAGACTCGCTTCTCCATAAACAGGTATAGGATTGGTCTGCTAGCTACTTCAGTGCTCTTCTAATGTGAACTTTTTTGCTCTTCCAGTATTAAATCACAGCAGGTTAACAGAGGTTGACAAGGTTAAGCACTTCTAAATGTTAATTACACATGATCTCTTTAAATCAGCAAAGGGAGAGAAGTTGCACTGTTTGGGGGTAGTGAATGGATAGAAGTGTTATTCAGAGTAACACACTTTACCCTAAACTGTCTGTTCAAGAGATATGCATATTCATTTATTTATAGTCTCTTGCTGAGTGCACCTCTCACACACTTAATTTTGTGAACAAATAGTTTCCCTGGGATAGAGAAGTGTGTGTTTGTAAGCACTGTCACATGGCAAGTAGCACCTGCTGAGAGCAATAAAGAGCAACAGCTTGTGCCCTGCTAGGAATGAAGAGCTGTAGTTGTGGGCTGGTTGTTGCTTCCTCACAGCAAACCCTTGATCCTTTCACTACAAAAAATTTGCATACTTTATACAAAGTGTGCAGAACAGCAGATAGTAGGGGATGGTTCATACTTGAGTACACAGCTGAAGGTGTTAACCTGATTAGCACATCTAATAGGTGAGTTTCCAAAGAAGTACAGGTGCATTGTGAAGCAGGAAACTGTGGGCTGTAGGAGCAACAAAATACAGGTGTAGAGTACAGTTAGTGGTTATTACTTACAAATCATGAGTTGGAATGAATGCACAGTTGATGAATCCCAGTCAAGGACAACATTCTCTTGATATAGGCCCTTAGCAAAATGTTTGGAAAGCAGTGCATGAATCAATTACAAGTAGTTCCCTCAGGTCTGATCAGTGACCAGCTCTGCTCAGAGACCTCCTGTAGCCATTACTGGAAAAGGTTCTCCTTCCTCATTTAGATTTAAACTGCAAGTTCCTTGGCACAGGGAGCATCTTTTACTGATGATAGAATGTAAAGTACTGTGTAGAGCATACACTGATGGCACCAAATGAATGAATGTGTCCTGCTTGTTTCTTCTTCCTCCGCCCTGGAAGAAATGCTATGTAACAAATGCATAAAAACACTGCCCATAAGGTTACAAAAATTTTGCATTTTAGCAGTTCTCTTCCTTAGTATAAAAATCATTTCTATAAAAATAATAAAAGGAGGAATTGCTGGCCATTTTAGTTGTGCTTTATTTCTACCTCACTGCCTCACCAAAATACAAGGGAAAAGGAAGAGCAATACTGGAGGTGAGAAGAAATCTGTTATGACTACTTGCAGGAGCACTTAGTGAAAGTTATGTGGCAGCTTATATCATATTGCCCTATATTAAAGCTTTAAGCCCCAGAAACTACACCTAAGTGTACATTGTCATTGTTAAAGCATACAAATTTTCACAGTTATACTAAGTGTAACTCTCAGAAGAACCAGTTTTTATAAAGCCACAGTATTTATTTGTGGTTGAAACTTTAGAAGGAAAGCACATCTTTATAAATGCACCAGATGTTATCTCACAACCTTGCAAAGTATAGGAAATGATTCAACTCCAGGTACTGATAGGACCCAACTAACAAAGAGGAGGAAAAATGAGACCCATGGACTATCAAACTATAAACCTGCTCCATTGCTTTTCATTTGCAATATATGGCAAAGTTATGCTTTTAAAATGCAAATTGCATTATTATGATGGTGATGGTCAGAGTCAGACAGTCATGCTTCAAGTAGACATATTAAAATGGGTGTAACTTCACTTACTCATGACTGCTTGACCATTGATTACAGCAGGTATGTTCTATGTGTGCCTGTGTTTGCTTTGAGTATTCATTACAGAATGCATGTATATGTAGATTACTATAAGCAATTGTTTAGCTTTAGTAAAGTATATAAATCTGGGGGGAAAGTATGCACTAGGTGACAGTATGATTTTTAAGAGCTCCCCCTCACATTAAGGACTGGAGCACATACATGAAAGGTATTACAATGTAACCACTTGCACTTCACCACCAACACCCTAGAAAGGAAGGCCAAAACACATATAAGAGCATGCACAACATGGGGTTGTATTTCTCTGGCCCCATGTAAAGCATGTTCCAGAATTCACAAAGGAGATTCTGCTGAAGAGAAACTAGAAACGGGGCATTGAACACAAAGAGAACACTACACAAAGCAAGATAGCTTGGCAGCACAGATAGGCACTTAAAGATACTGCTAACACTTCTCTGCTTACAGCCCTAACATTCCTGTAAGATATCTTACAGCAGAGATATCTAATCCTCTTCCACTCCAACAAATGTCCATACAGGTAAGCAAGAAAAAGGGGGACATGTAGGTAACTGCTCAAAGTTCCTCCTTTGACCCTCCACTTCTTTCTTATATGCAAATACTGTTTCTTGAACTGCTAGGATGGTTGACATGCCACACAGAAACATGTGCTGCTTTAAGGTGTGGGGTGTTAACCACTCCAACAGCCTGTAATGACAGGCTGTGACATTCACCACCACTGCTACCACCACCACCATGGTTTGAATATTCAAAATGGTTGCTGCTGGCTCAAGAAGAAGTCCCAAGAGGAAATTCACCCATGGTAGCTTCTTGTGATGTGAACCAAGTTGATGTTTTACTACAACAGTCAGGGGGAAGTATACATATAGCAACTGTAGTCTCCTCCCCAGGAAGGGACTAATGGAAAACACGAGAAGAGAGCTCAGATGACAGTATTCTCTCTAATTCCCTGACAAATACCTGCAAAGCATCTAGATTCAGAGCTTGTGTGTTCCAACTGCAGACTAATACTTACTGCCCCCTCTCTGTGTCTCAACTTGCACTCCACAGACCACTGTCCTCCATCTACAGGATTCATTCCACATCCCATTCTGTGCTGGCTATGAGGGTGATCATAGCCGTCATGGCTAGGAATCTATTAGCTGCTCCTCCATGGGGTGGTTCACTTACTTGTTTCAGGCAAGCTCCATGGCACAAATCAACTGGTGGTGGTGTTCCTAACATGAACCTTGTGAGATAAGGGACACTGCAACTGCTACCTGCCTGGCTGTAGAAATAATGTATGGAGCCGGCTGGGAAGCATCTGGATTAAATCATCCCTGAGGGATGAAGATAGGAAGGTTTTGGATTGCCCAAATACCTAAAAGGAGGAAACAAGGCATGAGCATATGGTGAGACATGATAACTAGTCAGAGAAGTCTAAGTGCCAAAACATTCTCGCACATATCTGGACAATGACACTGTCCCACCAGGGTGTCCTAGAAGCCTCCAGGCCAAAATATGAGGGTTGGAAAGCTTTGTGGAGAAGCTAGATATAGGAGGCATTAGAGAATCCTGGTGGGAAAAATAGAAAGCAGAGGTAGAATTCAACTACCCTCCATCGATTGTATAAATTTATTTTCCAGTTTTGATAAAAAGGTTAAATTTCTCAATGTCCTAAATTACTGCTATCTAGAACTGTTGATTATAGAACTGACCAGAGTGGAGGCAATCCTATATTTAATTCCAGGAAAGGTTGCCCAGGGTCTAGTACAAGATGTAAACAGAAACCTAGAAATAGAGCAAGTCAGAAAGGGTCTCCTGGGCCACTGTTGGGCCTTCAACCACCTTCTGTGGAAGCTCATCCCATACCCAAATGTTGTTGAACTGATCCAAAACAAGGAGCACAGCACTACATTTAGCAGGAAGATTGCTGAAAGGTCCAGCAGCAGTTCAGCATAGCCTCAGTTGCCTTTCAAAGAGGAAATTTATCTAAAATGGGGATGGGGAGATAGTGAAATGGAAGCTGATAAGGACACTCAAAAGGTTTACATTCCTTCAAAGGTTTGGATATTACTCAAAACCACAATAATAGAAGTTCAAATTGTATGCATACCGCAAACTAGGAAAGGTAGCACACAGTCCAAAGGTCACCAGCATGGTTAACAAGTAGAGTAGAGGAATTTATTAGAAGAAAGCTTCCTTCAAGAAATGGAGATTCTTGCCCAAATCAGGAAAAGGAAAAGGAGCACAAGCTTGCACAAAGGGGATGCACAGGGGCCAGTTACTCACTCATTGCAGAAGAGACCAAGGGGAAGCTTCCAGTTTGGATTCGAGTCTTTACATGAGCAGATGCTTCTCCTTTAACTTTGGTAATAAGAGTAGAGTTCAACTGTTCTGTTATCTGTTGAGTTGCAGTAAAGACACTGCATTTCAAAGGATTGTCTTGAGTTTTGGAACCAGAGAGAAGGGACCACCTCTTGGCATCAACAATAAGAGAAGCAAAGAAACATTTTGAAGAGCATATAGCTAACAACATTGAGGCCAACAATAGATTGCCTCGTATATATCAGCAAAAGAAACCAGATCGAGAGGCAGTTGGACCACTGGAAGATAATGGAATGAAAAGAGCAGTAAAGCATAAGGAGATTGCGGAAAAACTGAATGAATACTTCTCATCTTTTTGCACAACCTAGGATATGGGACAGAATTCCTGTTCCTTAACTTATATATGAAGGAAGGAATTAAGTCAGGTAATTGTGACAAAATATGAAAGTCTCAACTTTATTGACAAGCTGAGTCAGTAAATAAGCAGCCCAGATAGTATCCATCCTAGAATTCTTAGAGAACTCAAAATTGAAATTCTTACAAAAATATGTAACTTGTCTGTAAGAACAGTCTCTATACTGGAACACAAAAAAATAGTCAATGTAAAGTCATTTTTTTCAAGGAAAGGATCCAGGGGAAGTCTAGAAAATTACAAGCCTTTTAGCTTAACAACTTTTGCGTAAATTGGGTGAAAGCATCATTAATCATATAGAAGGACAAGAGCTGTTGAAAAGGAATCAACATGGCTTCTGCAAAAGTATGTTCATAACCCTAGTCCTATTTGAGTTATTTGTGAGTATCAATGTGCCCATGGGCCTTGGATGATCCAGTAGTTATTGCTTATTTGAACTTCCAAAAGGCTTTTGGCAAAGTCCCTGATCAAGCTTAGCATCATGGAATAAAAGGGGAGGTCCTCGTATAGACCAGGGACTGGTTAAACAATTGAAAAAAGACAATGGGAATAAGTGGTAATTTCTCCCAGTGGGGGAATATAAATGGTGGGGTCTTACAGAGTTCTGTATTAAGACCAGTGCCTTTCAACCAGTACATAAATGATATGGAGTTAAGAGTGAGCAGTGAAATAGCCACGTTTGCGTGTGACACCAAACTGTTTAGGAGGGTTAAAACCAAAAGGGATTGTAAGGGGGTTGCAAAGGGAACTCTACAAGTTGGAAGAATGGGCATCAAATTGGCAAATGTGGTTCAGTTTAAGCAAGTGTGAAGTAATGCATGTTGGGGTAAACAATCCCAAATTAAAGTATGAACTGAATCTGAGCTAGCAGTGAATACTCTAGAAAGGGGTCCAAAGTTGTGCTTAGCAAATCAGTAATAATGTTGGCCCAATACTTGGCTGCTGTGACAAAGACAAACACTATGCTAGGCATAATTAGAAAAGGAATTGAGAATAAAACTGTCAAGATCACACTTGCCTTATTCAAATCTTTGGTGAACCACACTTGCATACACTATTGCATACAGTTCTGGGTGCCACATGTAGAGATGGAAAAAATGCAGAAAATGGCAATGAAAATAATCAGGTGGTTTGAGCAGCTGCCCTGTGAGGAAAGGTTACAACAGCTGAGATTGTTTATCTTGGAAAAACGAGGGTAAAGGGAGATATGATAGAG
Source organism: Varanus komodoensis (assembly GCF_004798865.1). Classification (NCBI taxonomy): domain Eukaryota; kingdom Metazoa; phylum Chordata; class Lepidosauria; order Squamata; family Varanidae; genus Varanus; species Varanus komodoensis. The sequence goes on along the minus strand of NW_025335268.1, from coordinate 45,805,887 downwards.
CTGTACAGAAGTATGTACGATGAGAAGGGGGAGACTTTTTTTTTTTACTTCTCCCCTAAAACTAGAACCTAGGATCGTTCCATGAAAATGATTAGTGGGGAAAGTCAGGGCAGATAAAAGAAAGTACTTCCTACAGCAGATAGGTAAAATATGTAATTTACTTCCATGAGAGACATTGCTCTTAATGCTGATGGTTTTAAGAGGCGTTTCTAAACCATCCTGGAGGAAAGGGCTATCTACCAATCCTTAGGCTACATGCTTCCTTCAGTATCAGGGGCAGTGTGCCTCTGTTCACCAGTGGCCGGGGGGCTCGGGCAGGAGGGGGCTGGTGTACTCCTGTCCTGCCTGAGAGAGCCTGTGGAGCTGTGGTTTGCGACTGTGTGAACAAAATCCTGTACTGGGTGGATCCTTGACCTGACTGATATGGTTTTTCTTATCTTCTTATTCTTATTACTTTTCTATAGTATGTTCTTATTGCATTTATAATCCCACCTTTTTTTCCTCTTGCAAGGAACTTAAGGCAACTTATAAGGTTCTTCTCAGCTCCAGTGAAAACCCTGCAAAGTAGCTTAGGCTGAGTCTGTGACTGGCCCAAAGCCACCCAGTGACTGAGTGGGGGCCAGAACCCAGATCTCCAATGTTCCCCGAGCAGCACTTAACCACCACGCCACACTGGCTCGCTTATGCTCTTAAGCGGAGGGGTCCCAGCAGGGTGAGTGGATAGCAGTGCCAAACACAGTTGCACGGTACAGCTTGTCCCCGAGCAAGCTGTACAGGGCAGGTGGTGAAAAACTCGTAAGCTCCTTAATTGTTTGTGAGTGCAGTACACAGAGGAGAAGAGGACCCACACAGCACAGCACAGATGTAGGTTCCCACAGGCAGCAGGATGGAAAGATAGCACACGCAGCTCTCCTACAATGGGTTCAAGAGCTACCTAGAGGAAGAAATTCCTTGGTTGCCATGCAGCCGATGTGAAGGGCCAGGACTCATAACAAAGACAGGCACGCATGCACGCATGCGCACGCACGCACACATGCGCACACAGGGAGGGAGGGACGGGGGAGAATACAGTAGCAGTTCCCAGTGGCAGGGCAGGGGATGGAAATTCAAGCACCAGAAAAGAGCAACGAAACCCCACTCCCCTTTTGATACTTGGCAAGCAAAACAAAACCGACCCTGTCAGGGCAAAAGAGAGGAGGCTTCCGGGGCTCAACCCAACACTGAAAACAACGCCAGGTGATTCTAGGCAGCCCTTACTCACCAGAGGGCATTTTTCTTCCTTCTGTTGTAGATTCAATCACAGGCCAAGGAGTGCAGGGGCCTGGTGAAACAGACAAGATGGGATTTTACATGCTGAAGGTGCCCAGCTTGGACTTGGAGTAAAACCCCACTTTTGGAAGGGCCCCTGTAGTCAGCCACACCTGAGCCAAGTGAAGCGTGACGCATAGGCCAGTGGCCTGCTGCCTGTGCCAGCCAAACAGCCCTTTTGGCCCACTTGCCAGGCCTGCTGGCCACTAGCCTCATTGCCCTTCCACAACAACCTGCCTCATATTCCCTGGCTGCAGCACCCATCCCACAGCCTTGGGGGCTGCCTCCTCACTGCCCTTCTTCCCCAGGCTTAGCTGGCCGACCGCAAACCCTGGTAAACAGACACATTTCTCTTCTGTGTACTCAGTCGGAGTTTTAGGCGTTAGAGCTTAGGAGACTTATTTGCAGCTCCTCCAAGCCGTACACTGATCAATGAGGTGAGCGGCCTAGACTTTCCCATTTTGTAGCACTAGGGAATAGTGGGCTTTCTTTCCCACGGTCCCTCGATGTCTTTCTTTATCCAAGGAAAGGGCCCAGCCCATCAGAGCCATTTCAGTCATGGTGCAATCCTTGCTGGAGAATGCACTTCAGGCTTCGGCGGAGAGGGGGATATTGCACTCTCACTTAAAAATAAATAAATCCTTGTATTGCAAGGAAGTCAAAAAGACTGCCATTTTTTTCTCTATCAGCCTTCATGGGCAAGGCATTGGAGAGCAGATTGGTTGCTTATGTATCTGTAAGAACAGACCAAAGTTCAAATTCCACGGCCTGCCCCTGCAACACACATGCACTCACAGGGTAGCAAGTAATGAGGACACCAGAGAAACAGAAACAAACTCAATCTTATTCATGTAGTCATAGTGGCTACATAATCTATGTGAGTTTAAAAGCAACAAATGCACACTCAGGGTCTGTCTTTAAAAAAAAATCAGACTTGATTACCAGGTTTGTTGGAGTTCTAACATAACAGGGAGGTAGGCACAAAGGTAAAGCACAACATAAGAATTGCAAAGGGATGAGAAATTTTAACTATGAGCTTCATAACTGAAGGAAATTAACTACCACATGCTGGGGATTACATGAACAGAGCCGGCTGGAGCCAGGGATCAGACTAGATGGCCCTGGAGACCCCTTCTGACTTGCTTTGTTTCAACGTTTCTCTGAATACACATGGTGACACCCTCTGCCCTCACAGGCACACTGTAAGTTCATTCAGTTCAGGGTCTGAACTGATGTAGCTGCACCACTGACTGAGAGCATTCAGTCATGCAATGTCCCCCACCTGCAGTATGAAGCACAGTTTGCATGGATTGCACCAGATGCATTTTCTGCTTGTTTGAAAGTGAACAAGTGGGAAGCAATATTTGGGCAAGTGGGAAACCAGGTAATCAAATATCCTAGAACTTGGTTTGGGGAAAGGAGAAAGTTTATTTCTGGGAATCAGGAAGAAGCTTAATTTGTCTTATCAGTCTGGCCCCAACTTTAGAAATATTAAAGGATTTTGCTGAGAACACTAATGGGAGCACAAGGAGACACTGTACATGAGAGCTATTTTGAACATGTTTTAAGTGATACACCCGAAAAATCTACCATAGGAGAAGCATCAGGACTGTTAAGAACATAGCATATCAGAAGATTTGCATGAAGCTTATTTTCCCCATCCCTAAAAACACTGTGGTAAAATTTGGAACACATTGAAAATTTGAATTCAAAGAAATTTAATTCAAGAAATTCAGAAAGAAGGGCTGCAAATGCCCAAGGCACTTTTGTTTTTATCACTGTCATGTCTTCTGCATAAGCTCTCCCTTCACCATTTTGATCTCTCTGCCAAGACTTTCCATATGAGTCAGTAGAGAATTGAAACTCTGTCAAAAAAGAGAGAACACATTTCTAGGCCACGCTGATTCTTTAAATATAGGAGATATGTATTAAAGCACATTTCCCAGTCTCTGCTATTCTCCAGTCAAGGTCTGTATCTCTCCATCAGAAGTCTCAAGGAATGCTTCCTGCTAGATGGTCTCTTCTAACCTCTCACAGCTCCTCTAACACCTTTATCATGAACAGCGGTAATTATGTAGCTGCTCTTAAAGTTACTCCAACCATAGCTAGGCTACACTGAGAAACACAGTTTATAGGTGGCAAGCTAGTCAAAATTGCAAGGCTTCAACATTTCTCCATGCTTGCTTCAACAGATACCTCCAGTGCAGATGATTCAGTCCAACTACAGAATCATCTGAATCATTGTGAAAGTTGTAATGACTATCAAGGAAAGAATTAGGACTAGCAAGTTTGGGAAATGTCAAATTAGCTAGCTTGGAGGAAGTGACTAGCAAGGGAACCATTTGAAAGAATATCTCACTTGACTAGATGAATGGCCCATTTTACTGTGACCTTGAAACCAGTGACTTAGAATCTAATACATTTTATATAAATGGAGGGAAGACCATGCAAAGCAGTCCTGCAGTCCTGCTCCATCACCTGCCTAACACTGCAAAAATTATTGCCATAATATAACTGAGATCCTGCAATCTTAGCAGAAAAGCTGGGAGCAAAATGATATCTCTCCATCCCTGCCTGACATCCCAAGTTATAGTAATGGACCTGAGGATTCAGTTGGGTGTTTGTTATTTTGGTCAGATTCCCTTTCTACAGCTAGCCCCTTTTTCATTTGATTTTCTTTTGCAAAAAGGTCTCCACTTTCTGCAGAGTTTCTGTCACCATACCACTGCTTGTGGGCCTATGTTCTCCAAATATGCTGGAGTGCTGCAGCTCGGTGCTCTGGCATCACAAGCTCTGACATCTGAGATAAATGTTGCCTGTTTGGGTTTTATATGCTACTTTTGGTCTGGCTGTAGAGCTAATGTTCCATCACGGTGATGGAGTGGGAGGACATTAGTGGTGAAGAGGAGTTATTTTGACATCAGTAGAAAAGTATCTTCTTATAACACCTCTTGTTATGATGCTCTCATCACTGGACAGGGGAATAGCAAACAGAGTCTTAGTTGGTATGTCAGCTGGGTCCTATACCTTCCCTGGTACACCCCACTGCCACCTGTTTTTACATCTTTTATAGTGTGCTTGCATGTGCCAGTGTAACCCTGATGCTATGCTATTGTAGATAGTCCACACTGGGATGTGCTGAGGATCTCTGACCAAGAGGACTTAATTAGATGCTTTATAGTATATTCCCCAGCCAGAATATGAAGAAGACTGGATTGCACTGTAAGACTGCCAAGGTTATTAAAATAGTTTATCCAAGAGCTCTCCAACATCCCAAGTGATGATACACTTAGAGCATTAGCAATGCAATTCTTTGTGCACTTAACATGAATCTCAGTAATCCAATGTTATATACAATGTAGGTAAGATTTTATCCAGAATTTTCAGGTAGCAATACAAGTTCAGTACTGGAAGAAAGGGTTTGTAATTTTTTTAAGGGGGGGGAACATTGGCAGAAAAAGGGAATTGGGCGCCATCCAACCTAAATGCCTTTTGTTTCCTTGGAACAGTGACTGCTTCAAATGCGCATTGCCCTCCAAAGGGCCTGAACCCTGAAGCTCATCTTAGGATATTAAGAGGGTGGCAAAAAGGGGTGGGGGGTTGGTAAGCCTGACTTAGCTCCTAACAACTTATGGCATCCACGATCCATTAGAGTTGAAGGATACACACCGTGAGGCATACTTACCCACTCCTAATTCTCCTTGCCCCTGCCCTCAATTAGGGTGCCGTAAGTGCTTAAGGGCTCTGACCATTTTGAAGCTAAAAGAACTCCTGGAAGGAGATGAATTAAAACTGAAGGAAAAGCAACTTCTGTGATCTGAATGAATCATCCCTCCATCCAAGGGCACTTTAAGCCAAGAATACCAAAGCTCTGTTAGTCCAACGACTGATTTAAATTTTGGACAGCCCTTGGGGGTTATAGCTCAGTGGCAGGCAGGGCTAAAGTCAATGGGACTGGGGCCAAACATACTAGAATATTTTTGCTGAGCGCTCTTACTACCAATAACTATTCCTTGGGAGAGGTATCACAAACTTTTAGAATGGTAAAAAAATGTGTCAGTCCAAGAAACTAGCAAATAATCAGTGGTCTGTGAAGGGGGAAGTAGTAAGCAACTAGTGATGTGGAGAACTGGGTGCAGGCAACTGGGAACCCTGAAACATTGAATTTGGTCCCCAGGCAGGGCTTGAGGTTCAACATCCCTGCTTTAAGCTGGTTGACCACTGGATGAACAGAATGGTGTGATCCAATATGATTCTTACATTCTAAAGACATGAAAGAGGCAGAATTACCAGGTAAGGTATTCTGGCAGAAAGATTAAAAGGTAGGGTCTGGGAATGTGCAGCAGGATCTCTGCATACAGTAAATGCTTCCAGAGAGAAAGCTCATAGTGTTGCGAATTCCCAGCCATTGCATCATTTTTCTTCCCTTAGTGAATTTTCTGTGGTAAGAAAGGGGTGGGAAAAGTAATGGGAAAACACAGGCTGGTTATGAATGGAGGATGATGTCTGGATACCACTCCTCTCAAATTCTAGGACTCACTCATGCCCTGTGCAGAGAGAGAAACAATATCCTGCATCTCACATGGCACTGCCCAGGCTAAGGTCCAGATGAGCCTTCCCAAAGCTGGTGCCTTCCAGGTGTTTCAGACTACAACCTTGATCATCTGGGGCTAACATGAGCACATTCATGTTACTTGAATTGTGATCTAACACATTTGGAAGGCACCAGGTTAGGGAGCTACTCGTCTCGTTCCTGTGCTCAGCTGCCTCATTCTATTGTGCTACAAGGCTGTCAATTGTTTCTTCCTTCCTTGCATTCCAAGCAGGTGCTCCCTTGTACCTTCTGATACCTAATTTGGTGGGTCCAACCCTATCTGCAGGGTAGCAAAAGGTGGCTTCCTACAGATACAATAGGGGTATCTGAATACTTGGAGGTTCTCAAGTGAACAGAAAAATATTCATTTGTAAGATTATAAAATGAGGCAACAAACTCCAACCCCACAGGACTGAGCATGTTTATGGACCTTTAAGAGGCACATAATATTTCGAGATCCAAAAGGGATACAAGTTGAGGAAGAATGATCTTGGTCAAGCACCCAACTGCTTTTGGAATGGCTGGGGAAATAAGGCTAAAAGTAATGCACAGAGGTTAAAAGGTCCCCTTCCTGTACTGTACAGACAAGTTTCAGCAGTAGAGGGAAAGAAAAAAACACCTGCTCAGTTTCAGGGCTAATACCCAGCTTTGACCCTCCTTTAGCAGCACGTGGTGCTCTTGTGCTCTCTCGCTCTCTCTGTTCCAGCCTGGCTGAAGACCCAAAAAGGAGCACTCATGTTACGGGCCTGGGACATCCACAGGGTTTTATTGTGAGTCCCCACTGTATAAATGTCTCTCAGCTACAGAATGCTACACTTATGCCAGCCCTGTTTCAGCATCCACCTGCACACATGAGGGATGGAAAAGTGTAGATAGTGGGAGGAAACACACAAGCTCCCTCCTCAGCCTCACCACACGCATGGGCTCCTCTTCAGATCTTAGCAAGTTTGGCTCAATGCACAAGGCTCTGAAGAGTAACCCACACACATGGGGGCATTGGGGGAGGGGTATTTGTGTGTACCCAACCCCTACTTACTCATGCTTTGATGTGCTCACACTAAAGCCTTGAATAGGCCTGCTGTCACTGCTTATTCTTCCCACACATTTATTCCATATAATATGAAGTCTAATCACTCAAACTGAGAGCCCAGTTTGGCTTTTTCTGTGTCTATGCAGTCCTGTGGCAAAGCCCAGTGTGAGCAGCTGGCCTGAATATAGTAGGAGTGCATGCTAGAATATGTCCCAGAATCCTTTGCCATTCACAGGGATCCTCAGCAGGGGCACAAAGTTTGAAAGCCATTGAGCAGAATTTTTGGAATCTGCTGTACTAGTCAAACAGATCAGCATTTTGCATGGGACATTTATTCAATATATTCTACATCAAGACATGGCGCTTCAGTCAGTTGGCAATTGTGCTATATTCTGTATTCCCTTAGTATCTATAAGGGCCTCTGTTCACTAACACAGAGGGTGGTCAGTATTCCTTTAGGTGAAGATCAACTAGTTCCTCTGTTCTAAACAGTTAAGAATAGAGTTGCTTATAAAATGTAGGAAATGCTTCCTGGAATTTAGCCAATATAAGTTTTTGATCCTCTCTTGATCTTTATTTTCACTAATCCTTTTCTTTTTGTGTTGTTTCCTTTTGTTGATCTGCCAAGGTTCTGTCACTCTTGTTCTTCCCTCTCTGTCTGTCTTTCTCCCTTTCCCCAAAAATATTTTTGTTAAGTTTAATTAAGCATTTTACTAAGTTTGCCAAGAGCGAGTTAAGTTCCCATAGTAAAATAAAAATTTTCCAAGCACCCAGGCAATTAATAAGGGTTTATTGTAAACTTGTAAGATTTTATTTTCCAGTTTGCAGTCTTCAGGTTCAGTTTTTCTGTAAATGGGCTCCTTGCATCATCCCAGTTTCTGCTACAATCCCTCCGTTAGTTCATAATTATCCTCCCATCACCATGCTCACCTATATATAATATTTTAGTTGATGCTCATAAAAGTATCACCCTATTGTGTTTTTATTTGTTTTTCCTGATAGACTGACTCAGGTCTCTACATCTTTTGCTTATCTTCGTATATCCAGAACCAGTTAATAATTTAGAGGTGTCTGAAGTACGAAAATCCACAATTACTTACATTGGAAATATTTTACAAAAGAAAAAAGAAGAAATACCAAAAATCTAGTTGCAAAACATCAACAGATATAGGGCAAGTTTGCCCATCATGCTAAAACACCATGCACATAAGCCATGATGGGTCTTCCCCTCAATCCTCCAGCCAACTCTGACACATATCCCAGGGTACTTTGCAGCAGGGCCCATCTTGTTTCCTTATCCCAGCTCCCTCCTCATTCTACATGCTACCCCTTTTTATCTTCTAGAGCTTTCGCTTTTGGTGCCTCAAAAATGTACAATTGGGTCATGTTGTTGTTGTTGTTGTTGTTGTTCTATTGGACTTCCACAAGTGTGCACTTATGGTTATCCAGTACCAGTAAACCATTAAGCTGGTTTCAGCTGTCAAAGGTAGCTGGGAAGGGAAGCAGATAATGTAGAGAAATGGGATAATCCAAGAGAATTGACAAGTTGAGGCCTGGGGAGAAATAAGAGTTAGAGAAATGGGGGAACCCAGCAGTGCAGGTGAGAAGCACCAAGAACGAGGCAAGGGAGAAGCCAAAGAAGTAGATTTAAAGTGTTGAATTGACACTTTTCAGTGTCCTTCATCTTTTCAACATTTTCCTGGCTCTCCAGCTACTCCAGGGAGTGGAGACACTAGCTCCCCCACTTCTTGCAGCTCTCTTCAGAGCAGTTACAGCTGCAGTTACTGTCCTTACCTGGCAGTTTTAAAAATACCCTGAGCAGGTGGCTGCATGGGACAAACAGAGCCCCAGTGGGGGTGAATATTGCAGCCTGATTTGCTCCATCCTGTTTTACTATCCTCTAAGGTTTTTTTTTTTTTTTTAATCGTCAAGGAATGTTTGCGCAAAAATTTAGAGCCGGGAAATAAATGGAAGAGGGAATTACATAAACATAATATCTGGGAAGTAAAAGGAGGTGAAATGTGTACACCTGCAATAACAGAGCCATTATTGCAGGTATGAAAATTTCTCCTCATTTACTTCCCAGCCATTAAATTTGCATACATTTCTGTGTGTTTTTTTAAACTCTCAGGAAACTTCAGTAACCTTAACAGTAGCTGCCCCTGCCTAAACACTAAAACCTTTGAAATCAAAAGCTGGCAATCCTGGAGGCTAATTTTGTGTGGTTGACGGGCCACACAATCATTCTGTCTTCATCAGCTGGGTCACAAGCTTCATGAACAAAAATGAGTTTATGTTTGGCTAAGTTGCAGTACTTCGAGACAAAACTGTAAATCAACATAAATATGCTGAAATTATCATTTATGGGATCCCAGTGTGATGTGTGAGTGTTCATTCTGCTCCCTGGATTGTGCTTCTTTAAGACTCCAAAGCTTTGAAAAGCATGTCTTTTAAAAATCAATCCTAACCCCCAGGAAGAACTTACAAGGGGTTGTTGGGTGGTACAGACCTCTCTTGCGGCTGCTGCACCTTCCTCTCTGCAGATGAAGAAGGAGGTTGACTGTCTACGGCCTCTTTTGCAGCAGTGGAAGGCTCTGCGGCCATTGCTGTGCCAACAGGAAGGGGGAAGGGGAAGACTGCGGCAAGCCGTGGGTCCAAGGTCCCTCTTTCCCTCCAACATGCCCCCAGGAATGAACAAACAGAGGCTGCAAGCCCTGCTTATTCATTTTTGCTCCATTTGAAGCAGAGGCAAGAAAAGGAAGAACTGCCCCACTTCCAACCATGCCAGCACAAGCGTGGAAGTGCTGGTTCTTCTCCCACGGATGTTCTCTTAAGGGAGATCAAGACTGCTTTGCCAGGATTGCTCTTTCAGTCACCTCGTGCTAAGCAAATGAGACATGTTTCTTGAAACTCAGTTTTTTAAATAAAATAGAAGGTATGCAACAAGCCTAACATGAAGACTACACCTGTGGGATTGTGGTTATGTGTCTGCAACTATTTGTGAATGTCAGAAAAGATAAAGGTTTGGCTCCTGAGATGCTGAGAGAGTGGGGAGTGGCCCAGAGTAGGATTCTACATTGGGCTCCCATACCTAATAATCTGGCCCTGAAGGGTCAGGAATATAAAGCTGATGTTAGGAAAGAAAATTGTGCTTTCTCCAATAAAAAGTCATTCTTTATGGAGGGATAAAAGAAATCCTGGATGGTATCCAAATGTCAACAAGATTATAATCAGCTAATTTGTTCAGAAAGAATTTGACAGTTTGAACATTTATCGTGAGCCACCATCCTTCTCCTTCCGTCAACCACTTTCCCCTTCCTCCATTTATTTTGGCAAGGCTAAATTGTATATACCACATGATAGTACTAGTACCATAGTCCTAGTAGTACCCTACATACACACCTTTGGGCAAAGAGACATGAATTTTCCTTTCTCAGGCAACATCAACAAAAGATATTATTGACCAGTCAAAATGTAAGATTTCCTAATGAAGCTATAATTGATTGTAGCATATGAAGCATGTAATTACATGAAATATTCTTTTGGTTTCTAAAAATAAAAACCTTCAGGCCCTTCGTCTGTGTGTGTGTCCTGTTCAGACACAAACCCTTCTGCTCTTTATTACCCTTCAAGCTTCAAATAAGTTGCTTAAACTTAAAGCATTCATCAAATGCCCTGTGGCTTCACCCACTCTTATCCCACACCTGCAATCTGAAAAGCTACTCTTCCTGGATGACCTCTTCCTCCCTGTCCCACCTTCTCTGGCACTATATAAAATGCCTGAATGACTAACAGAGAAAAACCCCTCTTTATTGTTTAAGAGAAATGAAGCCCACTGCAGCCTTCTTCCTTATGGTCTCTGTGCATCTCACATATGGGCTCTGTGCCTGGGCAGGACTTCCATTTGGGAAGATATTCCTAGCCAAGCTCAGTCTTTTTGGTGGAAACCCTGCCCCTTCCTCCTAGTATGAAGAAGTGGAGCTCCCACCATTTTCCCCAGTTCATTTTTGATCGCCATGTTGAATGCCTTGGGTTTCCTAACTTCTCCACAGATACTCTTAGCTTCTAGAATCTTCTAACTACTACTCATACCAGAAGAAAGAGGCAATTTTTCCCATCCTACTGCATTTGGTTCCCAAGTCCAAGCAACCAGGCAGAACTGAGAAAAGTTAATGGAGGAGAGAGCTGCTTCTTAGTACATGGACTTCCCTCTTGAGAGTTGGGATGTAAGCTCTCCTGTAATCCTCACCTCTCCTGTAATTTCATGAATGCTTCTGTCAGATGTTCTATTACTGCCAATAGGCTCAACTGCCATCAGATCAAGACCATTTTCTTTTAAGTTAGACATGAGGGTGGGCCAATGAGGCCTATGTGGTTATATGGAATAGGCTGTTCAGCATGAAGCCATTTGACTTGCCTGAGGAAAGCAAGACCTATTTATTTATTTGCGTATTTTTACCCCGCCCAATACACAGTGGGTCTCTGGACGGCTTACAATTCAAATCTGATAAATACATATATACCCAAATAATACAAGTACATGACTGGGGTGCTGTGGGAAGAGAGGATAGTAAATTTTCTTTGTCATGCTCACATGACCTACCAATGCCTGATTGTAACTCACAGAAACCTTAACAGCATACGTTACCTTAAAAACTATTTGTTTGTTCCAGGGTGTCTTGCAGTGAATGATTCTGTGTGCCATGATCCAAACAAACACTGTGTTTCAAAATAAAAAAAATAAAACTTGACAGATTTTTTGCCTCTGTAACCAGAACACAACTTGACTCACTAGCTGTGTGGTCTTTCTCAGTACCACCCTGATAAATGTTATGAAGTGTGTCTTTGATAAATAAGTAAATAAATGCATGTGTTAAATGATAGGCCATCTGTTTGTGACATATTGTGCTGAAATTGCATTGTTTACTCTATTCTGGAGGTGCTGGATCAATTTTCCTGCCTTCCAAATGGCTTTAATTTAGGCAGCTTCCTGTGCTGTTCCAATATCATGGTTTTATTACTTACAGGGCAAGCTTGTTCTGGCTGATGGACCGCACGATTTGGCAAAAGCACCCCTACCCTGGCAGAACTTGAGAATGTTGCTGGCACAAGAGGCATGCTAGGCAAAGTGCCCAGATACACCGGTAGAACAGTTAAAACAAGACAACAAGTTCTGGGCAGCATCAGGGTGGATCACAATTAGATCATATCCTCCAAATCATGGCTACGCCCCCGTCTATGGCTCCACTTTATATGTAACCCTCCCATTAACTTCAGTGATGTTCGATCCATGCACAACTGGTCCTCACAAATGAAGTCAGCTACTTGGTTGCAGCACCATGGAAAGCTCCTCATGAGAAACATGCTTGACAATAACTGGAGGTCATCCATGTGTCCCTCCATCTGATCTGTCCCTCCTTGACTCAAGTGCTTTCTGCCTGAGGAGTGTGAATCTTTAAGGATCAGAGGAGAATTTTGACCCATGGAGGGTCCTTTTTGACCCACAGAACTTTCATGTGTTCCTTCAGGACATGAGGCATTATCAAAGGCAATGGCAGGGGATACAAGTGAGTGGTGATCCAGATGGCAGAAGGAGGAGCCACACTTTGCAGTGGCAACCACGTCTGTGCTGCCCCCGCCGATGGACAGGAACAGCACTCAGTGCTCCAGGGATTCCCCTTGGCAGCAGTGCCTCCACTGGGGAAGACAGCAAGTGGGCCAAGTGTCCCTGATGACTCAACAGCTGGAACGCTCCTCCAGCCACTGACTCATTCAGGGAGCTTTGCTCATATGCCTCCTTACCAGTGCAGAAAGCATCTCCAGTTGAGCCAGAGCAGCCTAATAACATTCAGATATTTACCTATTTCCTCCCTTGACCAACCCATCTCGTCGCAACCCTGGGCTTGAGATGGAAGCCATGATAATTGGGGGGGGGGGTCTTCTTTTTTGGTATAAAGTTGTCCCCACATCAATGACAGAACACAGCAGAAGGTGAAACACAGAAACATAGAAACAGAGCGAGTCAGAAGGGGCCTCCCGGGCCATCTGGTCTAACACTCAGCTCTAGCCGGCTCTGTTCATAACATGCCTACCCAAGCACAGAAAAAAGGGTTTAGTTACATTAAGTCTAAGGGATGCTGTCATATACATACTTATCTGTAGTTTTACTTAACTTAATGAGACTTAGTTCTGAAAAGACATGATTAAGATTCTACTGTAAAAATTCACAACACTATTTGTGTCTGTTAAAATCACCAGATAAATCCAGTTAGAGCAATCCAAAATTTACCTTTTCTTCTACATTCTGACAGCATCCAGAAGGAAAATAGTAACACATTGGAAAAGTAAAACATCCTACTATCCAGTCCTGGTACAAAAGTAATTGGGCTATCTTACCTGATATGTCAGTTTGTCGATAATACCTTTCTAAGATTCGGTCAGCCCCAATAATTTTCACTAATCTATTGCATGCGATAAGTTGTTTGGATCACATACATACATTGCTCTATTAAATTATCAATACGTTTATGTTAACCACCACTATTTGCTTCCTATTGTACTTCAGCTAATGAAATGTACTTTATTACATTATTTATTTGTTAGATTTGAAATGCGTTCATGGTTATGTTGTATCATTTCTGCTTCTGATCCGTTCTTGAAAACTCAGGTAACCTTGTGAGTTGTGATACATTGCGAATAATCATACAATAAAGCTGAAAAAGAGGGGGAATAGAAAGTTGTATTTTCAGCAGGGAAGGCCCAAGACATTTTGCTGCCTGAATCAAAGAACAAGATGGTGCTCTCTCCCACTGCATGTATAACAGCGGACTAGACGGGCAGTTGACTTTTTCTTCAGCATCCTCCGTCTCACCTGAAGACATTGGCTAGCTTAAGGATACAGAGAAGGCTGCATGACATTGCAGCTCTCATCTCCAACACTCTCAGCCACCTCCCCATGCCTAACAGAAAGGCTGACCCTGACTGATGGCTACGCTATTGCAATCAGATAACATACAAAGATCAGGCTTCCTTCTCTTACATGGTTTTCAGGCTGAGCATTTTCATCCTTTTGCATGCAATACATTTTTGTCATTGATCATTATCTCTAGTATTTCATAATTGGGTGATGAATAAAGCTCTGGGTTGAGGAGGCACCATAGCTCAGTGATATAGCACCTGCTTTGCATGTGAAAGGTGACGGGGAAAACCACGTCCTCCTAAGCTGGGGAGGGAATGTGGTATAGCAGAGTTAATAATGCGATTTCTGAAATCTTCTGATCAGCATGTGTATCTCATTCCTGGTAAATACTTCTTTATTTTTTGTGGGTGTGGCATGTCCTCTCTCACACAATCCTGCACTCTAATTATGGTGACAGTGCGGGGGATAGGCCGGTACAAAGGTTTATCCAGTACTCAGACTCTAGAAACACTGCCAGCCTCTTCCTGTCAGGGGCTGAGCTAGTGGTTCAAGACACACACAGAGTGAGCCAATCTGCATAGACTAAGTCATTGGCATGACCATCATGTCACCAGATAATGAAGAAATAAGGACAACCAGACAGTAGATACAGGCATAGTCAAGAGAATCGTCTAGTGCTGTCTGCTAAGTCAGGCACACATGGACAAATATGCTTAGGAGTTTGATTATCCAAATCCACCAGGGATTTGGCCCTTCCTACTCCTGCCAGTGAAAGGCATAAAATCAGGCAGTGGCAAGCCAGAGGATTCTATGCTGCAGTCTGCAAGCAAAAGCACACATGCTTGTAAATGCATGCTCAAGTGCATGCACACCAGCTCAGGTTTTTGTTGGTTCAAATCCACGCAGGTAAAAACATTTTATGCTAGTCTGGGCAAAGTGTTCTTTCTCCCTGTTTCACCCCTTGTAAGCGCCAATGTGGCAAGAACAACATGGGGTCCCATGCAGTGCACTGTCATCTGAGTTGTGGTCTCCTCGTGTGCGGTTTGTAATCACGCTAGCAGAGGGTTTCCCAGCATTCCAGAACAGATTTTGAGGGTGTGTAGGGAACTGTTTCCATTAGTGGAATTGCAATGTTGGAAACATCCTAGAATGCCTATATTATTAGAAAAAGTAGAATGCATGTTGGAGCTTTTCATGCTTTTAAAAAATGCATTAAGTAATTATAACAATGAGCATTAAGATTAACAGTTCAAACTATGGAACTCTTTTCCACAAGATGTAGTGAAAGCCAGCTAGCTGGTTGACTTTAAAAGGGAATTGGACAAATTCTTAGAGAATATGCTACGTATAGCTACTAGTCCTGTATGCTGCTTCTCATATGAGATAGCATGCCTACTGTATGTACACAGTCGATGGAGATCTTCGGTTGAGAGCGTGCTGTTCCACTAATGTCCTTCTGGTGGTGGATTTCTCATGGTCTACTTATTGGCCACTTAGGAACAGAATGCTGGACTAGATGGATCCTTGGTCTACTCCTGGAAGACTTTTCTTATGTTCTTCTTATGCTCTTATTCTTAGTATCATAATGGGGGTTACGTTCAAGAAAATGTGTATAAATGTTCAGGTTTAGATAAGGAATCTAAACCTTGCATCTCTACTCCGCTATGAAGCTCACTGGATAGATATGAGCAAGTCATTATATCTCAACCTACCTCATGAAGTTGCTGAGATGCATGAAATGGGATTGTTCATCATAAGTTATTTGGGGGAAAGGCAGAATACAACTGTGATTAAAGCAGAAATGTGTGAAAACACTCTGAGACTGCGGTCTTGCTCAGAATTATATGCACCTACAGTTGAGTTCACAAATGTCTGTATGGGAATGTCTTCTGCTCCAAGTAATCTCTAAATGATGTTATGCAATGTGGAAGGACCATGTGTGAACCTAAGTTCTTGGCTACCCTTGCAACAGACAGTACTGGACCACCTTAGAGGCAGACAGAATGATAGTATTGTTATGTTCCCATCTCTCTGGAAAAATAGTTCAACACAAGCTGTAGGTTCAGGACTCATTAATGTTGCATGAACCGTGCCATTCAACCTTAAAAGACTGGCCTTCATAAATACGATAGTTTTGCTGTTCATGCATTCAGTGGCATCACAATTCAAGAAAAAAATACATAATTCAGACCTGTTTGTCTGTAGAACTGACAATTTAGGGCATGATGGAAAGAACATGATTCAATGAATGTGTTTCTTTCCATAGGCCTTTGATAGCATCATCTGACTGCAGTCCAAATGTATGTCAGTACATTTACTGTGAAATATAATGTAAATAACATGCAAACAGCAGTCTAATTAATAGGAGATTCTCATTAAACAAAAAGATCCTGCATAAACCAAACAGGTAATGTTTCTCCTTCCCTTCCCTTCCCTTCCCTTCCTTTCCCTTCTTACAACTTCTTACAAAACCTGCCCAAGATGTTACAAGAATTGCAGTTACCTATTTCTGGAGAAAGAACTGCTGTTGGCTTGCATATATGAAACCCTAGTAATGAGTCAACCCAGGGTCTGTCCACCCAGTACTGCCCACTTTGATTAGCAGTGGTTCTCTGGGTTTCTGGTAAAGGCCTTCCCTGGTGCTTATACCCACCTGCAGTCCCTTGACCTGGGGATCCCAGGGACTGGGGACTTTCTGCATGCAAAGCGGGAGATCTACCACTGAGCTATGCAAATAACAGTGTGTTACTCAAGAGCTTTGGTTCTTTAAACTAAGGTGACAGGAAGCAAGAATGCTTAAATACAGTTTATCTACAGTGGAATCCACTCACAGAAATACAGTTTCAAAAGCTGTGGGAGTTGAAGTGAATGGTGAAGAGATTATGATCATTGTTCCATCAGAAGCAAGTGCTCTTTTCAAAAGATAAAAGAAAGAAAAGAAGAAAGCAAAGTTTTCAGAAGATATCTCTAATGTTCTGTATATAATTACCAAGGGCACAATCCAGGCAAAATTAAGTACTTCAGAGTCCCAGTTTCACAGAAGAGTAAAATACCTATTTAAATATGTCCCATCAACACAAAACAGACACAAAAGTGCTTAGTTCCAGCTAGATCAGGGGTCTCAAACTCAACTGACCTGGGGGCCGCTGGAGGTAGAGTCTGGGTGAGGCTGGGCCACATCAAGCGGTGGTGGTGGGCCGCTCATCCGGAGGCCGGCCTGGGCGCCGCCAGCGCTTTGAAGGCCGCAGGGCCCCTTCCCCGTGCCCCACCCCTCCTGGCAATTGGCCCACGGGCCACGAGTTTGAGACCCCTGAGCTAGATGCTGCCTTGGTTTAATCTGGATGAACTTTCATCTTGCTGTTAAGGCTCGTGGGCAATGGGCTTAGACTGCAGGCAACCCCTGCCACCCCCTTGCCCTCAAATGAAGCCCTTGAGACCTTTACAGTTCAGTTGTCAAGTGAGGGGAATAAATAGGAAATTGCTCTGCATGCCATGTCTTCCTTGAGGTGTTCCAGACGCATCTACTTTTGGATTGCTGCTCTATGTAGACTTTAATTTGATCCAATCTTTATTTATTCAGAGACAGCAGTATGTAGTTCTTGCTGGTACGTGGGATTTGGTATAAGACACTTTTGGTAAATGTGAGAAACATTTCAATATCCCACTCCTGTCTTCCCCAAACTGGTACCCTCAATATGTTTTGGACTACAGATCTCTTCAGTCCCAGCCAGCATAGATCATGCTCAAGGATGATGGGCACTGTAATCTCCAACCTTTGGAAAGCTTAAGGAAGGCTGTCTTACACCTTATGACATCAGCAGAGTTGCTAAGTGGTTACTTTGTATTTGTGTCAATGACTGTCAGTTAGAATGCTTTAAGCATCAACAACCTATTCCTACTGTTCCCCTGAACTTCTTTATTTCTGGCTATAGACAACATGTTAACCACTGCAAAGGACAAAGTGCAAATCTCCCCTAATACTGGCATTTTCCAAAGAACTAATGACATAATGCAGAGAAAGTTAAATATGGTTAAGTCCTCTTGAATCTAAAGAGACTGAAATACAGGCAACATAATCCTATGCATGCTTATTCAGAAAAAAGTCCCATGGTACCATGGAGGGGATGATGCCCAGGAAAGCGTACGTTAGATTTCTGGCTGTATTTCTAGCATGGCAACCCTCTTCATGCTGATTTGGGAGTAAGTCTTGAATATACTGGGACTTAGCTGGAATAAGCACGCATAGAGTCAAGCTAAATCACCACTCATTTCAGAGTACAGTGGTACCTCGGCTCATGAACACCTCAGTTCACGACCAAATCAGGTTGTGAACAGAAAATTCAGAAAAATTTTGCTGCAGGTCATGAACTCCGCATCAGCTGACAATCACGATTGTGCCCGTCTTCCCTGCACGAGTGGTCATGGGTGGGGGGAGGGAGATGGTCGTGCTGGTGGGGGGAGGGAGATGGCCGCGATTGCACCCGTCTTCCCTGCCCGAGTGAGACCGCAGTCGCACACATCTATGGCTTCAATTGCGGTTGCACTCGTGCAGGGAGGACCGGTGCGATCGTGGTCGTGCTCGGGGGGAGGGGGAGATGGCCGCGATCTTTTTTGTTCCTTGTTACTTTGTTGTTCTTTGTCACTTTGTTTCACATTTTTGTGATTAAAAAAGAAACAGTTACAGAATGGATTAACCTTATTTACATTGATCCTTATGAAGAAATTTGAGTCATGACCAGAGTCATGAAACGGATTAAGTTCGTGAGCCAAGGTACCACTGTATATTTAGCTTTTTCTGAAATTTATCCAAGTTATAAATGTTATACAAACTTGCTTACAAAGAACTGAAAAAATAGTAGCTCTATTTTCTTGATGTAGCTGGTATCCTTGCACACGAGGTTTTAAAGGATCCTTTCCCAATCTGGCTGAGTGATTGCAGAAAAGTGAAACATTTCTCTGAGAATCTTCAGAGCAAAGCAAAGTTTTGGGATGCTCTTTTCATGCAGACAAAAAATTAAAATTTCCCATGGCTTCATTACTAAATGATCTCAAACAATGGATCACTTGCTTGGCTGCTTGAATTTGAACAGGACACTCTCCTGTCTACCCACCCAAATTCACCTTAATTCCTTTCCTAGAAAGATCCCAAATATTTTCATTTCAAAATGTATTATTATAAATCTTAAGTAAAGGAGGAGGGGGATAACTCTTGTGCACAGGTTTTTCCTTTTCCTATTTTACTGTTTGATTATTGGTTGCCTTCCACAGAAGAGAAGGCAACCCAACGGAGAAAATCTGACTTCCCCAAGTTTTCTCAAGGAGCAGGCAGTTGAACCAAGTTCTCATTGGCAGCTTGGATGCCAAGTTCCCTATGAGATGACATGGCCTCGGTTTCCATGATTACTCTGACTCTGGTCATTTTTGATGCAGCTCCAGAGATATTCAACTACTTGAGGAAGGAACCTATTAAGGAAACGTCATGGTTCTGTTCATTCCTATCTCTGCCAACCAAGTTTCTCAGGACTCAGGTTGAAGCATGTGCCAGTGCTCCCCTTTCTCTCATCACTACCTCAACAGGTCACAGTCTATGGGAGGCTCAGATAGTGGCAACAAGGAAAAGGGCCTTTGCAGTGGTGGCTCCTCAGTTATGGAGCAAGCTCCCCACTGAGGCCTACCTGGCCCCAGCTTTACTATCTTTCTGGTGCCAGGTAAAGACTCTCCTCTACTGCAGGGCATTCAATTAGTCTGCTGGGGTCTCTTAGATTTTCTTCAGGTTATTGTGTGTGCACGCACATGTGTGTTAATCTGTTTTAAATGTGGTGTTAATTATTTGTATTGCAAACTTTTAAATTATTTTTTAAAAATATTTTAATATGATGCATTTTTATTGTATTTTAATGTACTGTTATGAAGTGTCCAGAGAACTTTGGCTGTTGGGCAGTGTAGAAATTAAATTAATTAATTAAATATAAATAATGTTTTAAAGGAAAGCATAGGGTGGCAGGGTACAGATTATATCTGCTTCTTTCAGTAAAACATTACTGCCGACCTTAACAAAATGAAATAATGCAAAGCTAATTTAAGACACAGAATCACATTCACAATTAAGGCTGCTTCTTAAGTGTATCTTATATTTTCTTCCTCATGTTATACTAGTTCTCAGGATTATCTAAAGGAACAGATTGGTTGGAGGTTCAAGATTGGCAAAAGAAAGTACTTTGCATAATAAATTGGTAAAATTTGCTACTTACTTGGATGACTCTAAAAGAGGGACTAGACAAATGCATGGAGGCTATCAGGGGCAAATAATTGTGAAGACCACGTGGAACCCCCCCCCCCCCAGTTCACAGGCAGTTGCGCACTGTAGGAAACAAGATACTAAACTAGATTGGATTGGATGTTGGACTCTGCTGTAGCAAGGTTTTTATGTCCCTATAAGCATATTATGGATAATGGGGCATATAGTTTGTTTAGACATATACCTATATGTTTGGTAGGAAGGACTACAAGCAAAACTCAGCTCCAGAAGGGAGGGGTTGTGTGTATGAAAGTACTCTCTGCACATTCTCACTGAAGTCAATTGGCCATCATTGTCTAACCATATTTTAATAATATCATATTTATACTTGTTACAGCATTTATCACTGTCAGTTACTGACAGATGAAAATTAAAATACAACACATTAAAATAGTGTTCATTGCCTTGGGCATGTTCTAGTTGTTCATTTTGTCATTTCATGTTTAATCATTTACCTGGTGATTATGAGTGAAAATAACAATTAATCCCTAATTTAAAAGAAAAGGATAAAATCTTTTGCAGCCGAGGAGGGGGGGGTGTCTTTCAACAGAAAGGAGAAACTGATCCCCACACTATATAAAACAGAAGTGGAAGGGGTGCAGTGTCTCTATATGAGTGCATTCCCCATTTGAAAGACACTCTTGGGTATATAAACAACACAACTCAAGTTCTGTAGCTGCATTTTCTGAGACGGAAGTTCCTGCAAAATCCTGGCAATATGCCTCGTTCTTGTGATTTAGAGTTGGACTATATTAGACTTTGAGCTGAATCAAAGTCGTAGGCATGGAAGGAATGAACTTGACATCCTCAAGGACAATTGAGGCCCCTTCATGAAGTTTTTATTCTTTTCATTATGAAGATGTAAGAAAAAGCATGAAAGGTAAACCTGCTCCCACCTTCCAGTGTTTTGCCAAAGAATTCAAAGGCAACTAAGATGGCTGACAAGCATGTTGCCACTAGCAGCAACTACTTAAGTATTAGAGTTGATTTTTATTTTATTTTTTTATTAGACTGTCTGAAATGGCTTCCTGCTTCACATTGACTTACAATTCACTTCCAGGAGATCATAGGCCTTGCCGGCATAGAAGTCCTGGCTGCAGAGCTGACCTGGCTGCTAACCTGTCCTTTAGAGCCCACCTGACTTTACCTTGAAATCTTCCACAGCTTTGGAAGATTCCATTGCCTCACCTACTCAGCCAAGCTCTTCAAGGGCAGATGATCACCTGGCACTCTCCCAGTACATATTTTGAATATTCAGGTGTTGCCAGGTAGAGGCAAGTCAGAAACCGAGGAGTTCCATCTGAGCCAAGTGTCAAGTCCAAGAGACTTGAGTGGGGATTCAGTCGGGATGGCATGAGCTTCGTAGTCAGTATGTGACAACATGAAGAATAAGAGGTGGGAGAGAATGGGATGAGAAGCATGAAGCCAACAGAATGAACGTAGGTAGCAATATTCCAGCGAGGACAAAAGATCTAGGAGTGAAATGCTGGGCCTAAAGATACAATAGCCACAGAAAGTCAATATTTCTATAGCCTGCCAACAGTAATGTACATTTTTCTGGTGGCCCAAATGAGGAAAGCATTGGCTGTTTGTTTGAGGTCAAATGGAAAAAAAGATTTATTGATAGGGATTTGTTCTTGAGCGTTCGGCACTGTTTTCATCCTATACCTACGAGATGTGGAGAATGGTAGCACAGAACCAAGGGCATCTGTGACATAGATTCATGGATGCTGCACAAGCTGGTAACTTGAATCTAAGCATTAGCTTGAAGCTTGGAAAGCATATGAAAACCCCCTTTATCCCATTTCTAAGAAAACTTGATTCTTTTCAACATCATGTTTCCTATGAGTGCTTCTGCAACAGGGTTTCACATAGACAGCAACTTCAATATCATGGCCACTTATCTTCAGCCTGCCTGAAAGGAAATCAGCGGCCATGTGTTTCCTCAAGACAGATGGTATCGACTTTGTGATGGACCATGAAATTCTCTATCTATAGACAGATGTGAAGGGTCCAAGGGCTGATAGAAGGGGAACAATGTTGACTTGTCTTTATATGGTAAGGGTAACTTCCTGATACATTTTAAGGAAGCATCAGCTTTATAGACATGTGCCAAGTAACCTGGGTATGGGTGCAAACATATATATAATAGATTGCAGATTTCATCCACACATTTTTGGATGTGTGCAGCTTTTCTAATTGCTATAGACCAAGATGGAGAGCCTTAAATGCAAGAATGTGGTATTTAAACTGATGTGTAATCCATGCTTAAGGGAGGATAACAAAGAATTACTGTGCTAAAGAACAGCAGATGTGTTGAGCCAAATGGCTGACCATAGATGCTCTCTGTAAAATTCAGAAAGAGGAAATGTAGAATGTTTACTTGAAACCATACACAACATTCATGTCACTGACACTGTTTAAGACTAAGGTGGTAGACTATCACCTGATAGAGACGAAAAGTTATACCTACTGCAACTTGGGTCAAGCTGAGAGGGACAATAGCTACACGGTGGCAGCTCTGGACCTGTTTAGAGATGATTTCTGTTAGCATGAATTAGGCTACAACCCACACCATTTGACCTTGCATGAGTGTGGAGAGAGAGAGAGAGAGAGAGAGAGAGAGAGAGAGAGAGAGAGAGAGAGAGAGAGAGAGAGAGAGAGAGACTGACTGACTGACTGACTGACTGACTGACTGACTGTAGGGGATTTCCCAACTCAGAGCTAGGTAAAGCGAGAAAGCACACCTGTAAAGGCTGCCTATTAGTGCTAATTTGGCATAGAATTTGCTTCCTGTTCCAAAACTTGCTGGAACATTTTGAAACACTTTCACTTAAAAAGTAAAACCCTCTACTTTTTGTTACACTGTAACAATAAAATTAAAAAAAATCTGACACCACAAAACTGTAGTTTCCCACTAGATCAGGTCTTAACATGATTTGACTATTTTGTATTTAGACAAACACTGAAAATTGCTTCCATCACTTTCTGATTCTTACCTCCCGGCTTCAATCTGTGATTTATTGTCTGCCTCTCAAATGTGACATTTTTGTTGACATTTCTTTAACAATTACCACACCCACTATACTGAACTATTGAAAAAGGGGTTTCTCTTTTGTTTTCTCCCACACTGTCAGTGAGCTTGGTTATTGGTATGCCATATTGCAGATAGACAGCTGGTGTGCGCAAAGCTGATAAACCCTTATTTTTCTTTTATGAAATAACGGTTGGGCAAGGCTTGCTCAAAGCATGTTCACAAAGGGCCTAAACGATAGAACCCTACTAAAATGCTCAAGAGGAGGGAGCATCTTCTCTGTCACTAGGAGCTAAAGCATTTGTGGCTTTTTTGTTTTAAACAAAGGTGTCCAGTGGGGACATGACAAAGGGCCAGTTTGCAAAACATAGCAGGCCCAACATGAATTAACCCTTAGTTAGTAATAGGTTTCTATGAGGGTTGTTTAATCCTTGAATAACTCATGGTATCTGGGTTTGGGTAGGAATGTGTCACCCCAGATCACCCCGATCACATTCATAGCAGTACCTGTACATGCACAGCATGTGCCAGCTACGGAGAGTGTTGTGTGAGCCAGGTCAGAGTTCATACAGTTTCCTATGGAGTACAGAAAACAATTCTCTCTTCCTCTCCCTCTCCTTGTCCCTGTTCCTCCCGCACCCCACACACACACACACACACACACACACACACACACACACACCCGTGCTTCTAGAAGGGGACTTTATTGTGCTATCACTCTGCCTCATTTTGCAGGGGTCCAGACACCATCATTTTCCACCTGTAACTTTCCTGTCTTTTCTCACACCTGCACAGATCTGAGGACTGTCCGTCAGCTTCATCAGACTGACAATATATCAGAAGCTGAAGATTGGCTACAGAGCATCTGCTTCCCATGCAGAAAGCCCCAGGTTCCATCTCTGACATCTCAAGCTAAGAAAAGATCAAGTGCTGGTTAAGGGGAAAGATCTCTGCCTGGGACATCGGGGGCCCACTGCCAAGACAAGTGGGGAGTTCTGCATTAGAGGAGCCTGCCTGCAGAGCTATACATTGAGCTAGCAGGTTGAGTCACCTCTGCTACCCTGGAAGGGTGCAGGTCTGCAGCTGGATGGGCGACCACAAGTGGAAGCAGAGCAGGCGGTTGGACTCGATGGTTTTATAAGCCCCTTCCAATTCTACTACTATTTTATATCGTCTGAGTAAAGCATTTTTCTATGAAACATCAGAGAACATCAGAACCAGGGAAAAAAACCAATTTGACAGCAAAATCATATCACCCTACAAGTTACAGGGGAAATCAATCAGCTGCCTAGATGGATAGGATTGCTTGTAACCTGGAAGGACATCATACCTCTGGGAATTTTAGATTTGTTAATATTACAATATCATTCAACTACAGTAAAAACTACAGTATATTTGCATGATATGTCCAAATTATAGAAATATATGGCTGCAAAATTCCAAACTGACATTAAAATTGCCTGATGCAGTTGACCAATCACTCTTGATCATTGACTGTATGTGGCATCTGCCTTACATGTGATTTTACAGCTTCAGATTCTGCTGCTGAAGACCAGAGTTTTTGATTTAAGAGCTCACAGGTACAGAGTGTACTAAGAACATTGTACTTCTAAACACACCAGCCCTTCAGTTTTTCGAAGTTCTTCTCCACTTTGTGTTGCTATGAACTGAGCTGCATTCAATACATTTCCTACCTGTAAACATAAATCATTAGTACAAAGCAGTCCTGACAACATTATCAGTCCTCAGACAATACAGTATTGCCAAACCATTGTTACGGTTTTGCAGTGCCTGATATCAATTACCCCAGAAATGTTAACAAACACAACCTGAATCCAGATCCAGTTGTTTCCATATAAACTTCTGTATGAGTGCTGCCGCTGCACAAATGTGAGCTTCCAGAAGCATTTGGTTTTAGGGTTGCCAAATCTTGAAATAAAATTAATTGTGGTTGGACGAAGGAGAGGCTCCCAGAGCAGTGGTGTGTCTCCAGGGGAGAGTTCGCCTACTTCATTGTGGATCTGGAGGTGGAACCCAGCACAAAGCTGCTTTTTCAGTTAGTTCATTCATTCAATCAATTTGTTTAAAGGCCACCCATTAGCACCATAACTCTCTGGAGCCATTACAATATAAAATCAACAAATAACGTTAATACAATAATGCAGTTAAAATATCATAATAAATAAACAGAATGGAATCACAGTCAAATAATTAGATAAAAACAAAACATATGTTACTATAATTAAAAGGCCATGCATTGATATAAATAGTCTAGAATAGTCAAAGGTGCACCGGGAAAGTTCTTGCCAGGCACCTTAAACTCAGTAAGGTAGGCACCTGGCAAATCTCCATAATTGGGGTGCCACCACAGAAAAGGCCCTCCTCTTTGCAGCCTTCTCCTTAACCTCCTTGAGGAGAGGAACTTGTAGGAGAGCCCCAGGTGAAAATCTTAAACGATGGACAGAAATATATGGAGTAAGGTGCTCCCCAAAACACTGTGGTCCCAAGCTGCTTAGGGTGTGGTATGTCATAGTTAAAACCTTGAGTTTGGCCCAGACAGGAAAAGGCAACCGGTTCAGCCAAGCAAAGAAGAGGTGTGATATGCTCATGAGAACTGGTCCTCATCAACAGCCATGCTGCCTGGTACTGGATCATTTTAACAGTCCAGACCATCTTCAAGGGAAGCCCCATGTATAGTGCATTACAGTAGTCCAGTGTAGAGGTCACCAGTGCATGAATGACTGTGGCAAGACTACCCTCATCCAAGTAGGAACATAGTTGGCAAATCGGCCAAAGCTGGTAAAAGGTATTCCTGACAACCACATCCAACTTGGCAACCAGGGAAAGTTCAGGTTCCAAGCACCCCCAAACTATGAACCTTGTCCTTTAGGGGTGTGCAACCCATGTTCGGGACAGATTTACAGTCTCCCATTTCTCCCCCAGCAGTACTTCCATCTCATCAGGATTGAGCTTGAGCTTGCTGGCCCTGTGGTCATAGTTAGGGACTATAACTTGAAAAAAATATCTCAGGATTGGTTTGGCTGTGACCACCAGCCTTTCTAGCGAATAGCCACTCCTATACAACAACGTAGAAATAGGTCCATTTTTCTCCTGCAGGCCATGTAGCAACCATGCTTGGTTGCTCAGTGACTAAATGATACCTGGGAACTCATGGGTACCTGTACAACTGAAAGCTTAGGGAGCTTGACATAGCAGCATAAGAAAACAGGTATTTGAAACACTTATATCTGTTCAAGTTCAGTAGCTTGATCATAAAACAATTTTTACTTGTCTGTGACTATTAGAAAACTGGGTCCAGGGCTGATGTCACTATGGCAACTTGTGAACATTTTAATACATGTCTCACCATAGCATCTCCCTTATTCTGCATCTCAAACTGATTAACTCATCTCGTCCTTCACATAGCAGAAGAAGACAGAAGGGGAATCCAAGGTGTGTGCCTGAGGTATCTAACTAAAGCACAAGTGATAAATTCAGTAAAAAAAAGATCCAAGAGACAGAACGTAGCATTTGTTATTAATTTAGAAATGCTATACAACTGTAGCAATTATGGACCAGCCTTTCCAGGCCTGATGCCCTCCAGATGTCTTGAAATGCAACTCCTGTTATTGCCAGCCAGCCAGGAGTGATACACATCTGGAGGGCACTGGATTGGGGAAAGCAGTTTTAGAACAATGCATAACCTTATCATCCTTTTTCTAGCCTTCTGCCATCAGAAGTTCATTAAAGCTTTAATCAGGAGATGGCTGTAGCTTTTAAAAATGGCTTTTATTATATATAATTCTACCAGAGGGAAAAGTGTGAACTTCTTAGCACTGATAGCTCTACACAATTGTAATCTTCCTCTCCCTCACACCACCTTGAACTGGATGAGAGTGTGTCTTGCAGGTTTTACTTTTTCAATAGTAGGAGAAAGAGGTATTGCTTTCCCCTGTTGATGTTCCTTGACATAAACTAGTGTGTCAACTGTGTGATATTTAACAAAAAGAACCTCTAACATTATGCAGCCACATACTAGCATGACATCTGTTGTAGGGAAAAGGTGTTGAGCAATTCTTGTCTGGATCGAAAAGTACCTTTAGTTCTTTGTATGAACTTTTTGACAGAAACAAAGGCAAGGAATATTACTGGATAGTCCAGGTTCTGATACTTTTATCCTTCAAACATCTATATAATATGTTCTTAGTTTGGAAAACAGAAAGCAAAAGAGAGTAATTTTCAATATTCAAAGGAGGTAAAGGTTCAATGTCACTCTTTTCTAGTTCTAGCTAAAACAAGAACAAAACAGACAAAATGAAAATCTGAGCATACCCACTTAAAAGACACATTTTCAACCTGTAACCACTGTGTGTTCCTAGCAATAAGGCTCTGGGGCTCTCCTCCTTTGCTACCCACACTTTGAGATCTCTACTTAAAGGAGATCATCTTGCTAGCAGCGCCAGCCTTCCTGATTCCCCAGTCAGTTGATCCCAAGGGTCAGTCCCAGCACAGGAGATCCTGAAAAGCTACAACTGCCTGTTTTGCTCCCCGGTCTGACCAACTCCTTCCATATAGACCAGCCCTTTCACTGAACTTATCTTTGGAGTCCCTCCTAATCATGCCATGTTTAGCCAAGATACATCTTGTGGCAACTCAAAGGAGGGTTTTCTCCATGGTGCCCCTCATATTCTTGAATACCATTAGATACCTCATGGGCATCTGTGGCACAGCTGTTTGCCAGTGAGTAAAAATATCCCTATTCCTGTAGACATTCCCAGACACGGAGTTTTACTAGCTTAATTGAATTCTGGATATTTGTACTGCCATTTTATCATTTCAATTCTATCTTTTAAACTGCTTTGTTATCTTTTTCTAATGAAAGACAGTCTATAAATAATTTAAATGAATAATACTAAATCCCATCACTAGTGTGAGGCCTCTGGTGCAGGCTCCTTTTGCCTGTTTGTTACATAAGACACCTACCTGCCCTCCATTTTGTCTTGCTTCTGGCCCCATTTTGATGCCTTGGATCATGGGGCCTGCTTAATGCCTCAGCCTGCTCTAACCTCCTTTGCTGCTACAGAGTGTGATTGCTGCCTGGTTTGGTCTGTGCAGCTGCTCCAGGCATATGCATTGACAACTAGCTCTTTGGATCCCAAAACGTCACAGCCTGGAGAGGACAGTAGAAGAGTACAAACTTTGCATGAAGAAGCTCCCACGGTCCTCCTGGGAAAGACCTTTGTCCGAGACTTTGGGAACCTGTGGCCAATATGCAACACAGAACTGGATGGACCCTTTATCTGACTAGGTATAAGAAGGCAGCTTCCTGTGAGCCTGCTGACACCTTGCATCCTGACTGACACACTGACCCTTTTGGATAAATGTGTTCTGGGACTGGACTCCTAGAAATGGACTGTAGGACACATCCTGGAGCTGGCTTGGGATTCTGTTCCCTCTTCAGGGGCT
This sequence comes from Varanus komodoensis, assembly GCF_004798865.1. Lineage (NCBI taxonomy): Eukaryota > Metazoa > Chordata > Lepidosauria > Squamata > Varanidae > Varanus > Varanus komodoensis. The sequence goes on along the minus strand of NW_025335268.1, from coordinate 45,777,238 downwards.
CCTCTCTGGTTTTTCTTGTCCCAGGAGGCTGCCAGGAGCCTGTTTTTATCTCTTCAGTGATCTCTCTCCGTCTTCCAAGCAGCCCTCCTAACCACAATTCTACCTAACATGACCCCATCTCCAATATTGGGACTCTTTTGGTTTCCTTCAAGTAGGCATGCTTACACCTCACACCTGTTGAAGCATGGCCTTTTTTGCCATCACTGGGAACAAACTACCTGATTAGATCATGCGTATTGAGGTGTATGCATGTGTACCATGTCTCTGCGTGACATACACTATTAAACTAGTGGTAAGCCCTCACAGCACCAGATACTTCTTGTGGAGTAAGGAAGATGTAACTGCTGTCTGCATGGTCTCCAATAGAGACCTTAAGATAAATCATAATAGTAAAGAGAGAGCCAGTGGAGAGCCAGTGTGGTGTAGTGGTTAAGAGCATGGGACTGGGACTCAGACAATCTGGGTTCTAGTCCCCACTCAGCCATGGAGCCAATTGGGTGACTTTGGGCCAGTCACAGACTCTCAGCCCAACCTACCTCACAAGGTTGTTGTTGTGGGGATAAGATGGAGGAGGAGAATGATGTAAGCTGCCACGAGCCCTTTGTAGGAAAAAAGCAGGATATAAATTGAAAAATAAATAAACAAATATTAAATCATAATAGTAAATCCAAACAACCACCTGGCTACCAAATGCCCTTCCATACAGAAGGCTCTTAGCCTGGTACTGGCTCTGCATAAGTCACAGCTTCATCCAAAAAGGCATGCATGACCCAAGATGGGACACCTGCCCTGTAACAGCACTACGCCTGGTGAGCTCATCAGAGGGAATGGAAGCTGCAGCCAAGCACCCTTCCATGCTTGCACCCAGCTCCAGTTGACAACCCAGCCACCTGTTATGCTGCATTTGGTTTTATTTATATCAGCATTTAATTGTGGTGAGTTGCTTTCAGAGCTATGGTTAGGGTTAGGGTTAATAATCTAATTGAACTGAATTAATAGTGGCAAATATGATGTGCCCCAGTATTAGATCCTTCCAAAGAAAATGAAAGCATTGAAGAGTTCTCAACAGCGTACTGCTGTCTGGGGTTAGAAAAGGATCATATAATCCTTTAAACACTGAAAGGAAATTGTAAATAAAACACAGGATGGCCCCCAGGGTACTAGAAAGTGCAGAGAAGACAGAAAATCTGATGGTGTAGAATAAAGACTCCTGGGAACCTAAAAGCTCTGCCAGCTCAGTGTGCCAAAAAGAGAGAGGTGGGTTGAAGCGCAAGACCTTTTCTGTTCTTCTCTTCAATAGGAACTAGTAGATGGGTGGGTGTTGATTTTTGAGCAAGGTGGTGGAGAGCAATGCTTAAAATAAAATACCTTGTTATTCTGGGCTGTAGTCCCTCCCTCTCTCTCTCTCCCCCCATATATATATATGTGTGTGTGTGTGTGTGTGTGTGTGTGTGTGAGTTAGAGAATATTTGTGGGCAAGTTAAATACATGTTTATGGAGGGGGAATTCTACAAGAACTTCAACACAAAATGGACAGACCTTTGTAGACCAAGATTTCAAAGACAAGATACCAAGATGCCTGTTGCCATCCTGATACACCTGTAAAGGATGGGATAAAAAGGCTTTAAATCAATCAATCAATCAATCAATCAATAATAAGATATGATTTCTAATACAGAGAATCAGCCTTCAGTTTCCTCCACCAACTGCAGAGGCTTAAAGAGATGAGCAGTCAGCTATTGAAAGCAAGATTATGCCTGCTTGGTGGTTCTATCTGACTTCCAGATCAACTCCCCAAATAGGAGAGGCATGGTAGACAAGTGAAAGCTATTGTGCTTTTGATGTAAGGAGCTGCATTCAAACAGGTGTTGGAGTGAAAAGGGGAGATGAGGCATTTAGAAGCATTATGATAAAAGGGATGAAGCCACTTAGCTTTGTGTGAAGGAGAGAGACAGAGCATTATCAGGAGGGGTCAAGGAGACTATCAACCCATCCAAAATTACAGCAGAGAAGTGCAGGAGAGCTTAAGAAGAAAGCAGTTTGTGAAGGAGCAAGTCACAGTAAGTTCATCTGATCTTTCTTTCAGAGCATGTGCATGCATGTTTGCATAACATGCACACACTAGAGGACTCAGCACCCATCTCAGTGATTTAACACTCAATGAGACAAGCACTCTTTACTGCCCAGTACACTATTCCTTAACTCAATGATTCCCAAACTTTGTGCTGGCACCTGCTAACATACCACAAGAGGTACAGAAGTGTATCTTGGAAAACTGAACCCCTGTGCATCTGCCACTCCAGGGCTCAGATCCTAACTTGCACTTCTGTTCACACAGGGAGGCAATTCCAACCAATTCATGCTCCCACTGCATTCCCACGGACCCCATTCCCAATGGTTAGCCAGTCCCCAGGGTATTTTCAGGAGTTGGAGATGAAAGAAAAAAGTGGGAAAGTTCTGTTCTGTGAAAGTAAGCAATATTCTGCCCACAAAATGAAAGTCAAGATCTAAATCTATGTTCTGCAAAGTGGATTCTAGATTCTGTTATACAAAATTTTCTACATGAGATTGTTAATCACTGTATTTACTTTTCGTTTGATTGCAAACTTGCCCTACACAAAGCTTTTCCTATCCATTGTTTCCACTACATCACTTCTGAACAGAACTGTGCTGTAACAGAATAGCACAAATGCACAAGTAGTTCTTTTGCTTTCAAAACTGATACCCCATTTTCCATATTCTAAAAAGAACAAACAAAATGGAAAAGTATTCTTAAAAACAGATGTGAAACTAAAAGATCACAACATTGTCTAAAGAACGCAAAACTACTTTGGGTAAGAACTGCACAAATAAGCCGTACATGAGCAGTGACAGTATTCCAAATAAGAAAACATTAGTAATTCCTGACAGATTTGCTTGAAGCACAGAATGTTCACAGAAGAATCACTATTGCCCTTGTTTTCAGAGCATATTTTTTTAAAAATATGTACTGGACTACAGTTAAAAAGAATCCCTCCAATTCTAATGCAACTTTTACAGTTCTGTGTAAGCTCTAGAGCTCATCCACATTTTAACCTCTGCAAAGCACCATAGTAACTGGGAACACTATCTAAATAATAACAATCCCAAGAAGATGAGGTGTGTGTGCCTTGTTACTACTAAAAGTGTGACAGGCCTAGTACTAGCACATAGTTAAGCCGCACTGAGATCAATACCAAAAGGAAATTTCCAAAAAAGTATCATCATAGTACCTTTATTAGGGCATTTTGCAAATGGTCACAAAATACTGTGTAGGCTAAGTTCTGTAGGCAACTCTAGGCAAGAAGTCAAGCAAAGCAAAAAGAGAGGGGGAGGGGGAGGAAAACATGATTGACGGTCAAGCAATGGGGTCTGCAATTGGAGACGTGCTCAAGATGTAAAGAGGGGCACTGTCATGTGTAGGTTGGAGGCCAGCTGGAGCACTGATCACGCAAACAATATGCTGGTGTTTGGGCAGATGAGAACCAAGGAGCCAGAAGGGGGAATGAAGCCAGAGGGTGAAGTAGATGAGCCAGTGGTCAGTCTGCGCTGTTACTGTTGTGTGATAGGTTATCTGACTGAGAAACATTACTTGGAGCAGGAGTCCTGGTCCTTCAGGAGCGGTAGTTCTGTCTCTCACCACGCTGCAGGTGGCACTGTGGGATAGCAGAGCCTCAGCCTCCAAGCTGCCCTGGTGATGCTGGGAGTGAAGCATTTGGGCTCAGCTGCCAGAGATGCCAGCATGACTCCCCCTGCTTCTTACATTTCCTATGGCTTGAAGTCAACACGGACGGTTTTCTAGCTGCTCGGTCTAGCATAAGCGGTAAGCATTCCCAACTCTGCAAAGAAAAGTATCCCTGATTTTGGCTAATTCACAGAATGCTCGCCTGGAGGGTGTCCCAACTCTGGGCTAAAGAGGCAGAAAAATATGTTGTCCAGGCAGAATCCCCAGGTTCTGGCATTCCAAGTGGAATGTGCAAATTCTGGCCTAAATGGACTTCAAGATTGTGCCAATGTGACATTATTATCTTAGGGAACACCTGCACCCGTATGTGCCTACCCGGCCTCTGTGATCTACACAGGGGGCCCTCTGTGTGAACCATCCCTTAGGGAGATGAGAGGGCAGGCCACTCGGAGGAGGGCCTTTTCTGCAGCTGCTCCCCATATCTGGAATGCTCTCCCAAAGAGATTTGCCTGGCATCTTCCTTACATTCTTTTTTTGTGCCAGGCAAAAACCTTCCTTTTAAAAAATATTTTAATATCTAATGCCATAAGACCTTTGTTTTGTATTTCTGCTTATATTTTATTATTTTATTTTTAGTGTGTTACTGGTTTTTATTGTGTTTTATCTTGTAATTGTGAAATGCCCAGAGGTACTGTGGTACAATTGGGCAGCATACAAATGTTTTAAATAAATAATTTTTTATTTATTTTATTTCTATGCCATCCCATCCCATAGCTAAAGCTCTCTGATGTATATCACAAATATTGTAGGCTGCTGTTAATGTCTCATAGAATGTCTTATGTTTAGGACTCTACTTCTGTAGTCATTGGTTCAACTATCTAGACATAAATATAGTGATGATATCTGAGCTAGAATATATACCACAGGCCAGGAAAAGTAGCATCAAGTTCATGAGGTCACCATTCTGGTTAGTAATCAACATCAAAGAAAGGGAAGGTTTCTTCAGAAAATGGAAGTCATGCCCAAATGAGGAGAAGAACAGGGGGTACAAAAGAGCTGTAAACAGAGAATAAGTGATCAGAAAAAACTTTTAGAGAAGGATATTGCTAACAACTTAAAGGTCAACGACACATAATTCTTTAAAAATATCAGAAGCAGGAAACCAGCTACAGAGGCAGTTGAACAGATGAACAATGATAGAGGAGTATTAAACAAGTATAGTAGTATAAAGGGGATAGCTTTCCTGAAACTGGTAAGTGTGGGGGTACGTTGGGAAGAGCAGAGCCCCTCTTTCAAGAAGTTTCTAACAACATTATGAACAGAAAACATATTGAAGAATGGTTGGTAGACCAGGATGTTTATCTGCTGCATCGAAGCAGCCAAGGTCTTCTTCAAAACAGACAAGAGAGTTGTTTCAGTTGCTTCAGATGTGGATGTGCAATGGGAGGCTGATTTAGCGGCTGTGCAACACGTCTTGAAATGCAACAGCAGTTGCATTTGGTGGGTGTTCTGTCAAAAATAAGTGTGGGCCTATCTTTACAAGATAAGACAGAGGTATCCATTTTCAACAGTGGGCAGAAGACATACAATTTACAAAGCCTTGAATTTTGAAATACGAAAGTGAGTCAGGTAATAAAACAGCACAGGATTCACCAGTTCATTACCCACAATGAAATCAAGTCTGCAGTAATTGGGAGGTTTAATAGGATGAGAGTCAGTGTGACGTAGTGGTTAAGAGCATGGGACTGGGACTCAGACAATCTGGGTTCTAGTCCCCGCTCAGCCATGGAGCCAACTGGGTGACTTTGGGCCTGTGTCAGACTCTCAGCCCAACCTACCTCACAGGGTTGTTGTTGTGGGGATAAGGTGGAGGAGGAGAATGATGTAAGCTGCCTGGAGCCCTTTATAGGAAAAAGGCAGGATATAAATAAATAAATAAATAAATAAAGATGTTAAAGTCACAAATGTGGAGATATTTCACAGCCAGCAATAACTCGAGATTTATACAGAAAGTCATACTTCTGTGTAGAAGCCCCCAAAAGGTAGTGTTCGTGGTGGTGTCTCCACAGGTTTTTGTGGTTTCACAGAAACAGAGGTTTTGGAATGCCTCTGGAAGGGGAACTCTCCCACCCACTGGGTCCCCGGCCATGGTGTTTGATAAGGATATGGAGATTGGAGATAGGCTGGTCATTGACCGAGGGTCTGAAGAGATCTAAAGTGAATCTTTATAGGCCAGAGGCAGTGAGAAGAGCATGTAGAGAGGTCACACTCTGCCCCAAAACATCCCAGATGCTTACCTGCAAAACTGAGGCCTGGCCCACAAGTCAGTGCTTTGCGGGATGGGGGACCAATTTCACCTGGTCAAGGATGTTGGGCTGAGAGCCTAGAGAGTGCATAGATTACTCTAGCCCCACGGGAACCCAGATTTCAAGCTACAAAATGGCTACCTGGGGGCTGGGAAGGGGATTGAGTGGAAATTCCTTAGACTTGGGGAGATCCTGTGGTATTCTGACTGATAGGGGGGCTTGCAGATAACTGAAAAACCCATAGGAGTCCTAAAAGTGGAGGGCTATGACCCCTAAGAGTTGGGCCTGGTTGAAATCTGGATGAGTGACTTAAAAGGTTGTGAACCACCCAGAGAGCTTTGGCTACAGGCGGAATAGAGCTATAATGTAGTAGTATTAGTAGTAGTAATAGTAATAGCCACAGAGCCACAATGGTCTTCCTGACTCCTATCAATGTGAAGACATCCCCTTATGCTACTGAGGACAAGGACATTGCACAAAAATGAATGGATTCTTATCATTTGATGTAGGACAGAGAACTCATGTTTGAGCAGATGTTCTTAGGAAGGAAATTAGAGGTACCGAAGCAAAGATGGGTTACAAAAGACGAAGGTCTTAAAAGTATTGGTGAATGGGAAATTAATAAATTATTCTACGGAGATGGTATCCATCTTAGAATAGTTAACCATGTGATCCTATGATTGGAGATTGTAGGACTTTTTTCTGTTTAAACATGCATACAATTGTATCATAAAGAAATCAAATGAGAATGTGTTTGTTTGTTTAACAAAAATGTACAAGTGTCTTTAAGATCAAATTCTGTACCAGAGGACTGGAGAATGCCAAGTTTTCAAAATGGATCCAGGGGAATTTGATAAATTATAGGCTGGTTAACTTAGCATCTGTTTTGGGCAATTTGGCTGAAAGCGTTATTCAAGATAAAATGCTTAAGGATGCAGGACAACCCCTGCCGAAAAGGATTGGCTTTGGCTTTGGCTTCTTCAAAAGTAAATCATGTCATTGTTTACTTGGACTTCCAGAAGGCTTTTCACAAAGTCCCTCACCAAATTTTTCTGAGCAAACATAGTCATGGAATATGAGAAAATACCTTACTATGGGTCACTAACTAGACAGAGAGTAAGAATAAATGTTAATTTCTCCCAGTGGAGGAACATAAACAGTGAGGTCCCACAGGATTCTGTACTAGGACTAGTCCTTTGAAACCTATTCAAAGGTGATCTGCAATCAGGAGCGAGCAGCAAAGCTGTCAAGTTTGCCAATGACACCAAATTATTTAGGGTGGTGAAAATCAAAAGGAATTGTGAGGAGCTCCAAAGGCATCTCTGCAAATTGGGAGAAGGGGCATCAAAATAGCAGTTCAGTGTAAACAAGGGTAAAATGATGCACTTTGAGGGTAAAATGGCGGACTTCAGGTATAATCTGATGGATCTGCACTAGCAGTGACTGACCAAGAAAGGGATCTTGTGGTTGCAGAAGACAGCTCAATGAAGGTGCTGGCCCAGTGCGCAGCTGTTCTGAAAAAAGCAGACTCTACATTAGGCACAATTAGGAAAGGAACTGATATCAGAACTGCCAATATCTTACTACCCTAATACAAATCTATGGTGCAATTGCACTTAAAATATTATGTACAATTCTGGCCACTGCACCTTGAAAAGGGTACTGTAGAGCTGAAAAAAGTGCAGAAAAGGGGAAATAAAATGTCAAAGGGCTGGGACAACTGCCCTTCAAGGAAAGGTTACAGCATCTGATAGAACTGCACAAAATTATGTATGTATGGATTCCATTTTACATCTATGCTTATAAACCAAGGCTTCTCTGGACAGGTAACAAAATGCTAAACCAGCATAAAAGTACAATCAATAGCACAGATAAAAGCAATAAAATTAATAAAATGTTATATAGTGATAAAAGAAAATATAGACTCCTACCCCAAACACAGACCAATTATAGCCAAATAACTAAAAACAAGACCTTTCAAATAAATAAACAAACGAACAAACCCACGCGGTGCAAATTAAATTAACCAAATGCCTGTTGGAACAGAAAAGCTTTTACCTGGAGCCTGAAAAAAAAAAAAAAAAGGTTGGCACCAGCTGTGTGTTGTGGGGAGCAAGTTCCAAAGTCTGGGCACCACTGCAGAAAATTCCACTTCCTGGCCTTTTCCCCCTTACAGTATGGATAAGGAGATATTTTCCTCCCTCTCTTATAATACCAGAACCTGGGATCATCCAATGAAGAAGAGTGGAGGATTCAGGACAGATTAAAGAGAGCACCTTCATCACATAAACTATTGAATTCAGTTCTATAAGATCTAGTGATGAACACCATCTTGGGTGCCTTTAAAGAGGGCCAGGCAAACTAATGAAGGATCAATCCATTTAATCGGGATTGTTATATACTACCTCCAGTTTCAGAAGCAGTATGCCTATGTACACCAAGTGCTGGGGAATGTGGGTGGGAGGGTACTGTTGCATTCAGGTCTTGCTTGTGTGTTTCCAATTGGCATGTGCTTGATCACTCTGTGAACAGAATGTTGGGCTAGATAGACCCTTGGTGTAATTTAGGATGTTCTTCCTGTGTTGTTGAGACATCAACCAATGTGCAAATGGTAAAGTATGCCAAAGTACTCAGCATATCAGTGGTCACTCACAGGAACTCAACTTTTCCTTCAAAAACATTTTGCTCAAATTTCTGGTTTTTCTTTCTATATAAGTGTGTGTCCTTACATATGCATTGTAAAGCTAATCATCTTATCTACACAAGAATGCATGTGCTCTATAATGTGGTATTCTAAATCCACTAAAGTCACTGTTCTCATAGCAAGCTAGTGGCATCCATTGCTTGCCTAGTTGTAGGCTTGCTCGCTCACTTGCTCGCTTGCTTGCTTGCTTTCAACAGGCAAAAAGTCGAGCATTCAGTGTGGCATTGTAATGAACAAGCCACGAGAAGGTCAAAGGGCTCCACCCAAACAGAATTCTGCTAGTTTAAGCTCAGTGAACAGAACCTTGATTCTTGGATCATGACCCCAGGGGCCAGCAATGTCACTCTGTTGCACCACACACAATGAAGAATCTCATGGCACCTTAAAGACTACAGCATTTATTCTAGCATAAGCATTGTAGACTGCGGCCCACTTCCTCGAGCCGCTAGACATGCAGGAACCTGGACGCAGCTGGCAGCCCCCAAGCGGGATTTTACATTGGTGCATTTGCTTGTAGGAAGCTGGCACACTGACTGAGTTCGATCTCGGTCAGAAGCAATGGCTATGCTGGTCACATTCTGCGCGACAGGGAAGAGCTTTCAAATGCGAATGGGTGCAAACAGCCCGGTCCACTGGATGTGCACACCATCCATTCTCTATATGTAAAACATTTAAATACATCTTAAAAGACATGACAATGAAGCACAAATCTAAAAGCTCCCACACTGGGAGACTGGTTTTTCTAAAATAGCTCCATTGTTTTCAAAGGATAATGAAATTTGTCTCCAATTGTACCCCCATATAAAAGGGCACGCTTTGCCATTATTTGTTTTTACCATTCTGGGCTGCTTTTTGGCCCAGATGGTCCACCCAGCAGTTTACAAAATGCAGCTGAAAGCATAGGAAGCCATTAAATCTGCCATGATATAGTTAAAAAGCAATTAAAATTCAAAAGGAACAACTAGCTGCCCCACACTCTTGAAACTCAATCAATTAATTAACATCAATGGGCATAACCTGAAGCAGAGACTAACATGCATGAGAGGGTGCACACTACTGGAATTTTGTCTTTCGTTTAAGCTGCAGCCATTTCCACTGCTGAAGAGACAAGCATCTTTAAGAAGAGAAATAGCGGATTGTTTCTTTGTCCATGGGAAGTGCTGTGTAGGCAGACTTGGCGAACAAAAGATCCAGATACGTGTGTCATTCTCTTCCACACTATGTTCTTTCTCTGGATCCAGTTTTTGTTAGAATGCAAGTCAGAAGGGTGGTTCTTGCTTCTCTGAACAGTAGTTGAAGGAAGACCAACAATATTCACAAGAGCAAATCACTGTTGGGCCATGTGAATGAATGGAAATACTATATATTGTAAACAAGTAATTCAATATTATATTTTCCACGTAGCCTTTCTGATTTTTTTTCCGGTTGGCAGTCTTATTGAAGTGTTTGGCTTGCCTTCTTCTCCCCTCCCCTCCCCGGTGAGGCTTTGAATTATTTTCAGAAAAAAAATATAGTACTCCATGTGTCATTTTTTCCAGTGATCATGACCACATTTAAAACAAGTCAAAACAAGTACTCAGAAGACAAGCTATGACACTTTGGTACTGAAATTAGAAAATCTAGCAAGGCTGTTCCTGCCAGGACACCATCAGTAAAAGTAATAATTGAAGCATCAGAAGTGGGTGATTAATAGTAACTGGAGTGAGGGGCAGAAATCGTCACCGAGATTGGTTGTTCAGCCCTGACATTGCTACGCATGCTTTTCTCAGCTCACTGTCCAGATATGACTCAGAAGATGTGTAAGAATAAGAATAGCAGAGTTACAAGATGCAATGTTTCATGTGCTCTTCCTCTTTATAATAGTACCCCAACAGTTAGCCTGCACTGAAATGGCTTGTAAACTCTCCTTCACTTCTCTACCCAGCTGGAAGTGGGGTGGTGCAATGTAGAGAAAAATCTGGGGCTCAGACCCAGGGGACGATTAATGCTTAAATGTGCATAAGCCAATTTGCGTGTGCTCTCAAGTGTGTGTGTGCGCACATGCACATGTGTGCATGTGTGTGGTGTGTTTCCAAAGGAAATCCTTGTTTGTAAAACTCGTAAATTGTAAAAATGCATGTATGGATTAGGGAGAAGAGTGCATTTGATTTCAGAAAACAAAAAGCAGGCAGAAAGATCTGCGGAGGAGGCAGCAAAAGGCAAACCTCATGGGGAAAAAACACCAGTTAATCCAGGGGATCTGAAGTAAGGGGGGTCATCCAGGCTCCTGTACCTTTATTCAGTTGGAGCACATGAACAGCAGGGAGGTGGGGCAGCTGTTCTCCCCGAGATGTGGAGCTCCAGGTGAAGGACTGAGGGCTCCAGCCCCAAAACTCGTCTCATGCAGTATATAAACTCCTATATAGAGGTTCTCACTCTCTTTCTCTCTAAGATATCTATATAACTCTCAGAGCTATGCTGTCACATTGCTAGAACAAATATCTTTTCTCAGTGCAAAAGTTAGTGGGTTTCCCACAGGCACCTGGTTGGCCACTGTTTGCATGAACAAAAACGCTGGGCTAGATGGATCCTGGGTCTGATTCAGCATGTTTCTTCCTATATTATTAAGCACTCCAACACATGCATGAAGCTCCTCTGTCCAAAATACCTTTCAGTGGAGGGAAGCTGCTCTGTGTCCAGTCTCTCTAGGTGTAAAGGAGGCATATTTGTGTTCAGATGTGAGTATCTACAGGATGAACTGTCTACCAAAATACACCATGCACCCAATTACAGCCACTTTGTGCCAGCTGAAGCTTGGGAAATGCAAGTCAGCAATTAGAGAAAAGTTTTTAAAGAACTTTTTTATAGCATACATTTTGGAAACATTCTGCAGAAGCAAACAAACAATCCTCATTTCTGTTTTTCCTCCATCCCCCATCCTCACATACACATATGCACACATATTATATCCTATAAAATTGTTAAAATTAAATAACTAAACAAAAAAGAAGAAACACTTACAACTTATAGCTAAAAGTCCCATGCTCCTCTGGTGTGGTCCAGATGGCATATAGTCCATATAATCTCCAAGAATCCACCCCAAAGTTCCCAGATTCCTTCCCCTGATATCCGCAACTACTCTGAATTTGCACTAGCATATTTTTTAGGTTAATAAAAATAGACAACGGATTCCATTTAATTTATAAAAGTCAAATCCTCCTTCAAATGGGAAAATTTACAGTGTATATTCATTAAAATATTTAATGTTTATATTGTATTTGTTTCATATGTGTACAGAAAGCAAATTCTTTCCCCCTTCTTACTAGACAAAGCTCATTTTAAAGCCCATACTTGAAACTAACAGTAGATGGCCCACTTTTCACAGAAAGGAGAATGTGGAGAAGTCTATGGGGAGCTCTAAGGAGACAGGGAGTGCACAGCCTTCATAATCAACTTGGCATCCTTTTGCAAGAGCAAGTGAAAACATGATAAGGAAAAGAAAGAGATAATTTCTTCCCAAAACATATGGGAAACAAGTAGTCATAAAGCCCCAAGTAAAAGGGATACTGAAACCAACATGACCCAGAATGTAAAATCATCATAGAAATACTGAAAGCAGTAGGAGTACAAAATTGGTTAAATATGAATATTTAGCATTTCTTTAAAAGTTTTTTTTTAACTCAGAGGAAGTATGTGACTAATTAGGAAATATCTTCAGAAGGCTCTTCAAACAATAGTCTGCAGAATCAAGAAAATATAAACCGGCCAGTTCCCAGCAGGACCAAGAAAAGGATCCTGGGTAAGTTAAGCAGCTGAAGAGGCAGAAATATGCAGATAAGAGCAGCCTTCCTTTTACGTGGCCACTGCAGATCAATGCCTTTGCCCTCCCCATTCCTTGAATTGGTCCCTTTACTTCTTCCCATATATGGTGGTACCTTGGCTCTCAAACTTAATCCGTTCCAGGACTCTGGTCGTGACCCAAATTGGTCGTGAGCCAAGTTAAATTTCCCCATAAGGTTCAATGTAAATAAGGTTAATCCGTTCTGTAACCATTTTTTAAATCAGAAAAATGTGAAGCAAAGTGACAACAACGAAGATCGCGGCCATCTCCCCCCCCCCCCCCCCCCCCCAAACCCCGCCCCCCCCCCCCCCCCCCCCCCACAGCACAAGCGCGGCCATCTCCCTGCCCCCACAGCATGACCGAGATCACGCTTGTCATCCCTGCAGGCGCCCGGCATCCCGGCACGTGCCCGGCATCCTGGCGTGCTGGGGGGTGGGGGGGGAGAGACGGGATTGATTGCAGGTGCACTGGGGGAGGAAGAGATGGGCACAAATGGCGTGCTGGGGGACGGAGAGACGGGCATGGACGAGGTGTGCTGGGGAAGGGAGAGACGGGCACAGTGGGGGAGGGAGAGATGGGTGTGATCTCGGCCATCTCCCGCCCCCCGCCCCCCGCCCCCAGCATGATCGCGGCCTTCTACCCACTTGGGGGGGGGAGATGGCCGCGATCATGCTGGTTGGGGGGGGGGATGGATAAGATTTCACCCATCTTTCCTGCAGGAGCACGCCTGTGATCACACCTTCACGCACACCTTCCCTGCACGAAAGCAACTGTGATCATGGCCATCTCCCCACTTGATGGCTGCGATCTTGGTCGCCACCCAATGCGAAGTTTGCGACCCAAGTCAAAATTTTAATGAAATTTTTGTTCATGACCCAATTTGTTTGTGAAACAAGGCGTTCGTGAGCTGAGGTGCCACTGTGTGTAAATGGTTTTTATTCACTCCTACCAGAAGAAGTGACGATGCACTTATGGTGGGGACTTAGGTGCCCCCTTTTGCTGAGAGGGACTGAGCCAGGAGTCCCAGGAATCCTTGCAGTTGCAAGACTGCCTCCACACACAACTCATGCATCACAATGGATGCATGAGTCATTAATGCCTGGCTGTGCTCCAATGGGGCAACAGGGGCCACAGCTTGGGTCCAGGGCCCTGCAGCCCAAGGACTCTCAAACAACCACCCAAGGAGTGCCAGGGGATGAGGCACCGGAAACAAACCCCATTTTAAATCTGTTGCAACAATGATGTTGCTGTTGTTGTAGTGTGCCAGGAATGTAGAAACAGACATAAAGTGTGGAAAAGAGAAGCAAAGGGTTAGTTGTTTGCCTCACAACAGAAGTAAAATGCATGCCTATTTGAGGTGGGAGGGCAAATCATTAAGCCCACAATCTAAAATCATGTATCTGTTGCAGTGATGTTGACAAAAGAAGAATTCTTAGTTACAGCCTCTGTTTTTATCCTGGAAGCTTAAGAACTAAGAAAGAAACATATTTTCACTTATAGTTTTCTTGATGGCCTCTGTTAAGAATCTAAGAAGAGCCACGCCGGATCAGACCAAGTGTCCATCTGCTCCAGCGTTCTGTTCACACAGTGGCCAACCAGCTGCCCATGGAAATCCCACAAGCAGACTGCAACGGTACAGCCAGCCATTGATAGTCTTCTCCTCTGTGAATTTACCTAATCACCCTTTAAAGCTATCCAAATTGGTGGTAAATATGCACTCTGTGAAGAAGTACTTGCTTGTATTTGTCCTGAATCTCCCAGCAACACACTTCCTGGGATGATCCCACTGGATCCTTGTATTATCAGAGAAAGAGAAGCATCTTCCAGTTATGCTTTCTCCATATCATGCACAGTTTTCTACACCTCTACCATGTCTCCCCTTACTCACCTTCTTTCTAAGCTAAACAGTTCCAGATGTTGTAATTTTTCCTCATATGGGAATTGCTCTGTCTTCATGGTCATTTTTGTTGCCCTTTTCTGCATTTCAGGTGATCCCCTTGAGAATGGTGTGCAAAATGTTCCTCCTATTTGTAGTGCCTAGCCATGTGATTTATTTATTTTTTGCTACATTTATATACTACCTCTCTTCCCATATATTTAGTGTGGTTTACAATTTAAAATAATGGCTAACAGCTTGATACGTTAGCCAAGAGGAGAAGGGAGGAAAAGTAGTGGGAAAGCCAATTTAAGTATAAACTTTTGTGTTAATAGTTATTAAACAGCCAAGCGGAACAGCCACTGATGGAAACAGTTCATCTTCTGGGAGGATTGGCGCTAATCAGCAGAAGGTTCTAACTGGATGGGTCTTCACTGTCACACTTCTTCATCTTATGTAGCAGGTGGAGTAGTCACTTATGGGAACAGTTCCCAAAGAGCCAAAGAACAGTTGGTTCCCAGCAAGCCAGTAGATGCACCTTTGTTGCCTCACCTATCCCTCTCAGGCACTTCTGTTTGTGAAGGATATATCTGAGCATCCAAAAGCTGGAGACAGGTCTTGGGTTTTTCCAGAGGTTGAAGGTGATTGACAGAAACATCGTTAACTGTGACAGACAGCTCTTTAGCACCAGCAATGAAAAGACATTGTGCAGCTCTTCTGTAGCTCTTTTCTTTATCGGACTTGGAGGGTGGCAGGGAGATGGAACTAATCATACGAAAGAACAGGGGGGTTACAAGTTATAGATGACAGATGACTTGGATCCCCTGTAAAATTCCATAAATGAAATAGGGTGATTGCATGATAAAGAGAGATTACACAAGAGCCAGTGTGGTGTAGTGGTTAAGAGCACAGGACTGGGACTCAGGCGATCTGGGTTCTAGTCCCCGCTCAGCCATGGAGCCAACTGGGTGACTTTGGCCCAGTCACAGACTCTCAGCCCATCCTATCTCAAAGGGTTATTGTTGCAGGGATATGCTTGAGAGCAGCAGGAGGAGAATTAGGTAAGCTGCTTTGAGTTCTTTGGAAGAAAAAAAAGTGGGGTATAAATCTATTGAATCAATAATGCTTCATCTGGGATCTGGAAGCATCCTCATCGCACAATGTCTCTGTTCACAGCTTTTGCAGCTGTTGAAATCTTGTGTGGCCAGAGTCAGCTTATATGATGAGTGTATAGAGTGTGGGAAATGGCACTTCTTTCATGTCATCTTTAAGTCTGTGGTAAAAACCACTGTGTGTCTGCAGTCCAAAACTTTGCCCTGCAATCGTAGATGTAACATGGGTGTCTGGAGTCACATAGGCATAGTTGCTTTTTCACCAGGGATATGTCAGATTCAAGCCTATTCTAAAAGGACCTCTGATTGTTAAATCCTTAGTGGTGAGCTGAAGCTGCACAATGAAATAGAAGGATTCTTTTTTCTGTATCCATTTTGTGGCTTCTAACACAGTATAGGTGGTTCTTTGGGTATTGGAAGAAGCGATAGGAATCTCGGGTTATCCACTGTCTATTATATCCTGATGGATCAACATAGGAAAGTAAACGTTTGAGGAGTACATTGGTCTATTAAAAATCTGCTCAATCTTGCTGTCAGGAGAAAGATTTTTAAAATCAGTTTGTAAAATGCTACTTTATAAATAGCGTGGTACAAGTAGATAAGCAGATGTTATATCTTTGTCAGTATAGGCCAGTTTTAAAGGGCAAAGATTAACTTAGGCCATTAGTGAAAAGAAACCCATGAAGACTGACAATTTAAGACACGCTGCTTGGAAAGAAAAACAAGTCCTATTACGCCCCAGCCAACATGGATGGGGAACATTTGGAGTTGTAGGGCTTTTTCTGCCTAAACTTGCAGAGGAGTATGCCCTTAATTAAAGATTCCCCCCTCCCCCCGTGAATTCTGATGGCCACGCAGGCGGTCATCCCAGCTGTCAGCCATGCATGTCAAGGACTGTCACAACCTGGTGGGGAAATGGGTTTCATACCCATCCATCTGCAACATACTGCTTGCTACTTGTGCAGGCGTGTGTAGATACAAAATGTGCAATTGTTACTGTTTGTTGAACTGGATCCATACTTTCCATGTAAGACAGACTTTGTGTTGTGGAGTTACCAGATTTGCTAAGCATTCAAAGTGCAGTATATGCTGTACCTGGGAAAATGCAAATTTATTCCTGTACAGCCTGAGCTACTGCAACTGGGATTTAGCAGTCTAAGGCACAATTCTCCTTCCCCTTGTTTACAACTTGGGGGTGGTATTTTTTTTAATAACAAAGCAATTTGTAATTGGGATAAGGATTGCAGGGGCAGGCAATCCACTGCTTCCAAAACCCTGATGGGTCACTGGAAGCAAGAAGGCATTCTTTCTCTTTTTTTCTTCCCAGCAGGTTTTGTTTATAAAATTCTATTATTATTCTCCTCTTCCATTGATTGCTGTAAAGGACAGCTGGCCCAAGCGTTATGTGGAAGGAGATGGCTGTATCAGGCAGCAGATTTTTGGTGTTGGGAAAAGGCTGCAAACTGATAGCTATTTATTATTGTTGGGTTGGATCCTGAGTAGCTCATATTTAAAGTAGACCACTATTAAATTATTATATGGAGGAAGTGAGAAATTTATGGAATTTTCTCATTTAGGTGCTAAAATAATGTGTTTGGCCATGAGTACCATAAAAACCTTGATGTGGGAAGAAGTATTTGTCCCTTCCCACATCAGGTAGCTAGTTATCTTGGGCCAACCCCAGAGTGCAAGATGGCAAAATTAACTACACCAGCTTTAGGACAGAAAATTTGAACAGAACCTTCCTCTGGCCTATCAGAAGTAAGAATGAGCTTATATCTAGTGGATCCAAGGCTACCTCTGACTGGCTTAGAACCTTCCATGGACGGAAACACTAGTAGTGGTAGATCTAAGTAGAACTTACTGCTGATGTAAATGGGGCTTTTGGGGTGGTTGTGCCCTATTACTACCAGTGGAGAGGCACCTCCATCCCATCCTAAAGCATTCTAGGCAACAGATCTAAAGATTAGGAATGCCCTCTGAATGAATGCTATTCTGTTTGGATGCCACTTCATTACACAGTTGGTGTTTTTCACTGATTTTATATATTAAAGTTGTGGTTGTTTAAATTTTTTCATTTTTAGTCCTCCTGATAGTGTACTTGAAGTGTGTGAGCATTTGTGTGTGGGGAGGGAGGGAGGGAGGGAGGTTAGAAATCTAAATAATAAGCAAAACAATAAAATAAGAAATCTTAATTCATGCATATGGAGCATTCTCCCAAAACGCACCACTCACCTTCTACAATATTGCAAAAATACTGAACTTTCACATAAAAATAAAAAATCAGAGTTTTAAATTTTTGAAAAGTTTGAATACTATCTATTGGGGTGGGTCCTTATTACCTTCAGTGACTCTGATTCCATTTTGCCCAAGAGTGCCCTCCTCTGCCAGACTACCTAGCCTCAAAAATTTGAGACAATCACAGTCAGAATTTTCCTTTGCAGTTGGATTTCCTGAACAGTGTGCAAGATTCCTCCATAGTTTAATTTGATTCTTTCCTTTAAATATGGCTGTATAACCAGCCAAATAGCAGGTCCACAACATTCCCCAAAGGAAAAGTACAGTTGGAAGTGGAAAGGATTCAGAGCAGCAATATGGTAATGCCTGGACAAAAAAAAAAAATGTATTCATAGGTTTTGTGGGAGAATGCAATGGATGGAGTGGAAAGGAGGCAAGGATAACATGGGGGAGTGAGATGAAATGCAGCTTCATATGACAATAGGTGACATTTTCCCCAGCTGTGGTAAAATAACGTAATGTGTAAGATATTATGTACTTACTCATTTATTATATTTATATCCCACCTTTCTCCCATTGTGGAACTCAGGCCGGCTCCAGGTCTGCTTAGCTTCAACACAGCTGATGCTTTATGTGTCTTTGGGTCATACTCTAGATTACTAGGTCTGTGCCTTGAAATATATAACACAAGTGCCTCAGAGAAGCTGGAATGATGGTACTACACTTGGATTTGATACTTCATTCATGATTTGGGATCATTGTCTCTTTTATTATCCCTCTGAACATAATTAAAATGGGTGTTTCCAATACGGGCTCGCTCTCTCTCTCTCACTCTCTCTCTCACACTCATACACACACAAACACACACACACAATCTCAGTGTAAAGATACTAATATTTTCAGATTTCTTAAAATCCACTTACAGTGCACAGAACTGTTCTGGACTCTGATTTCATCATACATAGAAATGTTGTTCCATGATGATAATGGAACAGCCAAGTTTTGATTTGAAAAAAAATGGTGGGGTCGAATTTTTATTTCCTTGGTAAGGCCACAAAGGGAGAGCCAATAGAGATAGAGCCTGGGATGAAACTGCTGGATTAGAGACTGAACTGCGATGACATCTGATGGATCAGGGTGGTATTCATGGCTGTATGCGCAGGAGTTGGTAGGTCATGGAGGGAACATGGTTGCAGGTGGAATTTCTGCCTTTTCAGAACCCAGGGCTGGTTTCATTGCAGGACATGATTTTCCGACAGGATGGCAACTTTAGCAGCTGCTTGGAAGACGTTCTGAGGGACTATTGGCATTAATCATCTGTGGATTGACACAGTTCCATCCATGATTCATTTTGTCAACTCAAAAGGAACCCCAGATGGGGGTCAGCTATTTTATTTATTTATTCATTCATTATCACATTTGTATGCCACCCCATCACCAGAGGCTATTCCAGTCTGCTCCATTGGGGAAAAGAAAAGCCCTCAAAGTGAACATTTGAACAAGCCCCATGAAGCTTATTTATTAATATATTAACCAAGGTGTTTTTAAAGCTAAATAGGAGCTAATCAGCCTTGGGATTTGTCAAAGGACTAACTCATTTTGGAAATCATATCTCAATTTCTGCTTATTACAATAGCAGGGCATAACAATTATATGGGTATTTCTCACAGGGATGCTGATGTCACTTGGCCTGGGCTGGGAGGGGGGTTGGGTAGGGACCAACTCAAGCAGGATATAAGTTCTTTTGGCCTGCCTCACTTGCTCTTGCCTACTTGAAGAAAACCAACATTATTGAGAAATTATTGCTGAAGTCCAAAGAACTAATTTAATGACACTGAGGATCTGCAGTGGGGTTTTAGACCTTTTTTTATCTGAATGCAGATACTTTTGCCACATCACCAACTGCTTTCGAAACTCAGCTTAGCTGCTGAAATGCTTTGGTATGTGAAGCTGCATATGGGAAACCGAAGTTTAAAGGCTCTTCGGGAAAGCTGAGGTAGTTGCACTGTTGCTTGGCTCCTGGCTTCAGTTTCTTATAATCAGTAAAACCTCACCTTCCATCCAGACAGCTTTGGGTGCAAGACTCTCCCACACAGAAGAACAGAAAAAGGACATCAACATGGTTTTATAAAATGACAAGCTGCAAGGGTAAAAAGAAAAAAAAAGACAATGCATGAACATCTAGAGTGAGGTGTACATTAGGGATGGTTTACTGTAAATTCAGTGTCATACATATTTAAAAGAAAATTATTCTCATGTAAATGTTTTATGTAATTGTTAGTGTATTTCCCCTAGTTTCACTATTGGTGTGCTACACCTACCCATTCTATAACATTGCAAACTAAAAAGGTACTTCTACAGACAGTTCAAGTAGGGAAACACAACTCCGCACTGGTAAACAGTATAGGTGGTCTGTCACACCAGTCAACCTTCATGCAATGGTCATATGTATATGTGCAGGAACATCAAAGTGTAAGGCCGCATTCTTATTCAAACTTATTGCAAGGTCTAAAAAATTCCCATATGTACCATTCTATGTACAGTGCATGCATGTGGAACCTCAGTCCTCCATGTATGGGCAAAACTCTTTTCGGATCTTACAAGAACATGTACAGCCTGCACAAACACAGGCCACCCACATATGCATTTCTTATTTATATGAAGAATGCCTAAAGGAGGCCAAAATGTATCTATCGTAAATAAATTATATTTATTGCATTTTATATTGCCAATCACCTAAGCTCTCTGTGATTCACAGAAATTTAAGCATATACACAAATCACCCAATGTGTCACCAACCAGTGGCTTCTTATTCTATACTCCATTGGGAAAATAATGTGCTTGCGGTGATATCAGATGTCATGCAAGCTCTGACTGCAGTGTCTTATCTGTGATCAGCTGGTTTACAGTTGTGAACATATGTGTTACTAAAATGGTAAAGCGAAACTGGACACTCATCTGAGTGGGATGGTATGACCTGGAGTCCTGCACCAGAGGGGGTTGGACCTGATGGCCTTCTTGGCCCCTTCCAACCCTGCTGTTCTATGAATCTATGATTTGGGACAGATAATCTTCATGTGCTTCTATTCCAGTTAATTATTTATTTTCATTTCTATACAACCAAATAACTGAAGCACTCCTGAAGAGCCAAAGCATGCTAGAAATACAATCCCATCTCATTATTAAAATATGTTTTTAGTTATGTCATAATCTTTTTCAATGTCACCAACCTTATATTTTAGGTCTTGCATTTTTCATACAGACAGATGATATGAACAGATAATATATGAGAAAATAAATGCAACAACATTATGGAATAGGTAACCAGGGGTGCAACTGCTCCAAATCACTTC
This sequence comes from Varanus komodoensis, assembly GCF_004798865.1. Classification (NCBI taxonomy): domain Eukaryota; kingdom Metazoa; phylum Chordata; class Lepidosauria; order Squamata; family Varanidae; genus Varanus; species Varanus komodoensis. The sequence goes on along the minus strand of NW_025335268.1, from coordinate 45,756,126 downwards.
CTTGGAAGCAACACCATGGACATGATTTCTCAAACACAAATGAATTGTGAAAACAAAGTAAACTAGAATCCAGCAGCAATGCATTTCCAGACCCACTTATACAGTTCTATAGACAACTGGCAAATTTGCACAACAAACTAGTCCTCTGCTCCCTCCTTGTGGACTTTTTGTCACCATTTCCCCCCTCAACTATCTTCCTCAACTCATATTATAATCAAATAAACATATGAGGCCTACCACATAGTTAAAAAATTTTCAACTGCTTTATCACCCAAATTTGAATCATTTGACCATACCTGAATAAATTTAGAAAGCAAACCATCATTTTGAAGTATAAAAGTATCTGTGGTTTTTGATTCCTGTCTATGCATGTGTCACAGCATGCTGTGCAAGAGGAATTCCCGCCTATGCCTAAGAGAAAGGAGCCTCTTCTAAGATGGCCCCTTCCTTTTGCAGGTTTTTAAAATGCTTGGATTAAATGATTATTTTTTAAAAATTCAATTATAATCTAGCCCAATTAAACACTATATATTAATTAAGCACTATATAAAATATTATAGTATTACTTCTTACAAAACTGCAAATAGTAGGCATTTTAGAAGAGGCATGTCCTCTTCTCTCACATACATGCCACTTGTACAGTTAAATGTTAAATCTGAGTGATCAGCCAAACATTGCAGACCCAATCAGACCACACCAAGAACCAAGAAGTAAACACCTGCTGTGTTTTTACTTTGATTAGGTACTGCAAAAATGCATTATCCTTTGAATAGTCTTGTCTGAAAATCACAAGTCTTGTTAGCTGCACTTGACTTCCCGTGTCACCAAAGCAAGAACGTCTGTTAGCAGCTGTACTTCAATTAAAGAGTTCCGTAGTATTTCTCAAAGTTCCTATGTGGGTCTAGCCAGCATGATGGAATGCTACTCATATATGTGGCTGACTGAATTGTTGAAACAACCCAACACTTCATGGTCTGGCCAAGTGGAAATGGCTGTGTGGCTCTTTGCCAGCAATTAGGCCTCTTCTGGAGTCACATGTTGGTAATTCAGTGTACAACATATTGTCTGGCCTTTATTTAGCTGGACACCACATGGAAAATGGTAATTCTTTCAGAAGGAGCAAGGATGGTGGGAAGGATGTGATTTTTAAGGAAGTTGTTTCTGCGCAGGAAAACAAGTAAAAAAATGACCAGACCATGAGAAAATACTATGCTTTCTTCCTTTTTATGCTTCTTTGCTTTGCCTACTACCATCTTCACCAACTATGAATCTTTGGAGAAATGACTAGGGTGGCATGTTGGGAAGCTGACTGGGACCCTGTGGGCAGCAAGAGATACTAAGCTGACACTTAGGCACATTCTAAAGACAGTTCCTGACAATCACTAAGGACAGAGCCTAGCAAACTAGGCATAGGCTCTCCATCTCCTACTGCCCATTCCAGAACATACAGGAAGGGCACGGATGGAGATAGGACTGGAGGCCGGAGACAGAGATAGAATTAAAGGTTCACGTGAAATACACTACTGCTTCTGCAAGCATTGTGTGACCACAGCACTGGCTACTAATATTGTGCAAAGCTAAACACTTGCTCCATTTCCTGCTCTGTGATTAAACCTGTAACCTCCAATCGCCATTTCCAGTTGTAAATGCTTAAGGTTAGTTGCAAAGCAAGAAGTAAAACAAGAACTTCACAAAATGCTAGAATCTGACATTGCAGGCAGTGATAACCTATTGGTGACAGGGCTAATTCTTGAGAGAATTGTAATCCTGCAAGGTATTCTTGGATACAACCCCTAAACATACTTATTAATAGGTCCCATTGGTTTCACTAGAACTTTCTTCCAAGTAGCATGCTTAGGATTGGAGCATAAGGCTGATGTTGGGAACTGATGTCCAATTGCATCCCTGAATGGAAGACATTGTGCAGAACGTACAATGAAACTCACAGGTAACATGCCTAAAATACATTGTGTGGACTGCAACACATGGCAATCCCACCTGTGGAGGTATTGCTGCTTGTGCATATAGTGCTTGTGAGATTTACACATGCTAGAACGCTGCAGCCAGTTGTGTCTTCCTAATGCAGGTACCCATATAATAGTGCCTCTGTGGGGCACAAATCTATTATTATTATTATTATTATTATTATTATTATTATTATTATTTACAACTTTTGTATGCCGCCACCACATGCTTTGGCATCTCGGGATGGCTCACAATATATACAATTAAAAACAATAAAATAATATTTATAAATAACAAATTCAATAAAAGATTATATATAAACAACAAAACAAAAACAAAAAGAGCAACTGTTTACAATAAAATATTAGTTTTTTAAATAGCAATTAAATAAAAAGGTTTTAACCTGGCACCGAAAAGAATTTAAATTTGCCGCCAGGCGCACCTCTCCAGGAAGCGCATTCCATAATCTGGGCGCCACTGCAGAGAAGGCCCTGCTCTAGGTACCCATGGTTGGGGTACTTCAGGTGAACTTGGCAAGCAAAATGGCAACAGGCCAATTGTAGAAAGCCATGACTGGAGCACGTAAAGGAAAGTGGTAGCCAGCCACTGGGGGCGGTGGCCATGCCTCACTGCAAGCTTGCTCTCTGGAGCAGCAGAGAACTTCTGCTCTACTTTCTGCAAAATGGCCTTGGCTTTCAGATATTTCAGGACTCTTTTTCTTCTCCATGAAAAACATACTCAACTCTTTCAACCATTGCGCTTCCCATGTAGGAATTGCACAATATTTGAAGCAGCTTTTATTTGCTCTGTATTTGTATTTCTGAATGCTTGACACCACATTTGGTTTTGAGCAAAGCTACTTTGCCCTGCTTTGCCAGAAATAATAATGTCACTGGATGATTCCTATAATTGCTGCTGCTGTTTTTTATTACTACTACTACTACTACTGCTACTATTACTACTACTAATACTACTATTATTATTGAAAATTGCATTTCAGCAATATTAAGGCAGGTGTGTTCTTATGAAAAGGAATCCCATTAATTTAACCATTTTTCATCAGTACAATACCTAGTTTAGAGGCAATTTTTAAAAGTTAGCATTGCAGGACCATTCTATATGTCTACACTCTGAAATAAATCAACTGAGTTCAATTATACTTTCTCCCTGATAAGTGACTACAGGATTTCAACCTCAGAAGTTTACTATCCTATTGACTTTGCTCTTATTCCTTTCATTTATGTAAAAAAGACATATTTTTATTTTGAGCTCAGTAGTGCAGTTAGGGAATTTCGGACTCCAGACGTAATGGTTTTACGATGGGGGGGAACTCCTCCGATGCGAGTATCTATTACTTCATTTCCTGTAGAATGTGATAGGTCAGACCTCCTGCCCTTGGGGGTCCTCTTACTCACAGGCTTTATAGCAGCCTTGGACTTTTATCCTTAAGTCTTACCCTTAGCCCATTACTGCTTTTAAAATTGCATTTTTATACCCCTTGACTTCAGTGGCATTTACACCTCAATCCTAGACACATTTGCTCAGATGGGAGCCTCAATTTCAGGGAAGCAAGTTACTTTCACATAAATATAGTTCGGCATAGACCCTAAAGCCACTTAAAGGTGCTCCTTTTTTTTTTGGCTTTGTTGCATAAATTGAGAACTTTGCATATTTCACCAATTTCTTTCAAATTGTGAGTCATCTCCTGTATTTAAAAAGCCATGTGAGTGTATAACACCCTCCTACAATAGCACTAATAACAGAAAGATTTTGTCAACAGAAATATAAGAGTAAAAATTCCAGGACTGTTTTACACAGCCAAATAAAATCCTATCTGTTGTCACTACCAGATCAAGCACAGCAAGCTCTTCCTATGCACAATATCATTCCTATTACTTGGGATTAAATAGCGATCCCTGCCAATTTACCACTGCCAAAAAACCTAGCAATAGAAGGACCATCATATAGAAACTCATATACAAAAGGTATAATCTTTCACAAATCAAATATTTACTATATTCATGCAAGATTGATAGGGAACATATGGAAATATAGAAATATAACTATATATAAATGATTTAAACACATATTTTAACTAGAATCCTAGAAACATGTATGCAAGAATAAGTTCCTTTGAACTCTGTGGGGGTTCTTGTAGACATGTATTCAGATGAACTGTTAAAAAGCAAAACTACTGCAAAAATGCCCTGTGCAGTTCTGTGTATTTTCCAGAGAAACACAGACAATAGATAATGAATAATCCACAAGCCTGTCATCTGGGCATACACATGCAGAAACATATCCACAGTAGTGAATAAGAGTATGCCACATATTGTAGTTGTGTATGACATCAAAATGAAGCTCTACACACATGCACACATTCTACAATCAGCTGCCTCAGCACACAAGTATAGGTACTACAAATCCATGTGATGACAACCAGGCACTTACCTGCAAACTCAGAGAAACTTCCTACATATGCATTGGACACACATACTCCTCGGATACATGCATTCACCTATGTTGGCAATACAGGCTTGCCAATACAGAAATTACTGCTCCCCCATCCAAATGTTGCATGCTATTTGTAAATGTGGAAGGCCTTTTGTGACGTAAGACTCTGATTCCCTTGCAAGAGCAAACCCTATTGAATAAAAAATCATCATCCATATGATTTTCCCCAAAAGTATGTGGAAGCAGGCCTCTAGATTTTTGAGGAGTACCATTTTGTAGATGCAAGGAAATGCATATAACTATAAAAAGAGAACACTGTTCCTGTGAAATATTTACTTGTGCAGATGCTCATGCATAATATAGCCATGCCAATATAAATGTCACACATTTATGCATGTACAAGGTATGCATTCACTCACATTGCAGGCTTGTAAATATGGAAATTACATATCCCCTTAATGCAAACATGAAACCTTTTGAGGCATAAGAGACCAGTTCCCTTTTTAAAGTGTGGGAGGACAGCAGAGTTTTGGGTGTGCGATATTTCTGTACAGCTAAAATGTTTCTAAATGCAGTGGTCTATCAAGCTATTTTACCACCTGTAGGATAATGTACAGTCAAGCGATTCATGAGTCCTTCCTGGCTTTTCTTCCTAGTATATAAGTACCTTCTGTGATAACGTGAGCGACCCTAGGAAGAGATGAGCAGATTACCACTCCAGTAATGTGCAAACAAACAGGACTTTGCTTGCACTCCTATGTATTGTTTGGCAGTGCATTGCATTGAACTCAGTGGGATTTGCTTCCAGGTAAACAAGTTTAGGATTAGGAAGTTTCATTTTAAAGAACAGTCTTTATATTAGGAGTTCCTTCCTAATGTTAACATCACAGGGTGGAACTATATATTTTATGAAATGTAGGAATTGTTATGAAACACCTTTCCTTGTGTAACCTGTAGTAAGCTCTACCCTAGTGCCCTGATATCATTCATCCCAGTATTTCCTTTCCCTTCCACCTCTCCACCCCACCCTCTCAGGAAGTTGGGCAGTCCTGTGGAAGAGAAGTATGGTAACACACTGCATGATCATTTCAGCCATTCGTAACAGATGTGGTACATTCCGGAGAGTGAACAAACAGAATCCAGCCTATTCGGTAGCCTCCCTGCATTTCCTATAAATGTCTTCTGTCATTTGGATATGTCTGAATCAGGGCTGTGCTGCCGCATCTCCTTTCATGTCGATCTGTCATTTGTTTTTCTCTGGTTGTTTTTTGTTTCCCCACTGCCTTTGACAGGGTACACCTATGCAAAGATCATGGCAGAATTACTGAAGAACAACACTATCACTTGACGCAACAAGCTAGGCTGGCTGCTTGTAAGCAGAATCGTTTGCAAGTAGACATACCAGCTTGTCCTTTCAAACAGTCAGTTGGAGAAGAGAATCAGCCTCACATGGCCTGGAACATTGCTGGAAAGTTACTCCTTCTTTCATACAGTTCTGACCTTCTTAGTACAAAGTCCAGAAATGCCACACAGACCAGTTGAATACCACCTGAGATCAGGTACACCAGCTGTGCTGGGACATTTCTTAGGAATTGCTCCCACTCCCCTAAATAATCATCATTTATATTATTATCATTATATACTACCATCCTCAACCCCAAGTGTGTGTATGTACATGTTAAGGGTATTCCTAGATGTATGCAACAGCAGGGGGTTGGACTTGATGGCCTTCATGGCCCCTTCCAACTCTTCTATGATTCTATGTCTTCTTTGGATATTATTAATCAATAACAATTAGATTAATATTTTTATTACTCTATCGGAATTAAAGAGCCATATACTGACAGATCAGACGGGTTCACAAAAACATCAGTAGATTGGACCACTTTTCATCAACTTCAGCCCATCCTGGACAAATATAGTCTGCTGTGGTCAACTATGCTCTGGTAAGCTTGAAATTAGACTGTGAAACATGTGCTTTTGAAAACAGTTTGGAAACTGCAATTATTCCAGAACACAACTTTTAGGTTAACTGGGGCCAGATGGCAGGATTGTACAATATCTTACCAATGTTATCTTCACTGACTCCTAGACAACTTCAATTGACAGTGCGGGTGCTTGTCTTTGAAGCCCTATATACTTGTTGGACCATCTTCCTCTTCACCATTCTGCCCAATCATGAGGCTACTATCTCATCCCCGCTCTCTGTCCCACTTTCTGAAATGGGACTAGGTAGCAACTTAGCTTTGCAGTGGTCTTTGCAGGGTGACTCACCCAGTAATCTTATCATTATCAGCATTGGGGGGGAAAGACCTTTTTAATCTCCCAGACTGTTTAGATTTTTAAGATCCTTGTCTAATGTAACATTTTCCTCTCCTTTATTGTTACATGTGCTAGTTTTACTATTTTAATGATTTTTTGCAAATGAATCATATTTACGGTTATACGCCCCATACAAGTAAAAGCATGAATACATACAATTAATTAACCAAGGTTGCAATCCTTTGAAAAAAGGTTTACAACTTCCAGCCTGCCTCAGCCAGAACAGCAGGCTTAGCCATGCTGCGAACATGGGAGCAGAGTTACTTGTTTTTGGTCTACACACACAAGAGGATTCTGCCTTGAACTGATGTAACTGTGTGACTATGTTCATCCATAATGTTGCCAAGCATACATGACATTTACAGACATGCTAGAAACTCACAGAGGTTCTTACAATTACTTTTATGCTTTTCCAAATAGGCCTGGCCCAGTCCTAGAGGCAAACCAAGCCACTTCTAAGGGTGCCAAATTTCACGACATTTGCCTCATCTCTGTAAATATATTGGAGAGCCACTGCTTATGCTTTTGGGGAAGGCACACACACAAAAATAAAACTTAGCAGTTTGCTGGTTACATGCCAGGAGACATAACTGAGCCTTCTGATGTCCACTGTTCATCTGGGAGGAGACACAATGATAAGGAAGTAAACAAGTACTGAACATTAAAATGTTAGGGTAGGCTTATTATGCTGGCCAACTCTTGATCCTACTCAGTTGTTATAAGACAAGTTACAGGTGAATTTTAATTTGTGAAGTGTAGCATGTGCGCGCACACACACACACAACCCAGGGCTATCTCATGAGGTTACATAATAGGTACAGCAATCCTACATATCACTCACTCTTATAGAAAAGTCATCTAGCAAGTGCTTAGAGAACTGTGGCCAAAATGAAGTCACTGTCAAACTAGAGTATCCACATATTCAGGAAAAATCTGAGGTTTACAGAAGTACAAACCATCTTTAGGGCAAAAACCCCTAAACACTCCCGTCCCCGCAAACAGCCCAAGGATGACTGACCAACTGCATGGTTATAGACGTTACTACTGTAACATCTACATGTGGGGCTGTCTTTGAAATGTGTTCAGAAATGTCAGATACTCCAGAAAGTTGACTGGATAGGTACAATTGTTAGAACTGCTTCACTGGCTGCAGGCCTGTTTCCTGATACTATTCAAAGAGCTACTTATGACCCAGCAGGCCCCATTCAGCTTGAGACCAGGCTATTTGAAAGACCATGTTACTCACAAGAATACGCCAAAGTATAAAGACATTTTGGGAATGCCCTTGCGTCTGTTTTGCTGTCAACACAGGCATGTTTGCTGGGGGTGTGGGAGAGAGCCTTCCTAATAGCTGTTGCTGGACTCTCAGAAGTTCCTGCAGAGGGTGACTGGCCTGACTTCTGTTCTGCCGTCCTTCCAAGAGGCAAAGTCATAATTATCAGGTGATTCTTTGGCATATAAGGTTTTAACGGATCAGGTGCAGTCTGTTTCTGCTATTGTTGTGCTTTTTTAAAATGTGTTTTTATAATTTTAGAGTGCATTAGAACTTATGTTGATAATTAAATTTTATTTTGAAATCTCTATTATTGTTAGACACCATGGGTGCCATGCTTGTTCAAAGGTGGTATGCAAATAAATGATCATGTAAAGGCTGAGTGGAATGGAATGGAATGGAATGGAATATTGTGGAAGAGGACCTGCAGACATGGGAATGCTATGGCATTTTTTACAGGTTCCATTTGTATAGTTCTGCAGCTTAAGACATGCCAGTGACTTGTATTTCCTCTTTTGCATTACAGATACATGCAGAAACTCCCCATGTACACTCCACAGCTACTCCTAACACATGTGCAACTGGTGCAGAGGCAGCTCCTGGACTGTAACTATCCGGATGGGAGGTATTATTTCAAAACACAGGAGGTAATCTGTCAGTGGTGCTAAACGCAGCCTGCTGCTGCAATCTCCTCTCCTCTAAGGTAATATCCCTAGACAAAGCCTGCTGTCACCAAAGCCCAGATAGGGTTGCCACTACTTCCCAGCTCTCCCTATTCGAGTTTCTGTGCTTTTTACCAGGAGCATGAGTATTCAACATGTGGTTTCTCCCCATGGGAAAGTGAATGGACCGAGCGCTGTACACCTGTTGAATGCCTGCCTGTTAGATATTAAACGGTGTTGAAGCCCTGCCAATGAAGGTGGCAATCTTTGCACGCTCACCCCAAGACGGGTAGAGCTAGCCGTAAGTTCTAAGCCTTACAGAGTTGCCTCTTTCGCAAGCAAAATGACACCGAGCCAGAGGAAGTTTTCGCCCAACGCTTAGTACCCCAAGGGGGTTAGACGAAAGGGAAGGGGGTCCGTTTCAACTGGGGTCGCTTGGCAGGGAATCAAAGCCGTCCAAAGCCCAATTCTGTGCGCCCGTGGCGGGAATTTTGCCGTCCGCGCGCGCACTCGCGCGCTTGAGTGTGAGCGTATGAGAGTGTGACACAGAGAAGGAGAGTAGGACACGTCTGTATTGAGCGGGCACTGTGCAGCGAAAGGCGCCGCTCCCGCCTGCTCGCTCTCTCCCTTGAGTTCAGCTCCCCGCCGCCGCCGCCTCAACCGCGCGCGCTTCGAAGAGCCACACACAACGTAGAATGGGCTGGAAGGAGTTCCTCAGTGCCAGCAAGACCTACGGCCAGCGGCTGGAGAAGCGCCTGCGCACTGCAGGGGCGCCAGATTTGGCGGGAGGGGGAGTGTCCAAAAAGCCCTTTGTTTGATGGCATCTGTTTACAGAGTTCGCTCTTTCATCTCAACCTGTTTCCTCCTCCCCTCTCCTGCTCCGAGGAACTGTACAGTGGGGAGCTTCTTCAGCAGCATAAAGCTCTCTCCTCCCCCACCCGCCCACCCACTTTTCGCGTTTCCCCCGTGACTAATGCAAGGATGGCCAGGAGACCTAGGCACAGGTAAACGGGGAAGGAAAAAAAAGCGAAACTCTTTGCAACATCTATAGATTTTTCTTTATATATACATATATATTTATATAATGTGCGTGTGTATAAGTGTGTGTGTGTGTGTGTGTGTGCGCGCGCGCGCGCGCGCGGGGCGAATTTTGTTTCATAGTGGTAGAATTCTTTGGCGAAATATGACAAGAGTTGGAGAAAGTGCGTGCCGTGTGAGAGAGTTGGAGCTTTTGCACAAGCGTATGCGGGAGAGATCTGTGTCAGTTCCTTTGCACACCTGTCAGAGCTTGCATTAAAGTGGTGCATTTAGATAATATGTACGACCAAATCGGTTCAAGTTTTGCAGCTTACTTTCTCCTCTGCTCGCCGCACGGCTTCCCCCACCCCCGCTTACGACCTTCCGAGGAAGAATCGGATCTTTGCAAATGATCTTTGGAAACTTAAAGTTGTGCAGAGCGCGCGTTGCATGGGGGGGGGGTTACGACGCGTTGTTCGCGGGCCTGAATAATTAAATAAAGAGTGGCGGCCCGTTCCTAACTTTCAGCGAGGTCTCCTTGCATTCGGCAATTGCAAGGAGCTTTCTCATTCCACGAGCAGTTGGGTTCGGGGCTGGAAGAGGTGAGCAAATGGCACACGGGCCAGAAGGAAGAGGATAAAATGTCGGAACCGCTCAGCGGAGCTGCAGGTACTGGATCTCCCCTTTTCATTCATTCGTCCTCTCATTCATTCTCTATGGATAACTGAATGTCAGGTTGACAGGCGGCGTGCAAAGAGATACAGTTCTCTTTTTGCAACTGGTGGACGTTTTCATTCGGGACCCTAAATCCATCGCCCTATGGAACCCATCTTTTAAAAATAACATTAGAATCAAAGAAACACAAGCTTCCATCCCCAGAATGCCCCCATGTGAGATTTGTGATCGTACTGCGTCCGCTGTTCTCTACACGCAAGAATCGGAGCATTATTTGTGGCACTGGGTAGAACAACTTCGGGAGGAGAGGATGCAGTAGAAGGGGAGAGAGAGGAAGGGGATAGTTGTCAAGAGCTGTCACTCGTTTGCTAATGTGGAGCCTGGTTTTGCTTTGCAAGCGTTGCACGGTCGCCTGTTTCTTACGGAGGAACCTTGCAGGAAATCTTGCAGGGCGTGCACGCGTGTGTGGGTGTGTGTGGGGGGGACACCCCGAGAGATCGTCCGGAGCTCGGAAGGGTTGTGGTTGTGGGGAGCGGTGGAGGCGGCTGAGGCTACCCGCTGCTGCTCCCTTGCCAGTCGGTTGCTGCGGCGTGCAGCAAGCCAGAAGGAGAAAGTAGCGCCTCGTGGTCTGAAGAAACGTTCGCACAGTGCGGAATAGTTTTCTTATTATCTCGGCTGAGTCGCTCGTCCACGTGGAGCCAGAACTTTTCTTTCTCTTTCGCCGTGCAGCGCCCGCGATTCCTCCCCTCCTCCCTTTCCACCCGATCTCTCCTTTTCTTCCCCACCCTTTCCTTTCGGCTCGCCTTGGCACGGAAAGCAAAGTCCCAACCGTGGGTCCCACCCCAAAAGAGCCCTCTTTTTTTCTCTTCGCTAATCTCTCGGGAAGAGATAATGTGGACGGGCGTGAGGTGGAGAAGACGGGCACGGATCAGTGTGGCGCGAGTATGACCATGCGTGCTCATGTGAAGGCGAAGCTGTTACCCTTTCGGTGGAACTCGCTGTGCACCCACCACTGCTCGGGCTGTTCGGCTTTTGCAGTGCCAAGGCACCACCTTCGCCGCCGCACGTTTCAGGCCCTGCATGCGCTTCCTTCCTGCAGATCTGGCGCGGGGTGCTGGGGGGAGATACTCGACTTTTGCATTTGCAAGGCAGAGAGAAATCGGGAAAATAAATCGACCATGCCAAAGGCACTGCCTTTAAAAATACAACGCGGGCCTTGCTCCCCCCCCCACACCTCCCGTTTCATTTCTAGATCTTAATAATACATCCTGTACAGGAAGGAATCGGATAGCGCGAGGCTGGCGGAGCTGGACGGGGAAAGTAAGAGATCCTAGTCCAGAGCTCCAGTGGACGGAGGGCGGGAGGGAGGAGCGGGATTGTAACTCATGCGATAACCGCCCCCCCCCCCCGTTGGCAGCTGGAAAGGGGGGACGTAGAGGGGAAATCCTTCGGATTGCGACTTCCCAGCACCTGGCTGGAGGACTTGGCGAAGTGAAATCGCGTCAGAGCAACGAAAGTGGCTGCCCTTCGGGTGACTAACTGGCGTGGGGCTTGGTTTTTCTTCAATCACAGTGTCAGTGATAGTAGTAGTAAGCGGCGGCAACAAATCACTTCCTCCCCGCCCCCTCAGCCCCCACCCATCAACTCCCTGTCGTTTAAACTGCTTGCACAATTGGTTTCCTTGGTGTAAGCAGTGTAGCAGTGAGGAGTGCCTTAAGCAGGCTGCTGTTAACCTTTTCGGTTCCTTAGGCTGACGAGTCATTGCAAGTGTGGTGCACTGAATAAGGACTAATGTTGTTTATTTTGCACTGTTTAAAGATTAAAAGGAATGAAGTGGCGGGTCTGTTATTGGATCGACTTCTTTGGTCATGGAGTATACATGCATTTGAGGCACACAGGTCCCTGCATATGAAAAATGGAAGCATAGCTGAAGCTCTGTTAAATAGCTTGCAGAGTTGGCTTGACATTTATGGAAGCAGTCCTGGTGCACATGTAAATCCTGTTGGTTTCATCCCAGTTGAAATTCCTGGCACTTGGAGGACTAGGGCAGCATGCATAGGCCCAAATAGAAGCTGTAAAGGCCACATCCAGTGAAAGGTAGTCAGGGCTGCTAACCAGTGCATGGTATCAGGACCATATTACACCTGTACCAAAAGGCCTGTGCTGGCTGCCACTTGTTTTCTAGTTGCAATTCAAGCTGTTGGTCTTAACATTGAAAGCCTTGAACAACTTATGACCTGGCTTTCTAAGGGACCGGCTGTCCTGTTATGAACCTGCCTGAGTATTAAAATCTGCAGGAAAGGCGCTTTTGTGGATACCATTGCCATTAGTTGCCCACTTGTGGCATACCTGAAAGGCTTTACTCCTGTGTTGCCTCCAAACTATGAAGTTGCTCCCACAAGTACTGGAAATAGTTCCCCCTCGCTCTGTGTGAAGGCTCGTCTTGTGAAGGTTAAAAAACTAGATTTAGTGGGTTTTTAAAATTGTTTCTATGTTTTATTGTTTGAACTTGTACACTGTCTGGATGAGGTTTTTTTTTAGCAGATAAGCCATCATTATTATCAACATATATATATCAACAACCATATTGAAATCAATATAGCTTCAGTTACCACTAATTTTAGGCAAAGCTGACTTGCCTGTTAGTTTCAGTGGGACATGTAGCACAAGCCCTGTGCTTGTTTTCTCAGAAGTAAGTTCTGTTGTGTGAGCAAGGCTTATTCCCAGGTGAGTGTGTATAGGATTGCAGCTTCACTTACGCCTAGCTTCAGTAGGATTGGGCCACTGGCTGTTGCTTTAATGACACTTAGCTTTTGGTAAATTTCATTGGTATTCATAGGCCTTCCAAGCACATGGAGCTAGTTTTGAGGGCCTGCAGGGAGCCCTCTCCCCGTGTGTCCTCAAAATTTGCTCTGTAGGGCAGGGGAACCTTTGGAGCAAGGGGATTGGGTTTTGTTTTGTAATGGTGGGGTACAGCAGGCTGCAAGGCAGGAGCAGAAAGTCTGGTTGTACATGTGGAGCACCATTGCATGAGTAACTCCCAATGGGTTTCAAGTTTAGGTTGCAATCCTAAACATGCATATTGGGAAGTAAGACTCACTCATATCAGGGGGACTTAGAAGTAGACCTTCTTAGGATCAGTGACCAAAGTGGCAGGTATCACTGGCAGTAGGAACATTCAGTTGGCTTACTCTGGAAAAATTCTGTTCATCCCAATTGTTGTACTTGTACCCAGCCTTTCAGCCAAGATCGTTTCACAAAACAGCTTACAGTTAAAAATCCATGCAAAAATACATTACAATACTTTTTGCAGAGTACAGTATAATGGTCTTCTGGAAGTTGGAGATGCAGCCACTGGTACATCTGTAGTGTAGAGTGCATTTTATGTTGTAAGAGCATACCTTGAAATGTAATTATTCAGTACTTTAAATGTGCAGGCAGTTTTGTAGTCTTTATAGCCCTATAATCCAATTTTAGACATGGGGACAAGGGTGTGGGGAGCAAACATCTTGAGGCAGCCAAGCTGCATGACCACATTGGAGGTATCAGTCACTGATATCTACCACATTGGACCAGGTGAAGGACTGCATGTATTCAACCCATCTAATGGTCTCTTTGCACATACAAGTTAAGAACACAGCAGAAATAGTTCTAGAGCAGCTTTCATTCTGAGATGCATGTCAGGGATTTAAAAAAAGAACAAGCTTAAGAAGCATTTGTAACATTTGTTGCATGGAACCTGCATTCAGAAATGATGCCATCCAGCAGTATGGTTTGGCTATAAGCACATGGTCAGCCTTGGATGCAAATCTCAACTGACCCAAGTTGAATCCTGACATATGTAGAGCTTCTTTCACAAGCCCCAGCACCAGGGTTACTAATGAATGGCATAATAGTTTAATGTTAGTAGCTATTAAGGGTTGAGTTATTAAGGAATTGGGTACTTTATTTTGTATTTAGCCAAGGCAGGTAGGGTAGACTCTCAAATTCATCATATGCATCTTTGTAGGTTTCAAAACTAGCTACTGTTTACGTGTAAAGTAGCATGGTGTCTGTGCTGGGTGCTGTACACTAAAGGTGTTGTAGCTAAAAAGAAAAAAGAAAAGGTATTTTTTACATTTTTAGGAACCGTTTCCTTTGCATTATAGCAGAAAAGCCATTTCCTGCTACAAATGAGAGGAATCACATTACTACTTTTTAAACCACTACTTCAAGTAATCACATTGACCTCATTGACACTCCTGTGTATCTAACTTGGAACACTTGAGTCTTAAATATTTGATCCTTACCTATTCCATTGCCATAGAGGCAGCTTTAATAAGCTTGTTTATCAAAACAGATCTTTCAATTGTATTTGAAATCTATCCCATTCAGGTATCACCATAATTAGTCCTAAACTACTGTAGATACAATCTAGAATCTGAGGTTCAGAGGATATGTTTATGTTTTAAAGTTGGACATAAGACATTGCACAATAGAATTGAAGGAAAGCAAGTTCTGTTGCAAAACACTTGGCTTTAATTTTACTAAACTGGATGTTTGTGATGCTACTCCTCCATTGCCTTTGGAGAAATCCTGCGGCAATTCATTAGCAATTGAAGCTGCATCAGATGGACTAGACATAAGAAAGTGATTTATAAAGAAATAAGTAATGTGACAGTTCCTTGTGATGCTATGAAGATTTCATACTGAATATTTATCCTCAGTTATAACTCTTGTTAGCCATGAACTATGAGTCTTTCTGATACTACTCTTCATTTACAAAACAAGCTGATCACTTGATGTCCTTACATCTCATTTGTTTTGAAAGGCCCTTGCCCTTGGATATTTTTAAGCTGCAGTTCTGTGTGTATGTGCAACTTGGCTGTCTGTATGTTTGTTTGAAAGCAAGCCCCACTGAATTCAGTAGACCAATTTCCTTGTAGGCCTATTTGAACTTGCAGCCATACTCCCAAGCAAGCGTTCATAGGAATTTCATTTGGCAGACATCCAGTTGAACTCAGTAGTCCTTTTGAATAAGTGTACATAGGATCAGACTCTTAGTCTTTTGATAATCTGATGGAGTAAAGTGTAGTACTGCTTTTTGATTTTTTAAGACCTAGCACTTTACTATTAACACACCATTTTTAATCTGAGAGTTGAACATGCACCGCTTCTTTATCAATTAGGTGAAAGAATGAAGTGTTCTGTAAAAGATCTGCATTAGTTAAGGATTTTGAGTATGTACTTGGGCAAAGGACACAGCCTCTGTTCTCGGTATTGTCCTCAACATTGTATTTTAATTTGAAACCATCATTGGTTGAATGGCTGCCAAATGTGTAATTTGCTACTGATCTAACAGTATGAGCAGGTCTAAACATGCACAGTAATAAGAAGGTTGCCAACCTCTTGCTTGTATCTGTGGATACCAAAAACAGCAGAACCAGTTCAGAATACTAGAACAGAATGTAGAACAAAATCTTGCTGTGCAAGTTTCCAAACAATTACCCTCATAACCTTTTCAAAGTTTCTCATGTTTTCCTAGATATTTGAAAATCTTGTTGTTCTAAAAAAACCTTGGTCTGTTCCGTTTTGCTTTTGTGCTCTCTTCTCCAGCATATACAGCAGCGACGATGAGGATGAAGACACCGAGGTGTATGATCATGACTATGATGGTCTGGTGCCCAAAGGCGGAAAAAGGCATTTAGGGAAAAGCCGGTGGACACGGGAAGAGGTAAATAGCCACTCATGTCTCAAAAAAGAAAGCTGTGGACAAAAATTCTAGTCTTAGTTTTCAGAGGCTTCCCAGACATAAGAGTGGTTTTTGAGGAAAATCCTTTTTTAAACCATGCATAGTAGCGTAATGGCTCACATCCCCTCCCCCGCTCATATTCTGTTATTTAATTTGCACATAAGTAGGCCAACAACCTAGTCTTCTAGGTTACTGTCAGAATCTGCCTAGTCGTGGAATTCCCTGAATTTCAGCCTCCTACCTTTTACAGTTTTCTGCATAATATGCCTGGGGTATCAAAATATCCCCAAATTTGCTTAAGAATAGTTCTATGTGGTACTTTCCTGCTTCATACAAAGACACAAAATGAGGTTAGTTGCAGGCCATCTTAGTCTGTCTTGAATTTAAGAGTCTGAGTTAAAACTTCCAAGCAAACAAAATTAAATTCTACAAAGGGAATGCTTTTTGCTTTTTTACACTAGTTTAAAGTGTGTAGGCTATTACGCAGTTTGATTAGGTATTATTATGCAGATTTTATGTTATGCATAGCTGCAGGAGAAACTCTTAAATTACCTGTACTAGCTGAAGCATGAAATCCATCTTAAAGGGAACATTTAGCCAAACAAAGCATTTGCCTTTCCTGAGACATTTTTGTCTGGGGTGAAAAATGACCCCTTTTGTGACTGATGCTGGATTTTGTATTGACACATGGTGAAGGTTAAACAATGATACATGTATAATTAGTGGACTTTGTGTCCTAGTGCATGGATCACATGGCCACTGCTAGGTACTTTTGGACATGGCCATTATAGCCCAGCAGTAGGAATAGGACCAGATGGGGAGACACAGAAGCAGGAGAAGGTAGCTCCACTAGCAGAATGGAATAGGAAAAGCATGAATGGGCTCCTACTTGTTCCCATTTTATCTGTACAAGTGTGCAGACCTCAGTTTCTGGAGTACAGGCAGTAGGAATTCTAAACCTCCCATTGGTTTCTGTGGCTATGGAAATGAGGGCAGATTCCCCATACAAGTCAGTACAGCAGTAATCACTCCATGAACTCATGGCAAAAGGGAAAGATTCTAGGGTAGGACACACCTGCAGCCACCTTTTATGTTATAGGGCTGAATTTATAGCCACAGCTCAAGGCCTGCTTGAGACAATAGGTCAATTGTGCAGTACAGGTGTACAAACTGCAGTCATGCACTTTATCCTAAGCCATTGAAAATGCCACTGAACATTATTTGCTGTTGAGATTTATATGCCTTGTTACAGACAGGTTACACGATTTCATAGGGTCAAGCTGTGACTCAATGAAGCATGAGCATTTTTGATGGTACCCTTTTAAAACTGTTTGATTAATATTAATGTAGCTCTCCTCATTCTAATGGCTGCCACATTAGGATCAAGGACTATAACCTCTTATAGCTGTGGGACTAAAGCAGTTGATTCCTTTGTGCAAGCAGTGTGTGGCCCTCTAGATGATGTTAGACTGCAGGTCCCATCAGCCTTAGCCACCAAGGCGAATGGAGCAACGTCTGGTGGGCTACAATTTGGGACCATCTCTGGCTTAGCATTCTTCCAAGAAGGGAGGTCAGCTTGGCTGACTTGTGCATGCTAGCAGTCAGAGGGCAGCGTTTCCGTCTAAACATGCCGGGGATTGCACTCCTAGTAACTTTACCTCATGCGAACACTCTTAAAATTTATTTTCAGCATAGACTGCTGCACTAGAAAATTATATTGCAGTAGTAAGAATCAGTGGTTAATTAAGCTGACACTCTTTCTGTGTAATCTGATTTCCATAATATTATTGTTGTTTTAATTATCATCACAAACCGATGGTGGTATGTAAACATAACAGATCATTTTCCAAATGATTTTGTCAAAATGTAAGCAGTTGCAATATTCTTTCATCCTCCCAAACAGCCTTTTTGGCATAGCATTTTGCTTCTTAAATTCTTGGCAAAGGTTACTGGGTCAAGCTGTCACAAGGAAGCGTTTCTCATATTGATTCACTGATTAGTACATATTCCAATGTGACTACTCAGAAGTTGTTTGGAAGTTTCTACCTTGTTGGTCAAACCAATTAAGCCAGTAGTTGAACGTAATAGCAGAGGTGCCAGTTAAAACATTACACCCTAATTGCAAGTGGAGGCCATCAAAAAGCAGGCCTGCGTGATGGTTCTCTAAGAAACCTCCCCCAACCTGCTTTTCTCCAGATGTGTTACACTGGAACTCCCAGCAGCTTCAGTAAATGATCAGAAGATGGGATTTATAGTCCATAACATCTGGAGGCACCTGTTGGGGAATCCCACATAATAGCATGTGGCACAAATCTCTGAAAGTCCCTTACTGTGCAGCTTAATCTTGTCACACGCTGGTTGACTACACTTTCAGCAACACATGGATGCAGTGCCATTTGTTACTGCTTTTCAGTTGCACCTGAAGTGAGAAGCATCATATTTTAAATTAACCATCAGTCCTGTCCATTTAAATGGATATTGCCCAAAACTATGAAGCATCCCTTCCAAAACATGTCCCTACCTGGGATGGGTGAAAGGATGAAAGATGCTAGCAGCATCACCGAGAACATTGGTCTTTCTAGGGTTGTTATCCTAGAAACATGGAAACAGCTGCAAAATTTTTAAAGTTATCAAATACAGATGATGTCACGGTTGCTAAAATGGTAGATTAGTGAACTGTCCCCTGGTAAAACAATGCTTCTGTGTTGTAGGATGAGTAATTTATGCAGTGTGGGTGTAGTAAATTGAATGTGGAGCTTGGGATGGGGAGAGCTGCATTTGAAGCCCTGATTGGCCGTGAAGTGCATTGGATTGGGTTGCTCTGACAAGTCACTATGGGTGAAACTGCTTGTTGCAATAGAAATGGAGCAGCTACCAAAAGCATCTGTATGCTGAATTATTTCACCTTATTATTTAGTATGACGTATTTAGTAAAACCTACATAGGCCTAACATTGTGTATTTCCCTGCTGCCTTTAGCCAGTGATAGGAGTTGGAGAGATAGGACAACCAAACCGTTTTATGTATTATTTTTACACATTATAGAAGGGACAGATTCAACACAGGGCTGCTGCATTCCATGTCAGACTTGCGTTTATCATAACTGTAGTCCACCCACTGTGTCAAGCTAATGCAGCTTATTAGGTTGTTGTCTGGACAAAGTGGGATAATGAAATAACCTCATGTGCAGATTCATGCTCCTTTGAGGAGGGTTTAAGGATATAAAGGTACCAAGTGGTGCCTGCAGCAAAATCTTGCAGTGTGGAAAACTCCTGTTCATGGTGCCTGCAGCCATGCCTTCATTTCACACACACTCCAGACCTCCCCCAGCAGATGATATTCTGTCAACTCCTACCATGCCTGACCATTAGCCATGCTGCCTACGGCCAATGCAAGCTGTAATCCAAAATATCTGGAGGGCACCAGTGCGAGGCAGCAGTGATCACTTGTCTGTCTTCATTGGGCTGTTTGCAGGGGTATGTTGTCTGTGTAGTTGTGCAAACACAGAGAATTGTGTGTGAATGCTCTCACTCACCAGTGCTCTGAGAAAGGAGTTTGTTATTGGTATGTACTGTTAAAAATATCCTTATGCTGACCACAGTTCTCCAAATGAAAATAACAGATTGTGCAATTATACCAGTTTGTTGATACACTAAGCAATGGTTGTGGATTACAATTTGTGACAATAAAGTATGTAGGATAATCAAGCTGTCGATTGCCCCTTCCATATCTGAACAGCAGAGTTGGCAAGGATATTTAGAAATAAATGGTATTGGTTTGGTCTGTCTGTCTTTCTGTTAATATTTAAAATGAAAAAAGAAAGTGACTTGAACTTAAATTGCCTTTTCTGAAAATGTCTTAGGACGAGAAGCTAAAGAAACTTGTGGAACAGAATGGCACAGAAGATTGGAAAGTTATTGCCAATTTCCTTCCTGTGAGTAGGCCTCATTTTCTGTTTATAACCACACATTTATCAGTGGGCAAGACGGGGAGAGGTTGTTTCATAATTACAGATGGGGACTTAATACAATTACAGCAGTTTGGGAGGCTTGCAGAACTCTGTACTGTATACTCACATTTAAATGTATTTCTTTCACTTCTCATGTGAGGGGAGGAAGAAATGCTAAAAGCTTTGGGGGGATTTTATTTATAACAGATGCTTGGTACACCATATATATTAATGGAACAAAACCAAAAAGCTTCAGTGGGGAATAGAAACTGCCCTTGATCAGTAGCTGCTACCATTTTAATGTAGATGTTGAAATGTTGCAGTGACATGTATTTCATATTTCTTTTTAAATAATAGCAGGCATGCTAAGATGCAACTAAGGTTGGAGCTGTGGGAAACCTATGACAAAAAATTAAAATGCTATCAACTGTGAAAAGGGGTTGCAAAGACCTGAAGCAGCTGAAGCAGGACTTTTCCTACCAAGGAACCAGCAGTCCGGTTTTACCTCTGCCCTATTCTCTGTATCTGATGGTGAAGTGAAAAACAGCATACAGAAAATAATTCTGTGAACTGCCCA